>NC_041336.1:29357979-29662979 GCF_004354835.1 Perca flavescens
AAGAAAAACAGACAATGAGTTTACACCAGAAGAATGTGAACAGCATATTTATGTGAGGATTATGTACTCCTCCTTATACAAGCAAGATGGGCCACCTCTTTAATCAGTGTGGGAAATTGTAACATCACACATAGCGGTAAAAACAAAACAAAAAATACAGGTGCTTCTGCCAGTTTAGTGCGCTTTGTTTGGTCTGGTGTGAAAGCTGTCGTGGGAACCCTGGAGCAGACCAAACACCTGGACCGGGTCAGCTTGAAAAAGAGTGTCTCAATCCGCTTCTGAGCAGAGTCATTATTTACATTCTCTGGTGTCACCAAGAGCTTACGAAGAAATGACTGATTATGAGCATTATTATCCAAAGAGGTCATGTTTTCGGCTGGTTTTGTCGTCTGCTGGTTTGTTTGTCCGATAGGGCAGGACTACAGAGAAACTACCGGCCTGATTTTCATGAAACTTGGTAGGAGGGTGTAGCATGGTCCAAGGAAGAAGCCATTCAACTTTGGAGTGGACCCGATACACAATTTATTTTACACTTTCATTAACATTGCGAGATAGGGCATTTGGGCTGCATGTATATGGTGGGAGAATAAATAGAACATTTTCATAATTAACATTTCGGAAAAAGGCCATGCTTTGGCGGAGGTCTGGGCCGATCAATAGGTAGAAATATGGGCGGCTGTGGCTCAGGTGGTAGAGCGGGTCGTCCGCTGATAAAAGGGTCACATAAGGTTGTTGGTTTGATTCCTGGCTCCTCCTGTCAACATGTTGAAGTGAATGAGAGAAAAATTATACGATCAAAGCCATTTGGAAACAGGAAATAATATGCTTTTTTTTTTTTTTTTTTTGTGTGTGGCATTTTAGGCCTTTATTTCTGATAGGACAGCTTTGAACATGAAAGGGGAGAGAGAGGGGGGAATTACATCCAGCACTTGGTGCGGGCGCATGCACAGGATGTGTATGTGTGTGTGTGTGTGTGTGTGTGTGTGTCTGTGTGTTTGTGTCCTACCAAAGCAGAGCTAGTTCATTATAGGCTAAGTCTTAAATAGGCTATATTTGGAACATCCATTGAAATATTCACATTTTACATGAAAAAAAAGTTACTCTCAGATGTGTCCAGTTTGGGACGTCGCATAGCATTACTGTATGTGCTGGGGTACATTTTCACATAATTTATATACAAGTGGACACCTGAGTATTATCCCCATATTGAAATACACCCAAAACATGTTATTGTAGTCAAATATAGTGATTGTGATGTCATAATGCAGCAAAAAAGTAATCTGTATTTTCGGTCTTTAAAAAACTACTAATCGATTAAAGGTTAAGGATGGTGATAGTCTGTATTTTTTAATCAATAAATCCCATTAAAGACCCAAACCACAGCCTGATAAATCTTCTTTCTCCAAAAACACATCAATGAGCAACATCTTGTTAAAAACACCTCAATGAGCAGCATGTTGATAGGAAGTGATTAGCTAGTAGCACACAGGTCATACTACATACTACAGGGAGCTACAGTGCATGTAAATACGTCAAAGTGCATTCATTTACTACAAATTGTTTTAAGACTTACTTGCAAAATTTAAAATCAATTCTTTAACCCCCAGGCTGCCAACATACATCCTATACGCATGTTAAAGATGGACGTTTTCAGTAGAAATAAATGGGTTTAGGAATGTTGGAAAGTATTGAGAGACAGCTTTGGTGGGGGCGCTCGAAGGGGGTCTCGCCCAGGGTGTAACTCAATGTAGAACCGCCACTGCCCACGGCCGCTGCGTCGAGGACTGAGCCTCTGTATATGGGCGCACGTTCTACCAGGTAAGCTACTCAAGCACCCTTGATAGGCATTTCGTACCGTAATGTTACTGTGGGGTCGCTACATTTCACTTAGGAGTTACAGTACACAAGCAAACCACTGTTTTAACTCCCTTTCACTTTCTAATATAACAGGAAAAAACTAGTACTGATGTGCTGACTTTCATACATGTTACCGTGGTTACCTTGGTCTTGCATAAATAGAGGCAATACGCCGCATATACACGCGCATATCATATAATCGCTTGCTCTACAGTTCACAATCAGCAGATGGATTAAATCGTAGTGTAGCATTTGAAGTTATGCTCAAATAGTTAGTTAGCATTGCTTTCAAACCACACAACAACAAAAAACGCCCCGAGTCTACTTGGAAACAGACCCTGCTTTTCAGGCTGTGTCGGTCGGTTGCTTGGTCAGCAACAAATCCAACTAAATGTGCTAATGCACCAGAGTTTGTATATTAAGTTTATTTTTTTTGATGGCCTGGGGTGCTACCACTGCTGTAAAACACAGACAGTCAGTAGTGATTAGTAACTACTTATAACTGTCATCCTCCTTGGATCTGATACTGTTTTCCATAGCTGTTGAATTTTTTTTTTAACAAAGATTTATTGCAGGGTGCGGCAAATTAGTCTCATCCTCACCATTATCTGCTGCTGTGCCATCTGACTGAATGTATGCTGGTCATGGGTAAAAGAAAACATTAGGATTGCTACTTTATCATATAACATGCTGCTCAATTTCAGGCTTTAGTGGTTCAAATGATTAAAAAACGGTAACCACAATTGTGCAGCACTTAAAGGCGAGGGCCATATATGAGACTTCCTCTGTGCTTGCTGCGTCACTGCATCCCTACCACAATGTCTACGCTTGTGCCAACAGTATAATGTGATATGTTAAAGTGCAGCAGCAATAATAAAAAAAAAAAAACTGACTAGCCAACCAGTGTACTGCCAAGTTTCTCAAAAACATCAACATGTCCTGAAAAGGTAAACTCCCCTAAAGGGAAGAAGAGTAGACTAATGAAGGCTCAGCTCTCCCCATGTGGAAGACGGAGAAGCCTCAGGTGTCCAGGTGACAGTAGTGTTGAATATTGCCTGAATCTCTGCCTGCACCCACCACTCAAAGATAAATCTTTCCTTTGAAGGACCACTCACTTTTACTTTTTAAATAATCATAGTATGCATTTTTGTATTTTAGGAGAGATTTGCAGCAATTTAAAAAGGCTTTCATCATCTTTGGCACCTTGACTATTCCCTTTTTGGGCTCATAACAATACGTTGACACAACATGATACTGTTCCTTATAAAAAAAATTGTTATGCTACACTACAGTTTAGGCTAAAAAATGTTTGGTAATGTGCTTTATTGATGGTCTGTTGATGGTCCACAGACTTCTAATATTATGACTGGTTGTACAGCCAAGACGGCTGTCCATACAAACGGCAACAATGTTAAAAAAAAAAAATTATCTTAATTCATTCATGAATGCAGTGTGCGTCAGCTTTGTTATTTAAACTTCAAATGCACCGACACCGAGCCTCTCACAGGTCAATCAGTCCAAAGGATGCAAAAATGTGTTAATTAGGGCTTTGAACAATCCCGAAAAAAGAAATTATAAAATCATGATCAAATCATCACTGCCGTTTATACACACACACACACACACACACACACACACACACACACACACACACACACACACACACACACACACACACACACACACACACACACACACACACGCTATTTTAATATTATATTTGCATCATGCAACGGTCAAGTAAGGTTAATTATATTTAACGCAGAGCCTCCAACGATCAATTAAGATTAGGAATTGAGAGGTGCTATTACATCCATTGTCTTCTGAACAGGGAGCACTGGGGAGAACGGTTTACCATTAGCAGCAGTTCTGGCAGTGCTTCAACATCTCAGGGACGAACAACTGTGATCAAAATCTAATCACCTTGAAAAGTTCAAGATTTTACATCAACGCAATATGGCTGAAGGTGAACAGCTCTGCATTGTGAGGAACAGTATTCTCCCACGAACTGAAAACACTCACAAAACTGTTCTAACAAGAATGAGTTTCTCTTCTCAAAATCAGTGCCATTGTAAGATGATGTACTGAGGATGCCTCTCTAAGGAGAGGAGCAGCCATCTGAAAATAAGTTTGTTAATGAGAGAAATTTAACAGTTGCCTCATTCACAACCAGTAGACATAGAGTAACATTAGTATTAGTTTGGTTTTTGTTCATGGCCACCCGATGAATTTCAATGCAATATTCAGTCTCCTTTTAGACCTGGCTTGGTCTTCACCAACTCCTTGGGGTTGATATTTGGCTCTTACGCTGCAAAAGTCTTAACTATGTACGCTAGCTAGTTGCGGACGTGGTCTGTCTGCTCTATGATGCTAGGCAGGTAGCTTACAATGGGTTTTAGGGAGTTACAGTGCTAGTGTTCAGGACAAGTAGTAACTAAGGCTTATTTATTTAGTACCTTAAATCACTAATTGCTTAACATTAAAAACAATTACACAATACAAGCAATACAAAAGACAGCAACAATACACAGTACAGGGCTGACAAGATTAAAACAACAGCAGCCGATAAATAAGGGCCAAGAGACAAATAAAAGATATTAGTTATTCAAATAGGCTAACTTAAAGCCTGTCTGAATACAAATGTTTTCAGCGGTTTCATAAAAGCACCACAGGAGTGTAGGGATTGCAATCATTAGGCGTGAGTGTTCCAAAGATTGGGGGCTACAGCATGAAAAGCCTCAAGTTTTATAGTTGGCTCGAGGGACATCCAGCTAATTTAGCTCAGATGATCTAAGAGCCCGATTTCACATAAAAGGTTGGATAAGGTCTGTGATACACTGGGGAGTTAAGATATGCAGTACTTTCCAACAACACAAAAAAAAGCTAACTCTCAAAGCGGCATCCCCCTTGTTTGGTTGTAAATCCAGTTTATTAGGGGAAGTGAAATGTTCAAGGATTCCATGGGCCAGTAAATTTGGCATGAAAGCATTTGTGCATGTTGAGACATCTGTTCCACGTGAGCTGGTGTTTTCAGCAGCTGGACTATAAATACAGAGTGAACAGTGAACAAATTGTGCTTGACTCACCACAATCATGTATTATCTTCACTAAAACCAGTGAGACTGAAATCTGTCGAGAGATCGATGTAACCCATTGGTAACAGCTATAGCAAATAGAGTATAGACAATACCAGAAATAATATACTATATAAGAAAAAAAATGTATTTTCGACTTTCTCTTAAGTACTTGATCTCTCCATATTGATTAGTGCAACTTTTAATAAGCTTGTTCTGTTGCAAGTTTGAGCTTACTGTAGGTTCTTGTGCACCAACAACTGCTGCGGAAAGGCTTTAAGCAGCTTAAAGAAATGAAATGACCAGGCACGCATGAACCTGTCAAGAATCAAATCAACCTAACACAGTTATAGACTTAAAAAAGGTATGAAGAACGGGTCTGGTTTAAGCTCTGACTCTGGGCAGTCATCCTTTTCTGATCCTGCCAGCATATATATTAAATGGATAAATAAGAAGCTGTGTGTGGTGGTTGGATATTCCGAATCCCAATGCACATTTGCATCAGAAGTTATCAAATTTCTCTAATAATTCCTGAAGATATTGGACAATACTCTTCCAATGAACTCAAAAGAAAACAAACCTTCTAGACTAGTGGATATACCTCATTTCACTAGAAGAATGAAGAACAGGACCTATGGTTTAGTTTTAGTGCAGGTTGTGGAGTGGAGGACGCCTCATAGAGCATACTTCGTTATAACAACACACATCTGCACACAGCTAGTTCTTCACTGGACCTTGAGATGTCGCAAGGATTCTGTGCAACTGAACAAGAATTCTGTGCAACTGAACAAGGGGCCTTGCAGACAGTTTTGCTCTTGAATGTTACACAATTAAAGCAGAGATCCTGCAAGGACTTGCAAAAAAAGACTGTTGCGTAATAGAGTGTGAGATGCAGAGAGGAGGGGGAGTGATACATGCTGCAATTACAACTCACCAGTAGTACTTTGTACATGTAACTAAAGCAAAATGCACACTTGTTTGCCTGGCCTTTACTCTTTTTTTTTCCCCCTCACACATCGCCTTGTATTTTAGAAAGATAGGAAGGCGGTGGAAAACGTGAAATCGCTCCTTCACAATTTAAACTACATAAGCTGCTGTTAACTGCCCGGTGTGTCTGAGTACATCTCTTGAAATATTTATCTTTGCCTTTTAAATATATCCATTAGGATGGGAAAATCTCTCATGATAGGGCAGCCACATTCAAGCCAGCACCTGGAAGGATCCATTACCACTTGGTCTGCATCGCATATGAGAAATGATCTGTCAGAGCCGTCTGTCACCGGACGCTATTTCACAGCTACATCTTCATAAGCCACATTTTACATAGCTTTGACGCGGATAACGACGGAGCTCATTAGTTTGAAAAAGAACTTTCATGTTGACATTTAACACATTAAACCTCCACACCATATGATTACTTAAGGTCTATTTTCTGTTCTCCGTTAGCATTTCAGGTTTCGGTTTTACACAGGAGCGATGGAACAGAGATCTTCAAAAAAAGAGATCTTTTTTTCCAGAGGATAACCATTTCTTTGACATTTTGTAGAGAAAAAAAAAAGACCTATGAAAACAGCGTTGTCATCTAGACGGATTGCAGAACAGCTAGAGGAATCGTACCTATAATGAAAACCTTCTCTTAGCCGCCTGCTGCAAATTTGGTTCAGGTGACATTTCATCAACCGATAGCAAGGACAATCCTTCTGTTTTTCACATAGACAGTATATAATGGACCAATAGACCCCGTTGCTCTGGACGGAGACCAGTGAAGGCTATTAGAAGCACTTTTCCGGTGATGGCCAGCTTTACTGCGCAGCCTCCAACTGAGAGAATGTGACGTGAGCAACCTGTCTGAAAGTTGTAAGTCTTCTGGTAGCTGTGCCAAGAGAAATCTCAATCATTTCCAATCTTACGGAGACGGAGAGTGTAGGTATATGTAAGGAGATAACATAAGCACAGGCTAATTATTGCTAACTAACATGCCAGTTAACATTAGTATTTAAACCTAAACAGCTCATGTGAGTCGAAACTGCCTGCGAGCTTCTCCTGTACTATACGGTAATTCCTCTACTATGCGACAGTAAGTCACTTGGTTATGACACAATCGTTAGCTTATATTTACAAAAACGTCTGCTACGGAGCCATAACGTGAGGTACAAGGTAATGGAGCCTTTTATACATTGTCGTGTTTCTTTGGAACTAAACAACGGACAAATAGAGTCTTCAAACATTTCTGATGTAAAGTTATTCGCAGTCAAGTGACGTAAAAAAAAAATGGCGGTCAGCGGAATGCTAACAGGAGTGATGGCCAGTTAGCAACAAAATGGCGCCATAGATGGCTCGAGTTCTGAAGCGAAGCTTACCCCCTTGGTTTTTCATTTTCATTGAGAATAGAGGTGGTACGGCACGTTATTTTACCTTGCTGCAACGTTAAACTTCCTGTTTATAATGCAAATTTGGAACAATCAGTTTAGAAACAATATCGTTCAGCTTAAGAGGCTTGCTTTATCAACATGCGGTAAGTATGTTTGTTCTTTTGTTTTCGAGAAACAATTCCAAACAAAGCCCCAAAAAGTACTGCAGAAATGGATTTTACACCGCAAGGATTTCCCTGTCTGAAGGCTCCTTACTCAAAGCGAGAGTCGGCGAGCATGACATTTTTATAAGCCTATGATTTACAGATGAGAAGGTCTCTCTCTCTTTCTTTTGGAAATATGAACTTCATGATGGGGATATATTTTTCTGTTGGATTAGAGAGGGTTTTAGGTCAGCGACTCCGCTAATCCAGGGTCAGGGCGCTGAACGTGCAGGAGACAAAAGCAGAAAAACAGTTGTATCCAATTATCAAAGACTTATACATCCTCTCTGGTAATGTTGTTATTATGTAGTTCAAATACAGGTCAGTGTCATGCGATTTCAGGCAGTGTAAACAGCTTCTGTCTAGATTTGTTACAGCAGCGCATGTTCAACAAAGAACCGACCAACCAACCCATAGAGACGTACTTATCTACAGAGCATGTACAGTAACCACTGTTTGCATATTTCATATGATAAGAAGCCTGCCTGGCATAACGCTGCACAACATCCTGACAAACTCATTTCTCAGTATACCACTAAAGCTGGAAGTGGCTAGAGCATGTGTGCGTCTGTCGGCCGCTGACTGGTTCCTTTGTTTCGCTTTAAGTTTGCTCTTACACGAAACAACAGCTCCCTATAAACCCTCCGGCTGCCCTCGGTGACTGCACCGTGTTACACTCTACGCAGAGTCAATTACGTAGCTCAACATCTGTCCCTGCGGGAGGGCTTCTGCTTGTGCAGAGATGAGTGAACGCTGCAAGAAGCCTGACAGCCAGCCCCTGTTGGTTTCAGTCTTCCTTTCTCTCCTTCTCTTTAGCCTTAAAGGGGTGATAGAATGCAAAACAGACATAGTTGTATAACGACAGTTTGCTGGGTAAATAGGACATACATAGAAGTTCAAAATCCCATTGACACCCCTTTACGGTTTGCGCAAGTTATCACAGTGGCAATTAATTTATCTTTTGTTTGAGATGATCACAAGGTAAAAACGGTAGAAATACAGCGTTAAGGTTACAAAGTAATTCACCAGGAATTTGTACTTGCACGTTATATGATTGGCCAACTGGTTAAACTTTGTTGCCAGACGGCCCTGCTTCGTACTGACGAACTGGCCCTATTCAAATGCATGAGAGGCCTGACATTGTTCTTCATCACACTTCTAATGCTAGGAGTAACTAGCTCTACCATGCAATACAAGAATGATGCAGTTTCTTTGTTATCAATTGGAGAGAATGCTCACTTTTTGCCATGGACTTACAGCTTTAGCATCAGTCTTCCAGCAAAGTATCATGTACGTAGCACAGCTCCACTCCGCTCATATAATCTGGCTAGCGACAGCACTTTCAACCAACGTTATCGCTACGGCTGCGTGTGTCTACGTCTGTTTGGTTCAAATATTCCTCGGATTTGTGAGTTTTAAGTCTGCCACTGTTATTATGTGCTGTGAGGGAACAGAAAGCTTGTCAGGCGTGGCAACAGTGACAAAGGAGGGTGGGGCAAAGCTAACGGTTATGACTTTAGACGACTCTGTTTTCTTAGAAAGTGTAATGCTTACCAACCACTGGCCGGAGAGACACTAAATAACAACTCCACAGAAAGGACAAAAACACAAAGCCGTGGGACCAAACACGTCCCCAGTTTCCTAAAGTTTTTAGTTAGTTTTTTTTCCATAAATTCACTGCAATTATCTGCAATGTTAAGAACTTTACCAATCAATGGTACATACAATTGTTAGCGCAACATAGGGAAATGTTACTTCTGCATTTAACCCACCCTGTGATTGAAGGACGATCACTCTATCCTGAGCTACAGTCACATACCATCCCACAAGAGGAATGTTTTGCTGATTGGGAAACTCCTCAACAAAAGGATAAAGCCCTGCATTGACACTCATCACTGCCATTATCAGATAATCATGACCATCTCCACCCTTCCTAGGTAACAATTCCAGCCTGGGCTTGAGCTTGGCACTGTGAAGAAGTAAGGACTATGTGGGACCCGGCTAGAGAAGAAGTCAGAGTTTTGTCAGCTCAGTGGCCAGATTCTTGTTTTAGAACATTATGGCTGCCGCTTTCTTACTGGAGCTTCCTTCTTGACGAGATAAATGCTCTTTCAATCTCTTTCTTCCACACACACTCAGGTGTTATCCTGCAAGAGGAAGGTTAAGTGTACAGATAAATATACAGCTGTTATTCTGCACAACGTCTTTACATTTCTGAGAAGACCGCTGTGGGACTTGCCTCTTGAAAAAACACATATGGCTCCCAGGGGTCCAACGCTGTGTATAGCTATTGCTTTGTTAATTTAAGCATTTATTTGTTTTGCATGGTTATGCATGGGCACCACCCATCACTCCCTGGGGTGTCCTAGTTATATAGCCTCGGGCCTAAAGCATAAGCTCAATGCTCCTCAATGGAGATACACAAGCGCCGGCACCTGGGGTTTGCTAGCCAATAATCCAAGCTATAACCTCTCGACTTGGATCCAGAGGCCAAATATTTAGCTGTTCCCTGTGAGGCGCTGACACACTGCAGGCTGTGACGCCACTGCGGATGACAGTGTAGCACCCTGCGATGACTGGCAGCACCACGCCTTGGCCAAAGCTAACAGCACTATTGCATTGTTGCAGAGGGGGTGTTCCTATAGTAGGTTATGTGACTCAACCTGTCTGCCAAGAACAGGCGCAGACCAGAGGGGAAGTGAGAGAAGAGAGGAAGTTTTTGAGTCTGTGCGGACGGAAGTTGACTAACCTCAGTGCATCACCTGCAAAACACAGATATAGCGTAGAAGTGGCACACATATTTAGTGAGCAGGATGGAAACTACAGTATTAGTATGGAAAACCGAACACCTAACTTTTCACTTAACTGTCTGCCAAACTACACTTTAAGGCCTGCTTGGCAAAGCTAGTCTTGTACAAGAGAAAAGAATGCACACGTGACGGCTGAGCAAACCTCTTGGCATTTTCTTGCCTGGCTAAGCTGAGGCAAATCCAATGAAATGCAAAGGAACGCATTCCTGCAGCGTTCCCAGCTCAGGTAGTCACAGGCAAACAGAGGCTTCTCCTCAAACTATGTGAAGGTTAACCCAGTGGTTCCCAAACTTGATCACATCAAGGACTTCTATACTGACATGAATTAGACCACGGAGCCCCATTTGATAAGATTATGTCCCAGAAGCCCCCTTTTAATCTAATTCCCCTTTTTAGCTTGGGACACCCTAGAATCCCCACTGGACTAACCTACAACTGCTGGCCTACTGCTACGTGTACGTCAATACAAGCTTTTTTCTGTCTTGTTAGTAATACTTGACATTCCACAAAACATTAGTCCAATCATGTTATGGGTCATGTGTGCCAGCGTGATTTTCATCATGGTGCACCTGATATGATCTATTGAAAATAATATTCCTCAGTGTTTCAACGAACATGACGCTTGTGTTTTGTCTTTATCAAAAGGAGGATGAGGCAGGTGAGGACTAGACCTACATGGAGCCAGAGGTTACCTTGCTGAGTGTTTGCTGTCTAGAGGAAATCCAGGGCTGCAGGCTTTACTAAATCAGTGCGGTTCAGAGGTAAGCAGCCAGTCATGTGTGAGTACTTTATTTATAGGCCATGCAGCGACAGTAAATGAGCATGTCATCCCTTTAAGACCCACTCTCTTGTTTTTACAAAACTAACAGACTATGTGTAAAAATGATTGCCCATATCTTGTCATAGGGTCTTATGCTACTGTTACGTCTTAGCAGCTCTCCTCTTCAACTGATACACTGCAGCAGTCAACAGTTGTTCTGTTAAGTTAGGCCAATAGAGCCTGTATGGTTTCTGTTACAGGCTTTAACTGTTTTTATGTAAAGTCGAGCAAGTGGAACAAGTGGAGCTTGCTGCTGAACAGTCCTGCTTAGGATGCAGAGTGATGTTATATTTCATTTCCTCCAGGCCTAATAAATTTATGTTTTTTGGCTCTAAAAACGACCAGTGTATCCACTGGCCAAGACAAATTTATATTTATATTTATATATATATATATATATATATATATATATATATTTAAACCCCTGACACCGACATGTTCCCTTCTTACAGTACAGTCCGAAAGTGTAGGCGCAAAAATCCATTTAAAATCTCTCAATTTAAAGAAGAGTTAAGGTTTTGTGCATGATGCCAAGCGTCCTGTAACGTGAATTATACTTTTTAAGAATTGCCAGGACAATGTGATAAATTCGGCACGCATATGATACGTTTATCAATACGCGGATTGAATTAAGTTTAAACTAAATAACTGGTTTCACTGTTGGTCCAATGGAACACTGCTACCCAAACACACCGGTGTTTCCGGAAGCAAGCAGTGTAGAGCAGTTTCAAAACTCTGACATTTATTGGGTTAAAGTCCTGCTTGGCGTGTGGTATTTGTGCCGAATTAAAGACAACCATCTAATGATTAACATCAGGCCTTGAGTGTTATTCAACACAGCGTGTTATATTGCCACTAAGCAAAGAAGCGTTAAAGTGCGTGAACTGTCAACTGTGATTGGTTCATCGAGTGAGAAGGCAACAGGGAGGGTGTCGGTTGTAGTAGTGGTGGTGGGGGGGCAACGACACAATATCAAAGCACATGACAAAGCACTGACAGTGATGCCTATTAAACAACATTTACTACGTACGGTTACACCAAGTTAGGTAGACTTGGACGAGTAAGGAACTGACATTCCGAGCATATTTTCCCTGCAGGTTTCGAAACGGCTGTTACGCATTGTAAACAAGTCGACGTGGATAACATGTTTACTATCGTTAGCCTACACTGCGTATCCTGCGGTCAAAAAAAGAAATGAGTAAAAGGTATAGTAATGTAGCAATGTAACTGTCTTTACACTGGCTTTCTCGCCTTGTAGGCTACGCTATTTGTTTTTGTAAATTGTACCAGGTCGACTGTGCACATACCCTTCTCCGGTTAGTCTGTGTCAAATGCATCCACAGCTGAGCCTTGTACTGGATGTAACCAACTGTCAGTCTTCTTTCGACAGTAGGCTAGTCGACGGTGGACGTCAACAACAATAACGCCTTTTCCCCCTGTATGGTTCACATTAGCTGTAATCACCAAAGTGTCTCCGTAAAAAAAATGTTAAAAAAAAAAAATAACAGAAAAGAAAACGTGTCGGTGCTTCCTGATTTAAGTACAGCGATGATGTTGTTTGTAAGGGGTGGGGCGGAATGCAGCTTTTAGTCCGCCAAGAAAAATGGGCTAAAAAGCGCGTTGGTGCACGTCTGTGCATGCTTAGTAGCTCGTGCTTCATAGTAGAGAGGGTTAAATACACGCGCGAAACAGAGTCGTGATTTTGAAATAAGATCTCACGTAGGTTACGACTCACACACCTGCAGGATAGCACCGCTCTGCTTTATGTTCATCGTTGGCAGCTGCATGAGGTGGAAAGTAACGAATTATGAACTCGCATTGCTGTAATTTTTTGTATACTTTTACTTCATAGTAATTTTTTTAAATCTGTAGATTTACTTTTACTTAAGTATGTTTTGTTTTGTTTTGTTAATATCTATTGCCACATTTTAACCCCTCATTACAGAGTCAAAAAAGTAATTAAAAAGCTCTCTAACTTTGTTTTGTGTCTGTCAACAAACTCAAATTTATATGGCCTATGCCCTTATCGTATCACAAAAGACTGTGATTTAATTAAATAAGTAAAAATAAGATATTAAATAAGTATAATTATAAAAAAAAGAAGGCCTATATATGTACCCCGCTGTTAAAAACGTAACTACCGGTAAGTAACTTTTACATGTTAAATTAGCTACTTTTTACTTATACTTGAGTAGATTTTTATACTGGTAATTTTACTAGTACTTAAGTAAAAGGTCCTCAGAGTAATAGTACTTTTACTTAAGTAGAATATTGTTGTTCTCTTTCCACCTCTGGCTGCATGGTGGTGGCAGTGCCTTGCTCAAGAGCACAGTTGTTAAGGGAGAAGTGGTTGGCATTCGCTGCAGACATTTTTAATATAGGAATAGGCTAATAAGTGTTAAGACGCCATTTTCTGGTGCCGTTTACTGATAAAAGAATACTTGTTACTTTTATCCACTCAGCACCAATGCAAACTGCTAAAACTTTCATGAATTTGAAACTGAAGTCAGAATCAGAAAAGAATGTATTGCCAAGTAACACAAGGAATTTGCTTTGGTGGATGGTACATACATAAACATATTAAAGGAAATAAACAATAGGATAACATATATAACTGTTCAACAAAGTCCAACTGAGACCAGCCCTTTAGAAATGAAACACCAGGTGACCTAAATTCCCTTTCAAAATATAATGTTTTTCATTTTTACTTAATCCGTGTACACCAAAAAAATCTCCTTTTATGATCAATTTGGAAAAATGCAGCCATTAGCCAATTATTATAATATATTATTATATATAATATATAATAATTATATTTGTCATGTACAGGGGATGCACACAACAACACAAGCTGCACATTTTAATTTATCTTGTACAATAGCTCTACAACAAATGTAGCTGCAGCGTAAATTCTTTAAGGGAGACTTCAATAACTTTATCACTTCTCTCCTAAACTGATCAGCTATTTTCGAGAGAGTCAATTTTCAGTCAAACCAATCAGATTCGGCCTCGTATTTCACAAGCCAATCACAGCATGACATCCAGGATGGCACCTAAATCATGGTGGGGGCTGTCGCCGTTGTCCTGCTCTACGCCCTGCTGTGCCCTATTACACCCTGCTACGCTCTGCAATGCCCAGCTTCGACTTGCTATGTCCGGCCAACGCCCTGCCACGCCCTGTTACCCCCCTGCTGTGCCCTGTGACACCATGAACTATTACAACTACTACTTCTTGTCATTATCTTTATTGTGACTATTATTGCCACTGTCCATCACACTCCCAACCGGCACCGTCAGACACAAGGTTTCTTCCTAAAAGGGAGTTTTTCCTTGCCACTGTCGCACTTACATATTTATGCATGCTCTTGGGGGAATCACTGGAATTGTTGGGTCCTTGTAAATTATAGAGTGTGGTCTAGACCTACTTTATCCGTAAAGTGTCCTGAGATAACTCCTGTAATGATTTGACACTATAAATAAAATTGAATTGAATTGTCCAGCCCAACCATATTTACAGTCTATGGGCCTGATGCAAAGCGCTGGCAGTGCCTTGCTCAAGAGCACAGTTGTTAAGGGAGAAGTGGTTGGCATTCGCTGCAGACATTTTTAATATAGGAATAGGCTAATAAGTGTTAAGACGCCATTTTCTGGTGCCGTTTACTGATAAAAGAATACTTGTTACTCCTTTGACACACTGAGCTTCTCTCTCCTCTCTCTTTCCATCTGTGTGTATCCATGTCCCAGAAATGCTTATTCCCCAGAGTCCTTATGTTCTTTTTCCGCCCAGCATGTTTCCTTGGATCAGGATGGCACCTAAATCATGGTGGGGGCTGTCGCCGTGGTCCTGCTCTACGCCCTGCTGTGCCCTATTACACCCTGCTACGCTCTGCAATGCCCAGCTTCGACTTGCTATGTCCGGCCAACGCCCTGCCACGCCCTGTTACCCCCCTGCTGTGCCCTGTGACACCATGAACTATTACAACTACTACTTCTTGTCATTATCTTTATTGTGACTATTATTGCCACTGTTCATCACACTCCCAACCGGCACCGTCAGACACAAGGTTTCTTCCTAAAAGGGAGTTTTTCCTTGCCACTGTCGCACTTACATATTTATGCATGCTCTTGGGGGAATCACTGGAATTGTTGGGTCCTTGTAAATTATAGAGTGTGGTCTAGACCTACTTTATCCGTAAAGTGTCCTGAGATAACTCCTGTAATGATTTGACACTATAAATAAAATTGAATTGAATTGTCCAGCCCAACCATATTTACAGTCTATGGGCCTGATGCAAAGCGCTGGTAGGCAAACTTAGGTAGCTAGACTAATTAAAATACGCAATAATTAAGATCAGTGCATTATGATGGAATATTGGCCTTAGAATATGCCAGATACCAATTTTAGGCTTTTTTTTTATATTTAAGACCCCCGGACCACATGCAATATTATTGGAGTCCAATTATTTTAATTAAAGCACTGTTTCATCTTTTCTCTCTCTCTAACATCAGTATTTTGAAAGTTTCTCAGTTACAATGCAATCCCGCTAATGTTTAGCATGTCTAATGTTTAATATGCTAACATTGGAGTCATAGTTTCTCACATATTGAGAGCCGATAGCTCTCCTGGTAAATAAAAGATGACCAGATTTGATGCTCTTGTATAATGATGCAGCGATGACCAGAGAAATCAAATGGCCTTTAATAATGTATCCAGGAGGACCGTGTCCAATCCATCCTGACTCAGAGCTACTGATAGGGTTTGTGACTGCATGAGAGAGTTGAACAGCGGGGGGTGATGGGGTCGGGTGGGGTGGGGGTTGTGGGGGCGTTGCTGGCAGAATCCAGGGAGATCAGGCCAAGGCAGAGAAAATTACTCAACAACGTTAGTCATATATGTAATAATAACCCATTAGCTTTGAGCCTGGACTGATATCGACCAAGATACAGTAACTCGTTGTCATGGAAATAGCCAAGCCTCACAGCTTGGCTATTTCAGCATGATTTAGCCATCACAGTAACTCAGGGGAAGGGGGAGTTGTTTGTAGTCTATGTGTGTTGAGGAAAATGTATGCGGCAGTGTGCTTATTGCTTAGCAAGATGTACGCTGCCATATTTCCTGTACTCAAAGCTAGAAATCATATTCTCAGTTTTTGATTGAAAACACAACTCCACAAAAATTACAGTGTTTGCTAAGGACAGATGGTGATTTAAAGGGCCTGAAACAGACACATCCTCATGATTTCATGTTTTTATGTATCTGCAGATCTTTTGCTTGATTACATGCTGGAAATAAATCCAGGTGTCTTATTCTCGTCTGTATTTGTCCTGGATGTAATTAGCCTGATTGAAAGTCCTCATGCATACAGCAGTAAGATGGATTTCCTCTCATCCTTAACTAAACCTTTTATTTAGATGTGTTTTGAAGATCCAGCCAGTTTACCATCTCATTCTACTTTTTGGTTTGAACCACAAATGGGCCTAAAGATGTCAGGAAGTAAAGGTCTTACTGGGTGATTTGACAAAGCTCACTTTTGTTAACTCTGTAAACTTTATTAACTCTGTGTGTATATATATATATATATATATATATATATATATATATATATATATATATATATATATATATATATATATAATTAGCATCTACACAAGTAAGCAAACTGTTACTTTTCATTAAGCAAAAAATGCTTCAAATGTGTCTTGATTAACTGAACCCCATCACCTTCATAAATGTTTCAGTGTTGTTTAGCAATTACAGTTCTGTCGGGTAATGTGAATTCTCAAACTGACAAATATAGAGTAAAAGATATGAAATCACTCTGAAACACACAAAGGCCTTACATTTTTCCCTATATGAATACATTGTCCTTTTGCTTCTGCATTATATTCCTGGCATGGCTGTTTGTAATGTTACATGTTAACTGTGTGTTAAAGTAATCTTTGGATCTGTAAAGGATAGCTGGGTCAGAATAACCTGCTAAGATTTTATGACGCATTGCCAATATGATGCATTGAGACAAAATGAAAAAGGATGAGTATAAAGTGAGTATAAAGTCCTTCGTAGGTTCTTAGAAACACTAGGGATTTGCCTTATTGCTTCATGTAAACCTAAGAAATGTCATAGCTAGTAAAGACTAGTGTAAATCAGTTGCTAGGAACTAAATAACTGATTACATTAAGCTAATCACTCAATTCACTCAGTAGCATAATGTTAGACGTCATGCTAACGTTATTAGCTTTTAATCATCGGAGGTATATTATGTTATTTAAAAAGAAATTTAATTCAAAAACTTCCCAAATGTTGTTTAATAAGGATGATATAATGATGACAATGATGTAATCATTATTAAACAGCATTTTAATAAAGTGCAGGTAAGATGTTTCATTATGTATTAGCAAGCTAAATTTAGTTAGCAGTTCAGTTAGCTATGTAACAGTTAAATCTGGCAGCTATGGGTGCAACCTGTTTTATTTAGTGATGTGTACATTTCCAATTATTAAACACTTAGTTAGAACTAGCCTATGTTATGTTACAACTACGTTAAGTAACAACTAGCCTATGTTATGTGAGAGCTACGTTAACTTAGAACTATCTTACGTTATGTTTGACTACGTTTAGTTAGAACTAACCTACATTATGTTAGAACTACGTAAAGTTAGAACTAGCCTACGTTATGTTAGAACTACGTTAAGTTAGAACTAGCCTACATTATGTTAGAATACATTAAGTTAGAACTAGCCTACGTTATGTTAGAATACGTTAAGTTAGAACTAGCCTATATGTTAGAACTACATTAAGTTAGAACTAGCCTACGTTAAGGTAGGACTAGCCTACGTTATGTTAGAACTACGTTAAGTTACAACTAGCCAGCGTTATGTTAGAATACATTAAGTTAGAACTAGCCTATATGTTAGAACTACATTAAGTTAGAACTAGCCCACGTTTTGTTAGAACTATGTAAAGTTAGAAATAGTCTATATGTTAGAACTACATTAAGTTAGAACTAGTCTATGTTAAGGTAAGAGTAGCCTACGTTATGTTAGAACTACGTTAAGTTAGAACTAGCCTACGTTAAGTTAGAACTAGCCAGCGTTGTTAGAATACGTTAAGTTAGAACCAGCCAGCGTTATGTTAGAATATGTTAAGTTAGAACTAGCCTACGTTAAGTTAGAACTAGCCAGCATTATGTTAGAATACGTTAAGTTAGAACTAGCTTATGTTATGTTAGAATATGTTAAGCTAGAACTAGCCTACGTTATGTTAGAACTATGTTAAGTTAGATCTTATAAACAGGTGGTGTGACTGGCTCCTGGTCTCTCCTCTCCTCTGTCCTGATAGTGATATTATATACATTCAGCTCTTTTACTGCCAATAGGTAATGGAAAGAAATAAATTGTGGTTTGTATGTAAGAGAATCGAGGACATTTTTTAAATACAAAACAAGGTTACAGTACAAATCAATTAATGTTATTATACTGATAAATGGTTCAGATGTTTCTGTAGAAAAGAGACTGGAGGTAACACACAAGGAGTGGCGAGACTGGTCAAGCGTGAAGCAGGGACAGGAAGCGTAAAATTGGCAAAGTAATTGAGGCAGCAACCTCTGTATTCATGAAAGAGATTTCAGTACTTTTAGATGAGATGGGACGTCTCTCATTATACAAATGCTTGGCATAAATTCATTTTAAATGTTCAGGGTTACTGAGAATATGGTTTAAAAATAAAGTGCTTTCACCCAAAGGGCACTTTGGGACGTTGTATGAGCAGTTGCACCTTATCTCTATACATTTGGCTAATGACCTCTTAGGAACCTGCTGGATAATAAACATCACCTGGTTTTACCTTTTAGGTTTAATCACCTAGAAGGGGGAAAAAGCTCAGATAACATCTCACACACAGATAAAGCCACGGCCGCTGCCAGGCATATAGCATATAGCAATAAATACAAATCATTTACACGAAGACTCTCATCTCATACAGAGTTTGACTGGTTAGGCTGAGAGCTATGGTGG
This sequence comes from Perca flavescens, assembly GCF_004354835.1. Classification (NCBI taxonomy): domain Eukaryota; kingdom Metazoa; phylum Chordata; class Actinopteri; order Perciformes; family Percidae; genus Perca; species Perca flavescens. The sequence continues at coordinate 29,377,129 of NC_041336.1, forward strand.
TATAGTTTGGATATAAAGGAAGTAGTGCCCTTAATAGCCACAAATTTCACCCCAAAATTCACAATTTATCTTTTCTGGAGAAAATTGATTTTGGTTCCTCTTGATGTGTTACTTTAACAAGCCTGTTGAAAGGCCAAAAATAATAATAGCCTAAGGCTGACGCTGACACTGACACACACACACACACACACACACACACACACACACACACACACACACACACACACACACACACACACACACACACACACACACCATTTAATTCAAGGTTTGCCTGAAAGTTACCACTTTCTCTGTTGCCTCAGCGGATTATGCTGACAAATTGAAGTAATAAAAAGACTTTATTACTTTGAGATTTATGTGCCACAACTCTCACAAGCCTGAATAAACGATAACAGCCTTTTCATTCTGGACTTTATCTGACAAAGAAGTAAACTAATGCTCAAAACTGAGCAGCTTTATCTTTGTGATAGAAAATATGCAATAAAGCCTGCCCGATTTAGTTTGAAGATATTCGCGAAACGAAAAGTAGCATCCTGTGCTGAAGGAAACCCACACAAAGTGCTGCTCTGATCAAGGGTGTAAATATAGACAGTGCACGCAGTGTGGTTGCACGGTGGCCCGTGGGGTGGAGGGGCCAATGGACAGAGCAGGCCCTCCAACAATGTGTTGGGGATAGTATGAGAGTGACTTGCAAGTGATTCATACATGTCCTTGAATACAACAAACACATCTCCGTCATGGTTTTAGTTTTTCTTATTGAAAAATAGTCAGAAGCAATCTATAAAAAAGGATATGATTATTCTACATAAACTAAAAATATACATAAACTATATATAAAAAAAAGGATTCAAATAAATGCAGGGGTGCAAATTCATGATGGGGAAAAATGTGACAAAGATGCCCCGGGATAGTTTTTAAATATCAGATTTAAAATGTGGATTAATAGTTGATTGTAGTGTAGTCTTGCTTTTGCCAGACCTTCCTCCACAGTGCTGCTGAGGAGGGTCTGACTAGTCCACACAGCATTCCGGGTGGGAGAAAAATGTGCTCTGGTTTATTGGCATTTCTTTAAACCAATCACAATCGTCATGGGTGGAGCTATGCGCCGCAAGAAGCAGCGGTGCCGCTGCTAAATAGCCTTGGGAAGGAACTTGTTTTGGTGGACCGTGTATGTTTAAAAGTTGTTTTAGTCGTGCAACAGAAAACTCAGATTGGACAGATGGTCTAGATAGCTAGATCTGAGGAGCAGTTAACCATAGTCCTCATTAATGAACCAGAGATTGAAATTCCATCAAAAAGAAAAGAGGAAGGTAATGGGCAACCGGACGAATTTTCGGCGGCAACGGAGCAATCCCGGAAGTGAAACTTCATGGATATAGACAAATTTTAGCTTATCCTAGAATTAATGTAATTATTGCTACAAATGTGAAGGTGACATCAGTTCAGGGTATTTAAAAAAAACAATAAACGGATCGGATCGACACAAATCAAAACGACCTGTTCCGGATGCAAAATGCAGATTTTCACTGAAAGAAGACAATTTTGCAACCATGAATTGAATAATTTCTTATTTTCTTTGGTATTTTTGTCAGATACAGATATGCAATTATGATTGTTTCATAATATTTATGTTGATGTTGTCCAATGTCAACTTTATTTGATCAGGTGACGATACGATATATGGTAGTTTAGATGCAAAATCGGTCAAGACTGACTGAGCACATCTGCAAGCCGGACGCTTAATGGTGTATGTGTTTGTGTTTTATAACTAGTAACTAGCGTGCACTTGGGCCCGTCGTAAAAGTGTGCAGTAGGGCCCATCGCTTGCTGCTGGCTCTGATGTGCAGCAAAACAAGCCTAATACTACATTTGCAGCACGAGTTTGTGCAGCACTGACAACATGGGCATATTCCCGATGTCATTATGCATCCCAAAATGTTGGTAGCAGCTGTTTATGCCATTGTGATTTGAAACCAGAGAGATTAACCTGTGTGACTTTGCTAAATCAAATTGGCTGGTACAGTGTTCTCATTATTTCCACTGATGATGACTCACCAAAACTCTGGAATCAGTGGCAAAGACAGCAGCTGGGCCTGCACACTCAAATACACATTAAGCAAACAATACCCATCACAGCTGGATTTCAAAAAGTCTTAAATGCATGTCTTCAATATAAAACAGCCCCATCTAGTGGATAGGGTACCCATAAAATATCCTTAGAAATGCAACCAAAGAAATTAGCAGGCTACTGTGAAGGCTGCTGCTGGGTGTTAATAGTGCTAGTGGAACTGTTTTATCTTCTTTTCAAACTCTTAGCAATGAGACAAAGTTACGATTTGGTTGGACACCTTATAATATTTGAGATATGATATAATTTTAAAGGGGCACAGGGGAAGTCCTGCTTAGCTTGTGAAAACAGCTTTTCTAATTACAAACTGGGGCACGGAGTTTGAAGGACGTGGGTAATTAGCAGACAGCGGAAGTCTTACGAAAGCTGTGATTGAGTTTCATTATGCTGTAGGATTTCTGGAGCTTGACAAGGGAGTTAAAGTAAAGTAGCCTTGACCTCTCCCGCATGGATTTTCATCATTCTTTTTTTAATTTTTACTTCTGTAAGCCTCCTTAATATTGTGGATGTCCAATACAAAATCAAAGGAAGACCTCTTTGAAGTACAAGTTTGACGTTTTGGGATAGTCGCTTTCTTGCTGGCACATAAACCACCAATAAACAGCAAATTTTCACTTTTACGACTGAGATACAACATATTATTTAGGAAGATTTAGCGGGGCTGGTAGGCAGATACTTGTTCGGTGGGAAAGAGCCAGGCTACCTGTCTTCATGCTAAGCTAAGCTACTGGCTAAATCCTCACATTTAGTGTACAGATATTAGAGTCATATCAATATCCTCTCTGCAATAAAGCGATTACTGTAAGTGTAATTTCCAAAATGTGGAACTATTCCTCCTAGGTGACAATTAAGTGAAATTTTTGTACCAACAAATAGCAGTGAATGCATCAAAGAGAAAAGGAATGGAATAGTAGAAGTAACGTTAGATGCTCAAGAGATGCTCTCCTGTAGAACACAAGCAGAAATATGAAATAGCACATTCTTATTAACGGGTTCGTATGATATCGTAAGAAAATGTATGCACAACGATACGTATGATATCTTACAAAAAAAACACCAGCTGGTCACATGATGCTGGCTACAGAGCTCCTTGAGATGTTGCTGTATCAGTGGCTGCTGGTAGTTCAGTTTACCCTATAAAAGGTGACTTTTAGCCGGGTACAGGGCACCGCGAGCTGCCATTCGCTAGGGCAGACATTACAGTTAAGTTTAGGCACCAAAACTAATAGTTAAGTTTAGGAAAAAGTGAATTGGATTAAAACGCTCCCAAGGAACAGGCATTTCCTGGCTGAAAGTCTTTTGATTTCCCTGGGAAGCGAACTCCGCTCCCAGGCTTGACGACCCATCCATCCAACCCGACCTCCTCCCTATACAGTTCACAGCGCTCTTATACAGCGGCAGTCACTGTGATGGATACAACAAAAATATACGTGGGATGCTTACGAATTACAGTGCATTACTTTAGGTGGCTTTTTGTACAAATGGTTCATAAGAACAGCCTGGAATTATAGCAGTTACAAAGACAGTAAAAAAGAATATGTATAACAAACTAGCATGTACAAAAAGTCAATAGCATACACAAAATGTTCCGTCATATTACTGAAGAATAACCTTTTAGCTATTTATTTTGTATTGGTTGTTTTGTGTCTGACCTTTGAATAACAATTGCGCTGACCATTTGCAGGTTAAATTCAATCTAATCATGCAGAGGATGGATCATCAAATGAGGATGGATGGCTGGTGTGATGTGTGTGCTCTCCAGAGCTGCACCAGTGTGCTCTTAAAGTCCAACAGGGGCAAAAAGAACACTTTATTATTCTTAGCATTATTCAGTGCGGGCCTGTCTTCACCTAACTACAGCTACATCTCTATTGCCAACGCTACTGGCAGAGCTTGGTGAACCTGCACCCGTTTCACTTTTGAGTCTGATGGGACCCAAACCAATACAAAGGATGTCAGTAGAGCAGTAGAAAGGCAAATGATGGACAGCGAAAAGGAGCGTACCTTCTGACAAAAAACTTCTGAAAAACATGATTATGCGATCGCATAATTCAATGCATAATCAGCCAAAGTCCACATATTTATGTGGGGGCCGAATTTTTTCAAATATGCCTCACTTTCGCCACATAAATTACCGATTTCCGCTCAAAATATGCGGGGCTTGTATGATTTCATAATCCCCGCATTTTTGTTGCAAAAAAGTCACATATATCTTAGCAGAAAGTTGAAAAATGTACTTCACACAAGAGCAGCCATTTTCCCCTGTTGCCATGGGAACGTTATAAAGTGACGTAATTACGTGACGTGAACATCGAAAAAGCAGGGTGTTGGGGAAATCACTTTTCTTTCTCCTTTTCACCAAACCGCAGTTTTTGCAAATTCACACAATTTTTGCAAATTCACGCAATTTTTGCAAATTCACGCAATTTTTGCAAATTCACGCAATTTTTGCAAATTCACGCAATTTTTGTTTCCTTTCAAATTCCTGCAATTTCATCCCATAAAATTGCATAAATATCCCGCATATTCCATCGCATTTTTTTAAGAAAACGTGCTGCATAATCAAGGATTTTTGCCCACAACAATCACAAAAAAACTCAGTTTTTTTCTGGAAGGACTGTTCTGACATAAAAGCAATCACCATCCACAAGGAAATGCAACCAGCACTGCTGCGAGAACAATCTGTCAGTGTTATGAGGTAGAGTTCAGTTCCTGTATGGCTGTGGGGGTAAAAACTGTTCCTCAGTCTGGAGTTGAAGGCATGAAACAAAATGAAAAATCAAGGAAGTGTGTTTGACATCCACAGGTGGTAAATCCCCGTTTGCTTTAAGCTCTTAAATGCAATCATTTGCAATACATTAGTAACCCTGCATTAACATCACTGCATTTGATGGTATGAAAGCAATTATCTGTGACATAAAAAAAAAAATCAATTTACATTTTTGGATTAACAATGTGGCAGGGGTCTCTTGTAGGGATGAACCTATAGAGAATTATCACTTGAATCTGCAGCTTCCCCTCGGCTTTAGTGAGCTTCAGCTCTCATAGCGTTGTTTCAAGCTGCAGCAGGCTGCTCTAAGAACGTTTTTCTCCTATACCGGAATGCTGTGTGGACTAGCCAGACCCTCCTCCTAGGTCTGGCAATGTGAGATCATAGACAGTTGAATAAATGGACCAACAGATCCTGTTGCTCTGGACGGACAGCAGTCAAGGATATTAGAAGCACTTTTCCGGTGATGGATGAGCGTTACTGCGCAGCCTCCAACTGAGAGAGACGATGTAGATGTGATGTGAGCAACCTGTCTGAAAGTTGTAAGTCTTCTGGTAGCTGTTCCAAGAGAAATCTCAATCATTCCCAATCTTGCAGTGATGGAGAGCGTAGGTATATAGCACAAGCCAAAAGTTTGGACACACCTTCTCATTCAATGCGTTTCCTTTATTTTCATGACTATTTGCATGGTAGATTCTCACTGAAGGCATCACAACTATGAATGAACACATATGGAATTATGTACTTAACAAAAAAGTGTGAAATAACTGAAAACATGTCTTATATTTTAGATTCTTCAAAGTAGCCACCCTTTGCTTTTTTTGATAACTCTGCAAACCCTTGGTGTTCTCTCAATGAGCTTCATGAGGTAGTCACCTGAAATGGTTTTCACTTCACAGGTGTGCTTTGTCAGGGTTAATTAGTGGAATTTGTTCCCTTATTAATAAAAAAGCAAAGGGTGGCTACTTTGAAGAATCTAAAATATAAGACATGTTTTCAGTTATTTCACACTTCTTTGTTAAGTACATAATTCCATATGTGTTCATTCATAGTTGTGATGCCTTCAGTGAGAATCTACAATGTGTCATGAAAATAAAAAGGAAACTCATTGAATGAGAAGGTGTGTCCAAACTTTTGGCCTGTACTATATGTAAGGAGATAACATAGGCACAGGCTAAATATTGCTAACTAAAATGCTAGTTAACATTAGTAATTCAACTTAAACAGCTAATGTAAGTCAAAACTGCCTGCGAGCTTCTCCTGTACTATACGGTAATTCCTCTACTACGCGACAGTTAGTTGCGTGGTTATGACACAATCGTTAGATTATTTTTACAAAAAATGTGTGCTACGGAGCCATAACGTGAGATACAATCCTTTTATACATTGTCACGTTTCTTTAGAAATAAACAATGGACAAATAAAGTCTTTAAACGCTTCAGATGTAAAGTTATTCGCTGTCAAAGTGACGCCAAAATGAATAGCAGTCAATGGGATGCTAACGGCGGGTGATGGCTTTATAGCAACAAAATGGCTCCATAGGAGCTACGCTCTGTGGAGGCAGGCTAACACCCTTGTGTGAGACTAGTTAATGACTAGCTAGTTAGTGAACATAGTGGAGCATTTAGGAGCTAAAGAGACAGCGATTTCCCTCTGGAGTTGGTAGAGACCAAAGACTGAGCTAAAACAGAGTGAAGACTGGACTTTTATTCACCAGGTGGTCCGAAACACGACTTCAAATGAATTATGTTTCTCCGTAACTGCTGGATTTATAAAAACACAACTGTTTGCTAAAAAGTTTACCATATCAACTTAAAAGGTGGGACTATGTCAATGTTGTATTCACAACTTGTTTATGCTTGCAGGTTGAAGAATAAAGGTGTCACAGCAGCTAACATCCTGTTGTACTGTTTAATCATTACTTGGCAATCAAACACCACAGCAATGAGCCCCAAGATGGAGCCAAAGTTAAAACAAATGAAATCTGATATTGTGCAGTGTCTTTGAGCTTATTAGCAGGTCAGGGTATGCGCGCATTAGAGTGCACACACTTTCACTGCATGGCCTGATCTCTAGAAAGAAAACTACCTTCAAGTTTCATGTTGCAGGAGATTAAGGTGTATTTGCAAACTTAAGTCCACTGCTACTAGACAGCAGTGGTGGAAAGTAACTGAGCACATTTACTCAAGTACTGTACTTAAGTACAACTTTCAGGTATTTGTACTTGACTTTAATACATCCATGTTATGCTACTTTTGACTTCTGCTGCACTTCATTTTGGATGCAAATATTGTACTTTTAACCTTTACCAGCTGAAACATTTAAGTGAATGCATCGTTATTTGTAATCCTGTAAGATAATATACATAATTGTGAAATGGGCCATTCTGCATAATGAGTACTTTGACTTTAGTACATTTTGATGTACTTTTATTTGAATAACATTTTGGATGCAGGATCTTTGCTCGTAACAGAGTTTGTACACTGTAGTTAAGTAATTTTTTTAGTTAAGTAAAGGTTCTTCTTTCACCACTGACAGCAGTGTACATAAGCATTATGATAATGGATTGATCATTTAAAGTTTTCATATTATGCTTTTTGGCTTTTCCCCCTTCCATTATTGTGTTATATATCTTTTTTTGTGCAGGTAATAGGTTTACAAAGTGAAAAATCTCAAAGTCCACCCCAAAGGGACTTACCATCTCCAACAGAAAACACTGTTAACAAATCGCTCCAAACAGCTCTATTGTAGTCCAGCTTTTACTTCCGTGAAAAACGTGCGTCACTTTGTAACACACGTTATAATGCTCGCCTAGCTGCTAGCGTGGCACGGCCTCATACTCTGCTTCTGACTGGCTAGTAGTGCTGACCTAGGTACTGCCAGAGAATGTCTAATAAGGGGAGAACTTCCACTCTTGGGAAACTTCCGGCTTCTGAATGGTTGCGGTTCCACTCTGGTTCCATATGGAGGCGCTCACGGTCAAGTGCAGAATGAATGGAGGTCTATGGAGCTATACCCCTCAAAATGTCATGAACCCAGCCTCGAGTCTGTTTTCTGCCCAAGATTCCTGAATTCGGCCCTGGAGTCTGTTCAGTTTCCTGAACGCACTCTGTCTGGTTGCCTGGCGACGAAGCAAGGCGGGAGATCCCTCAACTACCCACACCTGCATCTCATCAGCTATCTGCACACCCGGTCCTGATCATCACCTCTTCACCATTTAAGCTGTGACCTGACATCCATTCCCTGCCAGATCGTTAGCTATACCAGTATGTTTTGCCTGCGTATCAGCCATAGACTGTAGGTATTAACAGTCTATGGTATCAGCTTAAGCTTCTTGAGAGTTAGTTACCTGTTCAGTGGTTTTTGCCTGTTGCTAATCTTCCTTAATTTCCTCTATCTACACTTGATCTCCCGGGAAATTCACTCCACCTCTGCCCGGCCGTCTGCTTCGTCAAACAGTCTTGGATCTGCTCGTTCCCTCCAGCCAACTCTAACTCTAGCTAAAACAGAGAGCTCAACATGCAGGGGTGAAAAGAGGAGCTGCAGCAATGGGCAGTAGGCTACAACAAAAATATGGTGTTTTTAAAAAAACAACATGTAGCTCATCATCTCCCGTCTGGTCTACTGCAATGGTATCCTGTCTGGACTGCCCACCAAGGCCCTTAGCAGACTCCAGTATGTCCAGAACTCTGCTGCCAGGGTTCTAACCCACACCAAGCCCTGGCAGCATATCACTCCCATCCTCCAACAGCTCCACTGGTTGCCAGTCAAGTCACGCATCACCTACAAGATCCTCCTGCTCACCTATAGGCTAAATCTCGCCATGGACTCTCACCACAATACCTCACTGATCTCCTCCACCCCTACACTCAGTCACGTTTCCTGCGGTGCTGTGGATACCCCCCCCACCCCGCACTAGGTTGTGGACTTTTGGGGACAGGACTTTCTCTGCCAATGCTCCCACACTCTGGAACAGTCCACCACTCCACGTCCGCTCTGCCCCAATCCCTTCCCATGTTCAAAAAGCACCTCAAAACATTTCTTTTCATTAAGTCCTTTGACCCCTAACCCCCCTCCCTCCTATTTGTTAAGCAACCTTAGGTACCTTGAAAGGCGGTATATAAATCCAAGTTATTATTACCTATAACCTCTAAATACAAATATGAACCTGAAATTGAGCATAATATGAGCACTTCAAGTCTTTTTCCAGCAAAAATGCCACACAGGACCTGGTTATAGCCTCTCAGCTCTTACAAGAAATGTGTAGGCCTACGTCAATACAGTTCAGAATCAGCCAACGTGTTATTCCGTATTTGTCGTCTAACTTGACTATATGGATCCTTTATGGAACCACGTTGCAGTTTGGGAAAGCACATAATGATCTGCTTAAATACAATAAACTATTTAAAATACACACTTTTGACTCGTTTCAAAAATTAGGATTCCAATGGAATCGTTTTATATTGGAATCGTTTGGAAAATTTGGTTTCGAATCCGATCATCGGTTCTAAATTTAACATGCGCAAGTTCTGGTTTTCTGTAGCGGCCACCGTACTTCCAGGTGCTTGTTGTGTTGCAGCCATGAAGCACAGAGTAAGCTGCGCTCTAAAGTGGTGCTGAAAAAAAACTGTAAATTACCACTGAATCTAAATAAAATGTCCCTCTTATCTGTGAAATAAGCATGTGCATTTAACTCCACCCCTCAGAGAATTGGAAGTGAATCAATAAGAACCGGAATCAAAAGGAAGAATCGGAATTGGAATCAGAATTGTTAAAATCAAAAGATAGCAAAGCAATAAGAAATCCAAAATATTATTTCAGAGTCCATATTTTCTTTTTTATGTGACTTCCCGACATGTCTGATCCCTTTGCTGGTTATGCAGCACTTTTACATTATCATGTTTGTACACTGCAGCTGTCATGGCATCTTGACCCCCACTCACATCACAAATATACCACATATTCTCGCGTAATATACATTTTTCATTCATGCATAATTGCTGAAATAACGTGGAACTTGTTGACGTTTTCATAAAGCATAATTCCATATTTATGAAAGGAGAATAAAACCTCAAGTAAGACCATACCAAGACTGCCGAAAAAGAATGTTGAGTGATTTATAGGAATTTTCACAATCCAGGCAATTGCACCCGAGCCATACTGTGTCAGAACTAATTGAGTCTGACTTAAGAAAAATACTTTGGCCTCTGGCATCCAAATTGAACATAAGTGATTTTTAGAAACAAAATGTATCCAGATAAATATTCCCTTTCCCCCCTCAGCTTTTCTTGGGAGGTGGTACACTGGGTGCTGACGTGAATTGGCACAGCCCAGCCCCCGCTATAATGTGAGGGGGGAAAAGTCCACACGCAAAGACTGCGGGCTACAGTGGGGATGAGCGCGGACGGTGCGCAGACGCATCAGGTGCGCACAAGGACAGACTCCAAGACGCGCAGCGGCAAGACTTACTTTACAGGGAAGTACATCGCTGTGTTTACACGTATTACTAATGTGAGTTCTGAAGAAAAAAAAAAAAATAAATAGATCGAGGGATTTACAAAAAAAATAAAGATACAAGAAAGCAGTGTCTACTGGAGCGCTCATGAAGACGCACGGGACCACAAACTCCTGCTCTTAAAATTGTCATGAAGCAGCAGCGAGGCACAGACCTCCCATAGGTCCTTTTTTTTTTATTTGCAACGTTTCAAGTTCATCTAAAGGGGGAACAAAATAAATCATGAACTTATCGGAGTCTGTTTGGCTCTGGGAAGAGCCACGGAACCTCAGCACATCGGAGGGAGATGACCAGAAACTTTTATTCGGGATAGGCACGGATAATTTCATCACGCTGCTGGTTTTCGGGCTCATCTTTACGCTCGGCGTGCTGGGCAACTCCATGGTGATCACCGTGCTGGCGCGGAGTAAACCAGGGAAACCACGGAGCACCACTAACATATTCATCCTCAACCTGAGCATCGCAGACCTGTCCTACCTGCTCTTCTGCATCCCTTTCCAGTCCACCATCTACATGATGCCGACGTGGGTCCTGGGCGCATTCATCTGCAAATTCATCCACTATTTCTTCACTGTATCCATGCTAGTGAGCATCTTCACTCTGTCTGCCATGTCCGTGGACCGATACATTGCCATCGTGCACTCCAGAAAGTCCTCCTCCATCCGGGTGGCGAAGCATGCTTTGATCGGGGTGGCGGTGATTTGGATACTCTCTCTGGCCATGGCTGCGCCCGTCATGTATTACCAGAGCCTTTTCCACCGAGGAGAGAATCACACCTTCTGCTGGGAATGGTGGCCCGATCAAAACCAGAAGAAAGTCTATGTCGTTTGCACGTTTGTCTTTGGTTATGTGTTGCCTCTTCTGCTGATTTCCTTCTGTTATGCAAAGGTAAGGAAAGCTATTGACACTCAATAATTATGACTATCAAACAACTATATCTTACCTTTATTTCTTTGCTTACAGGTTTTAAATCACTTGCACAAAAAACTAAGAAATATGTCTAAAAAGTCAGAGGCATCAAAGAAAAAGGTATGTATTAAGCTGTCTTTTTGGAGGGTTGGGGTGGGAGTGTCATGTATTACAGCCATATGTCAGCAAACTGCAATCAGTAACACACATTGAATAAACACTGGATAACAAATGGATAGATGGGTTGATTTGTTACCTGTTGATTTACAGCAGAATTACATCAATGTGCAGGAGTTTGAATTATAAACAATATGACTGTGTGTGGAATGGCACACTTTTAAGTTCATAGTCTGTGAAAGAAATGTAGTCAAAATCAGAATCAGCTTTAATGGCCAAGTAAGTGTGTGAACACAGAAGAGGAATTTGACTCTGGCTTTTTGTTGCTCTCAAAGTACATACAGAGAAATAGACAGGACGGCTTACAACGAGGACAACAAAGCTGGGCAAGGCAAACATTTGACTACTATGTACGGATATAAGTATGAATATAAAAAGTGCATATACACATAAACATGCATACACATACATATGCATACACATATGTAGATACACACATCAACAAACAGCTCTATGAGGATTGTAAACCGTAATACAATAGGGCGATGCAAAAGTGTAAATGGTACTGGAATAAATACATAATTATTAATGTAACAGGTTGCTTCTATATCTGAGGTATATATACAGTATATATGTATATATATATATATATAATATGACATATAGGCCTATTGTATGTTTGACAGATATTTGCATATTTAAATGATGTTTTTAACACTGTAAAATATATTATTTACGTGGAAATATATATAAAGTAGATAATTTCCTTGATTCAAATCATACTTAAATCACGGAAAATATTCATTGTGTAATACATTTTTACATACAAGTGACCACCGCCATCATTATGATGACGATAATGTCGCCAATGATGATGATTATGATGGCCAAAGATGTCACGAAGGTGTATCTTTACTGAAATACCCTCCATCCATCTGGATCTGTGCAATTCACGGTTCACTAGGCAGCCACATGCTCTTATGTGGACATGTGGTTCGATTCAAAGCAGTTCACTAGGCAGCCACATGTTCTCTTGTGGACATGTGGTTCGATTCAAAGCAGGGGTCAGCGTCCTTGGCCTTTTTAGGAAGATATATCACAGGGACCCGCAGTCCTGCGCACATTAATCAGCGAGGGGGGCTAGTCCGTCTGCACCATATGCTCTAACATTTCCTCCCATTCAACAGGCAGTCAGAGGAAACTATTTCCATCGTCTCTGTTGTTCCTTAGGGCCAAAATGATGAATATTAATGTTATAATTCTTACTGTTAACTGGCACACTCCAGCAAAGTGGCCACAAGGCGAAGTGCAATTAAGGCGCCATCTAGCCTTCCTTTTTCCTGGGGGAGGCCATTAAGCTGCCCTGAGAGCCGATTATCTGCTGTCGCCCGCTTGATTGTCTCTCCGCCTATCTGAAGGTGCTTTGATACGCACCTCTCTACATGCTTTATTGCCATGAGGCTTAAAACAGGAACGCCACATATTCTGCTGATTTACAGCGCTCACTGTGCAGAGCAGGCTACTGATCGAGACTACACAGAGGGAATGTTACACTGACAGCTTTGTGACAAACAGTTGGCAAACAGTGCTTTAAAGCCCGCCTCTATAATTACCTTGTTAGTCTAGCTACTGTTAAACTATAACTAATGTCAGAACTGACTGATGCACACACATATTAAATCTGAGTAAGGTATCAACAACTTCAGTGATTTATTTGACACTGAAAGCTGCAACATGCATATTTACTTTTCAATGAATATACACGTATGGTGCCAAATACTGTGTTTCCTCAGTGGTCTCTGGTTTATTCAGCGTGTGTCATAGAACATGTTTAATGATAATAAGAAGACTAATAGACAGTCTCTGTTCCTGTCCCTGTCGCATATAGGATTCAGTTCAACATTCTCACTCTTATAGAGCATTGCACAGTCAGGCTCCTGCATATGTGGCCAAACTACTTCACCCATACTCGCTCTCTTAGGTCTAATATTATACATTTGCTATCTGTTCCATGCACCCAGCTTAAGACTCACGGCGAATGAGCATTTGAGTTCATAGCATCTAAGCTTTAGAATGCTCTGCCTCTCCCCTTACAGTCCGCTGTTTCTGTGGACTCGGATAAAGACTAGTCTGGATCAACGACTTACTTTTTCTTATTAAACATGGTTCATTTACCCGTTAGTTCCGCCGGAGGTCCCTCACCTTCCGCTTTCTTTGTGTTTATGTTAAACTTCGTTCACATCCAGGAACAGCAACTGTTCCTTGATGTTCCTGGAGCTAGCAAACTAACGTTACACGCTTAAAATGGCAAGTTTTGAAGAAAATTTGGATCGTACGACAAGGCAGGCCTGCTTGGTTCTTTCAGGGAATGATTGTAAAGATTTACAATGAACACGTTTACGGCATTTCTTCTCTAACTGGGACGTTTTGCTGTGGACAAAATACACACAGCGATACACTGATAAGAGCAAATGATGTTTAACCATGTATCCAGCTAAATGATATAGCTCACGTTTCTGAATGCAAATGTTCCACCAAAACAAGTTCCTTCCCGAGACTATTTTGCAGAGCCACCATCGCTCCGTCCGGAAGTTAGCGCCGCCCAAGATGATTGGGTTTGGTTTAAAGAAATACAAACAACTCCTGAACGTTTTGTCTCCTGTTTTTTAATATGTATTCAGTGCAATTCAGTTAAATTTTATTTGTAGTATCAAATCATAACAAGCGTTATCTCAAGACACTTTACAGATAGAGTATGTCTAGACCACACTCTCTAATTTACAAAGACACAACAATTCCAGTAATTCCCCCATTTAGTGCGACAGTGGTGAGGAAAACTTCCTTTTAGGGAGAAACCTCGGACAGACCCGGGTTCTTGTCTGACGGTGCCAGTTGGGGGTGTGATGAACAGTGGCAATAGTAGTCACAATAAAGATAATGGAATTGTGACTAGAAATAGTAGTTTTAGTAGTTCATGGTGTAGCAGGGCACTGCAGGGTGTTACAGGGTGTAGCAGGGCACAGCAGGACGTAGCAGGGTGTATTATATTCTCTTGTATGTTTCTCATGTCCTGGTAAAACACTTTGCAATTTTATCTGTGAAAAGCGTATTATGAATACATTTTACTTACCTACTTAAAGGGATACGCCACTGTTTGTTGAAATAGGGCTTTTACGGTCTCCCCTAGCTGTAGATAGGTGGGCCAACGCATTTTTTGTGCATGCATCGTTTTAGTCCAATGCAACACCGGCAGCGCCGCCGCTAGTTAGCTTAGCGTAGTGAATGGAATCCTATGTTGCCGGTTAGCATGTTGTGAGTAAAAGTGAGCCAATGCGTTGGCCCACCTATCTACAGCCAGGGTGGACCGTGATAAGCCCTATTTCAACAAACGGTGGCGTATTCCTTTAATTCACAGTATAGTACAGTATGTCCCCTTTAAAAATGGACAATGGATAATATATTGGCAAATTTATTGTTATTTTGTTTATTATTAAACATGTATTTATGAAGGTAGGCTGGTTGGGTAGGTGAGCATACTGTTTTACAGCAACAGCCTGTTTAAAGTCACACTGAAAAACACAGTAACAAAATAGCATAGAATAATATACAGGAAACATAGTCAGTATACTTAAACACTTTATAGACCAAGTGCCTTGAAAAAGAATAATGAACTACAATATGAAAGCCATCACTCAAAGGAGTTTTCACTTCCTTCCATGGTTAAATCTAGGTAAAAGGGCTGCCAGGCAAAGCACATTTTGAAGAGAAAACTGATTTTGATAAGACACCTGTCCTGTTACAGGTCACTGTGACTCCCTGGCTGCTTTCTCTGCACTCTAACACATTGGGTCCCAAACTGGGGTATGTGTACCCCCAGGGGTACGCGAAATGACGGAGAAGTGACGTAGGTGGTAAGCAGAACAAAAAAATATTTCAGAGTGCGTGGGTGGGGTTACTGAAGGGGTAGGACGACGAAGTTTGGAAAACAGCTGCCTCAACGGAGATACTGTAAAAAGCTGACCAGGCTGCTCTGTTGGGTATCTTGTGTTAAACTCTCTCACACATTGATGGTCACTGTTACTGAAATCACAATACAGTGTCTTCTAGCTGTCACCAAATGTCAAAGAAATATGAATGATAGTTCTCATAATCAATCTTTCACTGATTAATGCTGACTGTATATGTAAAGGAATAGTCCAACAGTCTGGAAACTACACTTGTTTGCTTTTTTGACCATATAGTTAAATAAAGAGATAAATACACTCTCATGTCTGTACTGTAAATATGAAGCTACAGCAGCAGGTTAGCTTAGCATAAAGACCAGAAACTGCTAGCCTGGCTATCAGGCCAGTGCTTTGCATGTTGGCTCGCTGCCAGCCGTGTGGGTCTGCCTAATGTCAGCTGGGATCGGCTCCCCCTGCAAGCTTGTAAAGAAGTGGTTGCAGATAATGGTTGCATAATTATGGAAAAACCAAAATGTAATAACAGAAAGTTGCAGTTTTACAGACCGTTATGTGAGGGACTACATTATTTCTTGGCCAGCAGCAGTGACTCTTTCAAAGCTTCAGTAGGTAAGTTTAAAAAAAAAAGTACATTTTGTCATATTTGCTGCAACTGTCATTATTTCCTGACAGTGGTACCTAATATGTGAAAAAAAAGTATGTCTCTTTGTCTCCTTCTAGTGCTTCTAATGGCATTTGCAAAATTCCACCGCGCCCAAAGATTTACAACCAATCAGACTTGAGGAGTCTCCAACGCAGTGTCAATGACTGCTTGTGAACTGTGGTCAAACTGTCAAACTGGGTAGCGATGATCAAATATGAATCAAGATTCTGTTTCCGCATTACTTATTTCTTGCCTTAAAATGTTTTCAGAAACATTTTAGTGTACTGTTTAGCTGTAAAATGAGACAATTTGTGACCAAATCAAGTGAAAACCAAGCTCCGTCTGTTGTCCGACTGGCCTGAGCAAACTTTCTGTTTAATTTTTCGCTTCTATCATTTCTCTCAATGTAGTTGCTGGGGTTTCCATGATTAAACGGCGACCCGTGGCAGCAAGTCAAAAAAGTTGAACCATTGTAAATGCAGGGGCAAAAAGCTGTCCGTGGCAATATTTTGTAAATCTTTGGACTGCTTCCAGTCTTGACACTAAGCTATGCTAACTATCTCCTGATTGTAGCTTCATATTCACTGTACCAATATGAGAGTGACATCGATCTTTCATCTAATTCTTGGCAAGAAAGCGGAAAAAGCACATCTAGTATTTATTTAAGCTTTAAATAGGTTGTCTCAAAGGAAAATCATGGTTGTTCTGAATCAGAGTAGTGCTATCAAGTAACTATGAAGTTAGTTGGTGTCATGTTCGGAAGCTCATTTTGTGTGCCGTCATATTAGTATTAGCAGATATGTCAAGGGTGCTTTTCACAAAAGGTCAAATGAATGAAAATTGAATGAATTGCAAGCGGGCCACACAGTGTCCTTGGTGGAAAGCAGGGAGAATTTGTTCAAATAAGTGGTTACTCAATAGTTTGTGTGGTTCACTCGGCTCTCTTTAGCTCACCACCAGGCCTGTGAAATATAATGTCAGTGACAGCTGGGAAAAGCAAGGTTACTCCCAATGAAAACCTCTTATCACCCTCAGTAGGAATCCGTCAGCCTCCAAAAGGCAAACGAGACATTTTCAAAAGCCAAATCTCCCCCGCAAAAAGTAGTAACACTTCCTAAAACTTTCCGGAAGTCCTTTGTGCATAAGACAAATTAGTTTTCTATGAATCTCTTTCCCCCTCTGGTTTTCAAATCTGAAATGTTTTGTATTTTCTTTTTCAAATTTATGACTGGTTAATGTTCTTGGGAATACCAGAGTGTTGGAGTTCATTAGTTCATTTTTCTTGGCAAATAATAATCTTTTAATGGATTTTCAGTGTAGAACAAGAGGTTTAATGGCTGGTAATTACTGTAGTTTTCTCTCAGTAGTATGAGCCTGTCGGGCATCCAGACGGAGCACACAGATGGTTATGGACCAATTAGGAAAATGGAATATTTGGCCAAGTTGTCTTGAAATTGTTTAACAACATCCGTAAAGTAAAACAGGGACAGCTAACGACCAAACAGCTTGTCTTGACAGAGACAGAGATCCTTATTTGAGTGTTACTGATCCTGATCTGAGTAATGCTATGCTAACTGAATGAATTAACAGCGTCACTCAACATCAAACATTCATTTCCCAGTGGCTTCAATAGTAATTTAAAGTAACATTTAATGGACATTTACAAAAAAATGTGGGAACTTTTAATTCATTTAGCAACATTTTCAGTTCAATAATAGTGCTTTAAAGGAACACTCCGACTTATTGGGAATTTAGCTTATTCACCGTAACCCCCAGAGTCAGATAAGTTGATACATACCCTTCTCATCTACGTGCGTGCTGTAAGGCTGTCTGACGGTTCCAGCATTAGCTTAGCCTAGCACAGATCCTGCAGGTAACTGGTTCCAACTAGCCTACTGCTCCCAATTGTGACAAAAGTGACAAAATAACACCAACATGTTCCTATTTACATGTTGTGATTTGTATAGTCACAGTGTGTACAAAAAACAACGTAACATGAGACACAGCCATCTTCTAACAGTAAACAAACCGGGAACTATATTCTCAGACAGGCTTGCTGCGAGCATATCACTCCGCCCAAGTACTATATTATTCCGCCTGAGAATAT
Source organism: Perca flavescens (assembly GCF_004354835.1). Taxonomy (NCBI): domain Eukaryota; kingdom Metazoa; phylum Chordata; class Actinopteri; order Perciformes; family Percidae; genus Perca; species Perca flavescens. The sequence goes on from NC_041336.1 coordinate 29,395,283, forward strand.
AGTTCCCGGTTTGTTTACAGTTAGAAGACGGCGGTGTCTCATGTTACGTTGTTTTTTGTACACCCTGTGACTCTATAAATCACAACATGTAAATAGGAACATGTTGGCGTTATTTTGTCACTTATTCGGAGCAGTAGGATTACTGGAACCATTCACCTGATGTTCTGTGCTGGCCTGATGCCGCTGGAGCCGTCAGACAGCGTTACAGCACGCACGGAGATGAGAAGGGTCTGTATGGACTTGTCTTATGGCGTTTTTCCATTACATGATACCTGCTCGACTCGCCTCGACACTACTTGACTCTACTCGCCTCGACTCGCTGTGCGTCCGTTTTCCATTGCAGATTTTAGTATCGCCTCAGCGTGGCTGGTCGTCATAGCGACTGCCGTGGCCGTGGCTTAGTAGCTTGCTTTTCCCATTGACATATCCCCGACGCATTTCCTGGTTCTCCGTCTCCGTAAACAACATGATATCAAAGAGATAGTTAACGTTTACTGCTCCAGATTTCCCACCATGGTCACATATATATGACTCTAGAGTCGCTACTCGCTTTGTTTCTCTCACATATATATGACTCTAGAGTCGCTACTCGCTGCGGAGATAATCGCCGTCACTCTCTCACTTCTCCCTCGCTCACTAGCTCCCCACACACACACATACGGCGACTCGACACACACACATCACACATGCACACACCAGTGCACCAGTATAACCATCAGGCCACTTGTATGCTACGGAGAAAGCTCTGCGTGGAGCCTCCGGCAGCAAAAAAACACCGCTGGCTAAACTATTTAAAAATGCCGTCTCTCGCTAGCAATGCAGTGATCAGTGATGCTTCTTTCCGACCAATCAGCAGCCTGCAGGGTTTCACGTCACCTTCTCGGCTCGCCTCAGCTCGCTTGGAACCTCGACTGAGCAGGTACTAAAAAAAGTACCTGTTAGCAGGTACCAGGTACTTTTTTTCGTAATGGAAAACCAAAAAAGGCGAGTAGAGTCGAGGCGAGGTGAGTAGGTACCATGTAATGGAAAAGCGCCATTACTCTGGGGATTACAGTGAATAAGCTAAATTCCCAATAATTCGGTGTGTTCCTTTAAAGTCCCCAAAATGCAACTCAAACCGTCATGAGGGTCCAACTCAGGACCTCATGCCTGGGGACCCCCATGCCAATGAGCCAATAAGAAAGTTCCTCAAAGTGAAGTGCATAATTTTGGTTAGCAGTTTTCCCCCCTCTTAAGCCCAAGACACATCAAGCCGATAATCGGCGTCGGACAGTCTGGCAAGGTCAGTGACTCAAATCTGTTCCGTGTGTTCCGTGCCGTCGTCCGTCCAAGAGGCCATCGGCCTTCATTTTGGCTGATTTGACATGTATAATCGGCGGGGCTGGCACTGCCGGCAGTTGGACTCAAATGACCCATCTGATTGGTAGAGTGCTAACCCGGAAACGGTGAGCGGAATGAGCGTGACTAGAGTCTCTCAAAATCTGACGAAAATCTTTTAAACTGACATTTGTCGATCTGAAATGAAGTCAGATTCAGCAACTGCATGGCCTATTTCTCGCTTAAAATGTTTTCAGAAAGACGTTTCGGTGAGCTATTTTAATACAATATGAGATCGTATTCTGAACGAGCCGCCATGACAGTCTGTTTTTGAATTTCCGGAGAAAACAAACCCACGTGACGCGTTGGTCCAATGAGCTGCCGGTTAAAATTTTTTGGTCGACAATACAGATTAGCGCCGCCTGCTGTTATGGAGACATACTACTTATTCTCGTCGCTTTGGTGTGTTCCGAGGCACTTTTTTGACCAATTTGGGGAGATTGATCAGCCCAACTGCCTTTTCTGGCAAGGGTCTACCGTCAGGTCGGTGTGTCTGGGCCTTAATACCTATTTAAAACCAGATTTGAAAAAAGGTATTTTTATTGTATAAATTCTCACATACAACATGCAGCAATCTTTCACAGACATGGAGCGGTAATTACTACATCACTTCCGGAGGATTCCGCTGATTTTTACATTATTACGTTCACAGTTAACTTAACTGACTGGTGACAAAACCACTGAATAAATATCTACACTGAAGCAATACTGTCGTTAAAGACCCGCTGATCGCTGAGACCCTGATTCTCTGATATGAATGCCCGCATTGCATTGTGGGATATGGGCTTCGCATGCGCCCCACTCGGCCAATATCGTAGTGTTCTGTCTTACAGCATACTGTAATATTTCACTGGTAATAAGATCGAAATAATATTATTAAAATAAAGAAATGAATACCATGATAACATCTAAATAAATGTTGATAGATGTAGCGTTATAGTTTTAAAAAGATAAAATAAACAACAAAGCAATCCAGCTTCCCTGCTAATAAGACCAAAATAATAACTTTAAAGGAATACATATAAACCGTGATAAGATCTGGTGAATAAATGTTGATTAAAACAGCGGTTATAGGGGTAAAAATACCAATAATAGCAAAATAAAAAAAATAAAGAAAACACATTACAGCAGCCATAACACAATAGCGTAACCCATGAAGTGTCTAACTAGAACTAAACATTTCAAACATAAAACAAAACCACAGCCACAGAAAAATAAATGAATAAATCAACAGGACGGCCTGACTTTTATTAGTTGTGTCTTCCTGTGGTGATGCTGCTGTTTAGATAAGCCTATAATAACTGATGGCTCTCAGGGGGTTGAGGTGAAGATATGAATATGTTATGGAGGCTATCCAAATAAAGCATGGTTATTAACATACTGCTCTGTGGGAACCACTGTGTGTGTGTGTGTGTGTGTGTGTGTGTGTGTGTGTGTGTGTGTGTGCTTGCATGTGTACATATTGTATTATGATCGGCCTGACATCTCTGGCCAATATTGACCTTTCATTTCATACTGCACATGGTCCACTCAGCGACAGTTATCTGACGTGATCAATGAGATTTATCATAAAACTGCTGCACTCGACTGTGAGAACTGCCGGTCAGTGTGAGAGTTTTAGGCTTATTTATTATTTTATTTTAGTCTGAGTTGCAAAGTTAAGAAGGTTTTTGCCATAATGACTTTCGTCATTTTACTGCATTGTACTCTACTCATTTTCTTAATTAATTGAATCCTTTTTTTGGCCACAGTGGCAACGCAACAAACACTAATGAATCATCATCTTATGAAGTTGTTAATGTCAACGTTTGAATGTTAGCAACAGTCGCCTGTTTACACATCCAGCAGACACGGAGCAACATTAACATTTATTTGGGAGACATTTGGAGTCGTGTTTCTGGCCACCTGATGCATTGAAGCCCAATATTTACTCTACTTTTAGGTCTGTTTTGGTCTCCCATCAACTTCTGAGGGACATATCTGGCTCTGTTGATGCTCACTATCTAGCTAGTCCCTAATATAACTCTGACATTTGGTAATAAGCAGGTATAGCACAACGGATTTATCAGAACGTTTTCACTGAAAACAGCTGCTGGCTGCTGTTACACTGATGAGAGCATGAGACTGAAACAAACAATAAATGTTGGATAACGATAACGGAAGTTAAAAAAAGAATTTGTGTAGCCGCTCCGCGATTCGGATCCACTCCAAAAATGTAATTTAATTGAATGGGTTCTTCCACGGCCCATGAGCCTTCCACCAAGTTTCTAAAAAAATCAGGCCAGCCTAAGATTATTTGTTCTAGGAGATGGATCAATCCTGTTAATGTTCATGTTGTGTTATTATCACAAAAAAAATCAGGCCAGCAGTTTTTCTGTAATCCTGCTGACAAACAAACATACAGAGAGATAAACCAAGCTGAAAACATAACCTCCTTGGTAAAGGTAAATATTACCAAGTGAGTGAGCATTTTCGCATCTTTTCCCCCATTGTTTTGGTTTTCGGGCCACAACTGTGTTGTTGTCAACCCAATTACAGCCGCAGCAGGCAGCTGTTTATGGTGAACAAACTCAAACCAAATACCTGCCCAGCACCACATGGCAGATGGACAAGTTACTAGCTGGAGAAGATGGTGGATCATTTATTGGCTAAAGAGCCAGATTCATGTTCTCAAGAGTTTGTAAGCAGAACTAAAAGGAGAGAGAATATTGGACCTATAGGCTACATTCTCCAGATTGCAGATTACTATTGAATCCAAATGAATGCTAACGTTGCTCTGTGTCTGTAGGATGTACAAATAGGCAACTTTTGCTTACACTTTTGCTATGAATACCATGATAATATACAATTTTTGTTAAAAACAGCAACAACTTGTGTACTTTAAACGGGTTAATTTCCGGATTTCGCTGTACGTAAACAATTGTGTATTTATCTGATGGCAATTGAGTTTTAAGTCTTAACAGTCTCACATTGCCCAGGAAGTTCACTCTGTATCAAAACATAGTTATCACAGAATAATTTACTGAAAGTAACAAAAAAATTAAATCATGAACTACAGGTGTAGCAAGGTAAATTTGTAGGCCGCAGATGACATATGGCAAAGGTTGGGTGTATCATAGCACACAATGCTGTAGAATAAGAATAAAGACTAATAGGGGAGCAGCAGAATAATAAAAAAAGAAAGTTATCCAAGGCACTAACATCTCAAAACCATACTTTATTCTTTCATCCTGAATAAGACTTAAACCTGAGAACAGCATTAATGTTGTCACTGTTGTCTCTGAGGGCACTGGTAAGCCGATTGAAAACAAATTCTCATTTGCAACGATGACCTGTCACGTTCACACAGTTACGCATTCATACCTGGAAGCTGCCCAATACAACCACACCTCTGATCTGCTGGCCACTGAGCAGAGGATTTTTTAAGGGCCTTGAGGGAGGGACAAGCGCTGCTCTTTCACTTCCCCACCCAGATTTATCCTGTCGGTCTGGGGATTGAACCAACGACCGCGTGGTCACAAGTTCACTTCTCTAACCTTTCTCAAACCTTAGCCACCACTGCCCAACCACATTTTAGGGGTACCAAAGTGTTACATACCACCAACCCTCCATAGGTTTGGTTGTACATAAGACTAACAATACACAAATAACAATAAACACAAGAATACTCATTCAGTGTTAACCTAGATTTTATTTATCACTGCGCATGCATAATGTCCCCTCTTTGGGGATAAAGTTGGGGTCAAAAATGTATGAACATATTTGTCACAGTAAGGGTGGCGAGAGGGGGGTCAAGGCCTAATATTACGGGGGCACTAGCTACCCTTACGCCCCACCCCTAGAACCGCCACTGCACTGACTAAATCTATTTCCTACTTCTCTGTTCTCTGTCCCCCATGTGTGGCTCCCAGACTGCTCAGACGGTGCTGGTGGTGGTGGTGGTGTTCTGCATTTCTTGGCTCCCTCATCACGTGGTTCACCTGTGGGTGGAGTTCGGGACCTTCCCGCTGAACCAGGCCTCCTTCGTGTTACGGGTGGCCGCCCACTGCCTGGCTTACAGCAACTCGTCTGTCAACCCGGTCATCTACGCCTTCCTGTCGGAGAATTTCCGGAAGGCCTACAAGCAGGTGTTCAAATGCCAGATCGGTACCGGTGACTCCCCGCTCAACGACGTCAAGGAGATCCGCAGCAAAGCAGACACTCCGCCCTCCACCAACTGCACCAACGTCTGACTGGCCGGGTGTGGATGGTGACATGGAGACTATGGAGACTGTCACACTGAGACTCAATGTAAAGTCAGAGTGACAGAGCCGTCAGACATGAGAGGTTTTCCTTGATGTACATACTGTAAGTATGGATGCTTGGGTATTGCTACAGCTGTGCTGTTCCACATAAGTGCTGTTCGTTATACCTCGCCTAGAGAAGATGAAGCCCCTGTGGCTGAATGCTTAGTCCCTCTGTGATCAGTCTCTGTTCCCTTCTTTCATAATACAAACCTGTGGGGTCTGGAACTCAGGAAAATTACCCTCTCTCTAAAGTAAAACTTGTTTTGATTGTAGACACTATTGTACACGTCACATCATGGTATATTTGCAAGCCAATACATAAAAAAATATGAGGTCATCGTACTTTCAGACTTCAAACGGATTCAAAATCTCAATTGGAGTCTTTTTTCAAGATTATTATTGCATTACCATACTGTTTGAATGTGTCTTTTCTGTCTGAAGAAAATTTTACAGAACTGTGATTTTTCTTTCTTCAGGAAGGGCTTATCATTCCAAATTGGGTAAACACATTACACTTACTGATCCCAGTAATGTTCTGTTACTTTGAGGCTAGAGGGTCGGCTTGTTTTCTGTCTTATCAGGAACTAGATGGTGAGATGTGCATTCAGTAAAGAAAATGGTCTGGGACATATTAGCTTGGTTAGCTTCACGCAGAGGCTCCAGGTAGCTAGCCTCTATCAAAAGAGAAGAAATGTGACCCTTAGTAACTGTAAAATTGTCATTAATGTATATGTTATGTAAATTCAGACAATGTAAAATGCACAACACAAAGTGTAGGCTGGCCCCTTGTTAAAGGTGGAGTCAGCAATTCTAATCCAAAACACCTCCTCATGGTCTGTTAGCCGTCCGCTCTGTGTGTGCGCGGAAAATAAATCCGGTGTTAAAACTCCGGGGCTGCAACATGACATCATGACTTCGTGTAAACATACACGCCCACTGTGGCGTGTTATCTGTATGCATTTTGAGCTATCCGTATGTCTACGCTGTATACAGCAGACATAAACATACACGCCACTTTCTACGAATGGCGTGTCATCGCGTAAACATACATGCCACTTGGCTTTAGAAAAGTGGCATGGTTATCTGTACGCATTTTGAGCACCTTATACAGCGGACGGGTTGGGTTTAGGAAAAGAAGAATGGGGTTGGCTTTAGTAAAAGAAGAAAGCGACATGCGGGACATGATCCCCAGTCTCCTGGCTGAAAGTCCTGTGTTTTACCCATCTTCCACCCCGACCAACTTCGCCCTTTCATACTACTCGCTATGGCGTAAATTCACACGCAACCACTAGGTAATGTAAGTCAATGGAGGCCAAACGGTGTTTATAACAGCCAATAAATGCAATTGGTGAGTCATACATACGCCACTTCATGAGATCAGTCTGGGGGCTGAAACAGGAGGCAAACGCACAAGTTCCAAAAACTAAAGTTCCTTAAATGGCCACTTGAGGCTGGCTCCAAAAGCACATCAATGCCCATAGACCCCCAGGTTAAAATTTCCAACTTTACAGCAGAATTAAACATGTTTACAGCCTGGTACCCTTTTAGACACAATAATTAAGTTTCCCCTTCTTGACAACTGTACAGGGGTAAAGTTTTATATTACTCATCCGTTTACATTACATTCAGGCTTAAAGTTTTGTATAATTAGGGCCACGGCCGCTTTGAGTGACAAGTGGCAGCAGTCACACATTGACTGTAGGCTTCACTCGGCCCAACCATGCTGCATCCACGCTCCACCTCTTTGCCCCCTTTTGGATTAGCCGGGAGTTAGGTGGCGTCAGGCACTGCCAAGATGGCCACGGCCAGAGCAACCGGGAGCTGCCCACTTTGAGATTTTGGCTCTTTAGAAACCTGGGTGACGTCACGGAGACTGCGTCCATATTTTATACAGTCTATGGCTCAGGCACAGCTGGCTCTGTAAATGGGAAACAAACAAAGTGGCTGGAATACAGCCATACAACACTATTCTGGCTACCCCCTCCCCACTCCCCCATTCCATTGTTGTCCAGACTCGCAGACTCCACCTTTAAACTGCAACAACATGTCCTTTCCTATTTCTACACATGTTAAATACATAAGATGCAACGTGTGTGTGTGTGTGTGTGTGTGTGTGTGTGTGTGTGTGTGTGGATAAAAGCTACGTCGGAGCTGTTCTAAGCAACAGAAGGAATGTAAAGAGTAATTGATTACATTTTGCAGGTAACTTGCCTAACACTGCTGACAAAAGGTTGCCACTGTACATAAGAATAATAACCATGACCATTGTCATTGCACTTACTATGCCTGTATTTTAAATGTGGTTGAAAATATCATAGACACTGAAGCTGATATTCACATATGCCTGTAAAAGCCTCACTCTTTATTTGGCCGTTATGTTGTGTTGACAGTTTTCAGATTGTGTCGTGCTGTGTGACTGAGCCAGGCTGTTGGACGTATATAAAGTGTAATGCACCATTTCTTTTGGACCCTTTCTGGTACCCATCTTTCTAAACATAAAACAATCGAACAGGAGATCCTGTGGAGGTGAATAATTTGGATGTTGTATGCTATTTGTGATGTGCCAAGCCTCCACACAGCAGCTTTACCTCAGTATAACAAGATCATTAAAACTAAACAATACGGGACCTTTACCTTGGACCTGCAGTATCGCACAGTATTTTAAGTACATCGTTGGAAGTCGTGGACTTGAAGGAATGTGTCACATCTTTTATTCACTTTTGCCCAAAAAAAAGATTCCATTTTCAGCGTGAGGTTAGCCCACAGCTGATATGACTCATCAACACCAACTTCAATCCCGAGAGGAGGAACTAATCAGTGTAATCAGCAGTCTCTCATCCTCCCTGTCAGCGAGGATGTGACATGTGAAAGGATTATTGCCAGAGAGCAGAGGAGGTGCAGTCGATGGACTAAATAATCACTGACTGTATAGGCGGTGATGCTCATTTATTCCTATACAGGACTGGGGATTTTTTTTTTTCTTTTTTAAATGGGACATGTGCAAGGAAATCTAATCCAGGTGTTGTGACGAACATGGCTATTTGTTGGTGATAATGGTGATAATGGTGGACACAACAGGCAATGTGAGTTAATAATGATAATACTGTATGTAATGTATACTTTATTAATCCCACAAGGGGAAATTACAATGTTTTCACTCTGTTTTTATTACACACATTACACATAAAGCCTGAATTACACACATGCTTAGTACCTATCCCTTGTGTGGTCCTTCGGGTCCTGGTGACCGAAGGACCACACAAGAGCTATACATGCACTAATGGAGAGATTTCAGAGTGAGGGAGCTGCCCATGGAAAGGCGCCCCGAGCAGTTAATGGAATTTCTGCAGATGATACAGATTGGACATCTGTATCATCAAGAACACATAGAATGTTGTTTCCTACTAAATAGCCATATAAAAAGCACATGAACAAAATAATATTTTTTTCAGCAGAACACTTTAGAATACAGCCCATACATTATGGTGTCATTATTTAGTATATAATACTTACTGCAAGACAAACATGTAAGTATAGAGGAGGAAAACAAGTGGTCAGAGAATAAGGGGATTATTTTTGGACTGTTTGAGAGGGAATTATTCCTGGGTAACAAGGCAGGAATACAAAGAAAATCAAATTAGTTATGGTATCCTTTATTTTAAAATCACAATATGATGAATTATGGGAGTACTTCCTCCTGTTGTTGTTGGGGAACAAAGCATTGGCCTTAATCTTGTCTTGCTACCGCTGTAGCTTTAGCTATAAAAGAGTTACAATTTGTGTCTTTAAAATGATAATAAAGTAGTGGGGAACAGTCATGTCGTTTTGGGATCCAATGTAGGAACCATCTGACAACCAAAACGGATGTTAGAGAGGAACCTACAGTAGGTTTTTTGTTCTGTCCTGTCATATCACACCATACAGTGCTGTAGTCTATGTGATACGCAGGTATACCCACTAAGAAAGCTCCAGGATTTCCATGTACCCACTTAAAAATGCCCAATGACCCACAGCAACATACTTTCCATTATATTTTTGATATATTTTGATTTGTCATCTGTGTTTTTCTTCTTCACATAGGCTAAATTAAGGGATTTCCACTGTAAATTGGTGCATAAAAGTGTATCAGAATACAGGAAATGAAGTTGTTGATGCTCAAAACTTCATTGTGAGGGGTCTGGGAGGACACCCAGACCCCTCACAATGATATGCCCTCCCCCAAACGCAGAGTCTGGCCAATATAAACTACAGTATACCCACTACAATACATTAGACTACACCACTGACACCATAAAGATTTAGGGAACGCAGGCTACATGAAGCACCTATGCTTTAACTCACAGACAAACTTCATCAACGTTCATTGAGCTACTCATAAATTCAACAAATGGCATGACAAGTTTGATTTTTTTAATTTATTTTTTTAACAACTTAAAGAAACTAAAGAAAGAAAAAAAAAACATACATGAGGAATTTGTGCTGAGGTAATGACCATTACTTTATAGTGACAGTCCTACCATCAGATAGAAGCCTTGAAAATGCACCTTTATATGCGGGTTGTAACATAAAGCGGTTTGTTGTAACCTATTGTTAAGTCAATTACAAAATAATCATTGTGTAATTTGTAGCATTAAATTTTTTTCTGTAATAATTACACTGAATATTCTATCACAGCCAAGAATCCAAAATCAAAATACAGTATGCTCATCGCAAAGTTAGAACAGATGATGAAGTGTAAACAGTAGGTAGAATTTACTATTTGGTCTTTGGTACCCCGTATGAAGAAAAATGTGGCTGGCTGTATTCTAAAGTGTTGCCTTTCATTTTGCAAATACAACTTTCTAGACATCATTTCAGTTTCTAGTGCTAGTAGTTGATGGTATCGTCCGACGCACCTGCACAGTAGAATATTTTTAGATTTACGAGCTGTTCCTGCAAACAGTTTAGCGCTAAAAAAAGAAGAAAAAAAAGATTTCTCTTTTAACGCGACGTCAAGAAGAGCGTGTGAAAGCAAACACACTGAGTGTGTCCTTGAGTGCGGACATGTAATACAGGTGCTCTTTCTTAGAGGAGGTTTCTCGGGGGGATTCACATTTTGGAAGTTTTAATTTGTTTATTCACTTGAATGATACTGTTTGTACAGATTTTCAGTGCTTTCTGTGTTTTAGTAAGGTGGTCCTGGTGTGACTTTTCAAACTTGTTTCCAGTACTAAGTCAGCCGTTCCATTTAAATCAAATAATTTACCAGAGCATGAAAAAAAAATTTTTTTTTTTTTTTTTGGGGTCTGTTAAATCTTTCTGTGTTTGAAAATGTGAGAAACAGTTAGGCTCTCTGACGTACTCCATATCTGGATGGCATATTAAAACATATCCAGGCTTTTGATTGTGTCTTTATGCTACTATACAATTATATTAAACTTTGTTGCAATGCTTTGAAGAAATCTTTTTGTTTTTTTGATTCCATAAACAATACCTGCTTTGCATTTTTCAAATTGCTGTTTCCTCACAAATTAAACGGTGTCCTTGCGTCTCATCGAGACCTTCGCGTCGATAAAAAGAGCTTTTCGTCTGACACAACGGGTTGAGGCCAACAGAGAGAAAATAATAAAGTGTAGGTTCCCACCAGTTCCCTCTGAGTTTTGGTTTTGTTGATTACACACTAGTGGAGAACATTTCCTGGTATCAGCTCAACCCAATGATCCCTGAGAGGTCTGAGGAGTCTTCCCATGATGCCTTGTACTGTAAATATCTAGCAACAAGTGGTCTTTTATCAGCATTTAGCAAAGATAACCGAACTTTACCCCCATTACATTTGGTGCATGGGAAAAACATCTCAACCAAAGCATACTGTATCACATTACTTGAACAAATGTAAAACAAAGACGTGTTTTCGGTGTATGGAGTTAAACTGTGGAATGAATTAGAAATTGACACAATCGGCCGATTTAATTTTTTTGATTTAAACATAAGTTGATTAACAAATATAAAACAGAAGTGTGAATACCAGAAGGTACACAAAGCATATGGGATTTTTTGTGTTGTACTGGCAGTCCATCCAGAAAAATGCGGAGTTTTTTTTGATTATGCGGCACGTTTTCTTAAAAAATGCGGTGGAATATGCGGGATATTTGTGCAATTTATGCAATGAAATTGCGGGAACTTGCAAAAATTGCGGGAACTTGCAAAAACTGCAGTTTGATGAAAAAGAGAAAAAAAAGTGATTCCCCCAACACCCTGCTTTTCAATAATGTTTACGTTGCGTAATTACGTCACTTCATAACATTCCCATGGCAACAGGGGAAAATGGCTGCTCTTGTGTGAAGTAAACTTCTATATATAAGGTCTATGGATGTAAACGCAACATTTTTCAACTTTCTGCTAAGATATATGTGACTTTTTTGCAACGAAAATGCGGGGATTATGAAATCATGCAAGCCTATTTTGCCATGGACATGGTGCTCTTTGGATGCTTTTATATAGACCTTGTGGTCCCCTAATACTGTATCTGAAGTCTCTTTCCCAATATTCAGCCTTGGTGCAGAATCATAGCCACTAGAGCCAGTCCTAGGATGAGCTTGAAATGCTATTGAGGAGGAGAGGGAGGGGGGGCAAGGTGGAGGGGGGGGCAAGGTGGAGGGTGGGGTGTGGCCTTGACCAACTGTCACTTTACTCGTTTGAAAGCCATGATGTCTCTCTCTCATGGATGGGCCAATTTCTCTGGGCGGGCAAAGCAGAGAAAGGGGAGGTAACCTTGCTCCTTATGACCTCATAAGGAGCAACAAACATTATTTGGATGCTATTTTAAAGCTGCATCTGATAAATATAATACCTTTTTAATGGTAAATAAATACTTCGAAAAGCATTGATAAACATCATATATAGTATGATCGTTCCAAAATCGAAACAAGAGAGGGTCGGAGCAGGGGTGCCAGAGCAGTTTGACGCGCCTCATAATGCTGTTGGTGCATGTTCAGCCATTTTTAGTTGTGTTAATAATACAACAATATTAGCTAATAATAATGTGATTCTATAGATGTACTACATTGTGAAGAATTTTAATAAAAAAGTCACAGAGGGCGAGCTGTATGGAAAGCAAAAAAGAATGGATGAGATAAATCTGCAGACACACACACACACACACACACACACACACACACAAATAATAAATCCAATTAATTTTATGTAAAACTCAGTTCCGATAGCGTGGCTCAATTATCTCAAACATTTACTGAGAAAACGTTGTCTGCATACATTAAACATTGAGGCAACAGACACGCTGCGATAGGTGCAGTGGGTGATCAAGCTTTGAGAACGAGTGCTGTTCTGTTGGCACTAAATTCCATACACTTTATGCAAGGCACATCTGGCCAAGTCTAGGTGATATATCTGCACATTGTTTGTGTCTCTCCAACTCATTATTATTCACCATGGCTGTTTTGGTTAGCCAGGCTGGCTGACACTCACATGGGTTTGACTACTGATAAACATACTGGGAATAAATAACTTGCTTACTTAGACAAATGTATTCTAGTTCCAGAATACAGTTGTACTTGTGACTTATTTACTTCTGACTTATTTTTCCTGTCTGAAGTTGGCAGATATCTGAGTTGATATGATGACAGGTTTTGTGGATGCCTTCTCTCGTCATGAGCTTGGCTTGAACTGCAACTACACAGTGTGCGGCCCGTACGTTTAGCGTCCATGCTTCTATCTACATGTGCCTGACTGAAGTGAGCAGACGTCGAGACCTTTTTTTTCTCCACAATATGTTCTTTGCTATTCAAGTTTGCCTGTTAAATTATATCACTTATGGTACAGAGCCATATGTCCAACACGACTGAAGCGTGGTGTCGCGACGTCATACAGCCACGGTTGATGCTCCACGCCCCTGACCAGCAGCTGATTGGACAAACGCGTGACGTGGGTTTGGCTACTCGAGAATTTCAACAGAGTGTCATGGCCTCTCGCTGAGAATACGATCTCGTATTTTACAAGAATAGTTCACCGAAACGTGTTTCTGAAAACATTTTAAGCGAGAAATAGGCCATGCAGTTGCTGAATCTGTCTTCATATCAGATCGACAAAGGTTAGTTTGAAAGATTTTCGTCTACTTCTACTGGATAGTCGCATCGCGTTCAACGGATTCATTTGCATAAAGCTGAGCAAATGCAGCCAGGCCAGGTGGATCTGCACCATCAGGTAGCTGCAGCAACAGAAGAACTACGGCTTTTGGTGATGTAAAAGTTATCTTTATTCCTGCCTTTAAGAGTAGCTCTGCCTCTGACCAACACTTACAAAACAAAAATCTCAAAGTGTGTGACAAATCATGGAGAGTCAGTTGGAATTATTATTATAGCTTTCTCCTGGAGGTATCACAGCTATGGTTATTATTATTTCACATTAGAACTGTAGAGAGTGCTAATAATTCATAACTGTCCTTTCATTAAAAACTAATACACAGATTTGGCTTCTCAAGGGTGCCAAGCTGAAAAACGAATAAACAGATTTGGCTTCTTATTAGTTTTTAATTCATAACTGTCCTTTCATTAAAAACTAAAAAAAAACAGATTTGGCTTCTTATTAAAGTTTTCAACGGGGTACTGCTTGGCACCCTTGGCACAGTACCCCCCTGTATTGCTACTTTCAGCTTTCTGGAGAACCGCTCATCCAAACAACTTCACTCATTTCTAGGATTGGGTATCGTTTGGATTTTTACGATTCCAATCCCGAACCGGTACTTTTAAAACCATTCCAATTCCTAAACCGATTCTTGAAAAACTAGAGTTTTTTTTAAATTGAAAATTATTTAAATTGAACAATATATTAACGTTTTAAAGTACTTAAATATATAATAAGTAAACCTAAGTCACCTGACATACAACTACAATAATTTAACAATAAATAACAGTTACACTATTAACAAGTAACAAAATAAATGTTGAGTTGGTAAGCTAACTAAACCGGCCTCAAACTTTAGCAGTTCTTTTGCAGAAAAATGACCACATTTGCCTTCTCTGCCATGTTTCAATAAATTTGACGTGCTTCCCCCTTTGCACGTAATCGTTTTGAAACATTTGTTGCATTTTGCGATGTTGGAATCCTTGGCTGTGAAATACAGCCACACTTTTGACTGCTTCGCTTCAGGCATTTTAAATGCACTAAACGCTAGCTAGCTAACGATAGACTAGCAGAGCAAGTGTAATATTTATACTAGCAATCACTTGCAGTGAATGGTTAATATGCTTTCACGTCCATTGTGGTGAGCCCAGAGAAAAAATATGGCATTTTAAAAGTAGCCTACATTTACGGTAGCTACGGTAGACTGCAGAGAAAGTGTGATATTTTTACGTCCGTTTCGGAGCGACAGAGGGAAAATATTTCAGTCGACACATTAAGTGGAACTGAAATGAGGAACGGAAATTTGCATTCTAATCCAGTCCGATTCCTACCGGTTGCGTAGGAACTGGTTCCATAGTGGAACCGGCTTACGGTACCCAACCCTACTCATTTGGTCCTGAGCCATTCCAAAGTTGCGGTGTAACGTGCTTACATTTGCTAATAGCTAGCTATTTTTGACCAGGCTACTTCCAGGAGCAAAAGCGTTCATTACAAAAGTTACATTGCTGATGCTTGACATGTTTGCTACAATGTAACATCTCTGATCTCTCCTTCATCTTGTGTGTTTGTTGTACTCCCGCATGCACCAGCAAACATTCTGACCAGTGGTCAAGTACTGCAATATACAGTTTTTAAGGTGAATGTACTTCACTTGAGTACTTCTATTTTACGTTATACTTCTACTCCACTTCATCTCAGAGGCCGATATTGTCGTCTTTACTCCACTTTATTTGACAGCTCTAGTTACTTGCAGATTTAGATTATGAAAACAAAATATACAACTAATAAATGATGATGTATTATTATAGATTAAGCTACCCAGCAGTATATAAAGTCATTAAGCCCCACCTTTACCTAAACCCTAACCCTACTAAACATTAGAGTCATTAACAAATGATTGCATCACTATATAATTGTGTAATATAATATGATCCTGAGATGGGCCATTCTGCATAATGAGTACTTTCACTTTTAGTACTTTAAGTATATTTTAATATTTTTAAGAGTATGATTTTGAATGCAGGACTTTTACTTGTTATTTTTACAATGTAGTATTGCTAATTGTACTTGAGTAATAGATCTGAATTCTACCACTGATTCTGACCATACATACACACCTCGCTCCGCAAAACAGACTTCTTTAGTTTATTAATATTGAGTGTGTCGCATGTTCAAACTGCACCAAGTTCTATACGTCATTGGGTATTAGGGATGGGGACCCGAGTCTGAGACTCGGACTCGAGTCACACTTAAGTCGCACAAACAGCTGACTTCAGACTTGACTTGCGTCTCGACCCTGTTGCTCCAGGGCTCCTTTGTAAAAGAGATTTGACTATCTCAAAGGGACATCACCTGGTAAAATAAAGGATAAAAAAAAAAAAAAAAAAAAAAAAAGACTTCAGACTTGACTTGCGTCTCGACCCAAAAGACTTGAGACTTGACTCGAGCTTCGAGACTCATCAACAACCTGTTTTCATGCAATTATTGCTTTTTAAATCAAAATTTATTCATATATTTCTATTTTCTTTTATTGGCGCATAAACGTTG
Organism: Perca flavescens; assembly: GCF_004354835.1. NCBI lineage: Eukaryota > Metazoa > Chordata > Actinopteri > Perciformes > Percidae > Perca > Perca flavescens. The sequence continues at coordinate 29,411,611 of NC_041336.1, forward strand.
GGGAAACATATGTTACTATAGTCCTATTTACTATTTCATTATTTTATCCATGCGTGGCGCAGCGGATCCGTGCCCACCGTCACCTGCCGCGGAGACGCTGGGCTAACTAACCTCTCCTCCTCGGAGTCGGGTCTCCCTCGCGCTGGACTCAGCGTACTAACACTTAGAAAATAAATAAATTGTATTACATCAGTGAGTTCAAACTGATTATTGTGCGTAATTTAGACTGACATTGAGATGCATGTTGTTCTGTAACTGGTGTGGCGCTGCCACTATTCTCTTGATTTCTACTATTTCTATTAGACATTTTTTTTGAGTGAAAGAGACGTTACATTTAGCATATATCGTCACAGGTAACAAGCTAACAATCACAATGTGTTCTGCTAATGCTGGGAACAAGCAAATTGTATCTTTATAGTTGTATCCATATGATGTGACAGACTTAGGTTACTATTTCACCAGGTCCGAGGGCTAGAGGGATGTGTTAAGTAGACCGCATAAAGTTAACCTACAACTGATTTTGATACTGTACGGTATGGATGGTAGATACAGGACATGGTTTGAATTCATAAGATTTAACAATATAGTTTGGGACAGATCAGATGGCCAGAGACTTGAGACTTGACTTGAACTTGCCCCTCAAAGACTTGAGACTTGACTTGGACTCAAGCTCAAAGACTTGAGACTCGACTTGGACTTCCAAAAAATGACTTGTGAACATCTCCGTTGTGTACTCAGCAATACACCTGCCAAGTATGAATTAGATCAGATGAACGGTTCTCAAAATAATCGTCTCACACGCACGCACGGACGCACGCACGGAATATGTAAGTAAAAGCTCATTTCATCTCTTCTTCAAATGTAATTTTCCCTTGGGGATTAATAAAATGTCTTCTTCATATTCATCTCATGTTTTTTTTTTTTTTTTGCTTTCTATTAGGCTACACAATGCCTATTCATTTATTTGAAGAAATGACACATTGCTGCTAATCTTACAATCAGACTTTGAGATCAGCACAAAAGCTTAGTGCCCTTCACACTGTTTTTCTACACCACAAAAGGATAAGAGACAAAAAGCACTCTCGCTGCACGCAGCAGAGAAACACTCAACCCAACCGGTGATCAACATGTAGACTTAAAGATACCTCACTCACTCACTCACTCACTCACTCACTTAGAAGCAAACATGGTGCTCATTTTACTCACACACAGGCAGCCTCATTTCTAATTGACATTGATGGAGCGAGAATGGGTTCAGGTTGAACTTCACTGAGCAGTGGTGCAGACCAGATAAATATTTCAAAATAGAGAGCTGGATTGAAAAGGTCACCTATTACCAAGTGTGTGTATTGCAGCATTTAACCTTTGAAGTTATTCATTTTAATGCATGTACGCTGCAATTATTTCCCTGAAACTTCAACATTGCTAATTTACTTCATGTTCAACTTTTCCCATTTCTCATATTAGTGCTTACTGCTCTTCTACAGTGCTTACTTGTGCTTAAGCTGTCTGTGTGTTTACCACAAGCAAGGTGCAGAGAAGGAATTTAAAAATCAATGCACATACTTTTTTGGAAAGTATCTTCCTAACTTTCCAAAAAAGTATGTGCATTGGATTTTATCTTCCTCTTCTGCACCTTTGTGTTTGCATAATCCTGCAGTAACAGTAACATAATGGTGCATTCAGTAGTCAAAGAAAATAGTAGAAACTGTTTTACTGCCTCTCTGCTGAGCAGGTGGACATCACGCTGTGACTGTTTGTGCTTTTGTAATTATGACTGATGCACAATTAGTGGAGACATGGTTACTGCACAGCATGTAAAATTCAGAATCAATTAAGATCTTTTTTTTTTTTTCTTAGTTTAGGATATAAGTGAATGTCACTTAAAAAAATCATGTGTCTGCTGCCAGCAACAACAAAAAAATACCATGCAGGAGCAGCAGTAAAGTAATCCACCAAATTAGTGTTGGCAGCGTTAGAAAACTGGCAAACAATGTTTCATTTTCACACTTCATATGTCTATGTATTTTCTGCACGTGATAGAGGGACAATAGAAGAAATACAGCAGGATTTGCTTTCTCCCTGTGTTGCTTTCAGGTCCAGAGCCAAAACCCTTCCAGAGTGAAAAACCAAATACCACAGCTACATGTCTATTCCCAGAAAAGCATTAGGGAACCAGCATGGGCTTTCCCCACTGGATAGCAGGGGCTTACTCACTAACACAAAGTACACAAAAAAAAACTGTAATATGGCTGGGCACATGCGACTTTGACAGAATCAGAACTGCAGAAGACCAATGTGAACATTAAGCAGTAGCACACAAAGGACAAAATACAACAATAAGGCAAAAGAAATGACATTATTCCAGATTAGCACTTTAGAACGCACACCGTTAAGCAATGCATTACTATGCTCTCTATATATTTATTCATATTTGAACATTGTCTCTGAATTGTCCTTTTATGTGCTACTCTTCATGCCTTGCGGAAATAGTTAATAACAGTAATCAGAAAAAATTATGGTACAACATTTCTTTCTTTGGCTGTCTATTTGGCTTAATTTGCATAAGAGAGGCCATGTCAGCAACACTTAAAAAGACATGTTGACCCTGAACAGAGATTAAAGCTGTACATTATGCCAGCTATACAATCTTGATGCATGATAACGGAAGATCGGCCGCTTTGTATTCAGGTCAAGTTTCGCTCTCATGGCTACAAAGGCTGAAGAGGTCTCTGATAATGGAGTTAATTCCCTCTCCTTCACTCCAGTGCTGAGACATCAGCTAGTCCCAGTCACCCTGAATGGAACCCCTAATGCACTGTCTGCAGGCTGGAATATGAATGCACTGATAATACCCGAAGCATAATGACCACATACCTCTCCACGCCACCATTCATTAGCATCATGTGATCATTTCACAAACATTTTTCATATTAGAGCATCATTTCTATCATCACCTTCTAGAGAGCCATTAGCCTGCTACTAAGACCTCTTTAACTGAGATCTGCAATCATTAGGGGGGTTATTATATAAAGATTGTTCAGTAGTTTTTTTTTTTTTTTTTATGTGTGGTTCTACCCTGGAAATCCAGAGTTCTCGCGAGAACACAATTTGAATTTGCTCAGCGAGTCACTCTGGCATTGAGTAATGATGCTCATTAACTATGCCCTTGTAGCCGAGCTGCACCAATCACATCGTTGTATCTGATATACGTAGGCGGGCCAGAGGCGAGCTAAACAGATGATGATAGCGCTGCAACGTTGAAGTCATTAGTAAACATTGCAAGATGGCTAGGGATGAACACCACGTGGCCAGCTAATTTCAGAAACGGACATTTCAATCTCAACCGTTTTCAAAAATAACATCGTGCACAGCTGTCAGTTTTCATTAAAGTGTTTGTTTACATGTACCTGTGTATATATGCCGTCAATGCAGTCAAGAGCATGCCAGACCTGTAGGTGGCAGTGTAACGAGAAGGTCAAGCCCACGTTAGCCAATCAGAATCCCGAAAATAGCAACAACAGCAACGAATCACTTCCTCTTTCTCGGCTGCCTAAACCTCCGTTTGTCTCAGTTTACATGCAAACGAAGATTTCAAAAATCTCCACTCTGGCTGGAGTTTTTAGAAAGACTCGGTTTCAGAGGCAAATTCTCCGTTTGCGTGTAAACGAAGGGAACAAACGAAGGGAAATGTCTCCGTTTTTAAAAAATAACCATGTACGTGTAAACAGGGTCTGAAACGGCTTTGTCCGCTAAAAAGACTTGACTTTTTATCTTAGAGAGGAACAGAAGACGGCGCTCAAATCGTTCCTTTGCAAGAAGGACGTTTTTGCTGTTTTGCCGACTGGATACAGCAAGAGTTTAATCTACCAGTTAGCTCCGCTGGTAGCTAAGCGTATAGGTACGCTCTGGATACGTCACCCCGTGTATTGTTGTAATTGGTCGTAGTGTTATCCAATTGCGTGCAGTGAGATTTTCAAATGCATGCTTGGTGCCGCCCCTCGAGTTGGGACATTTTCATTACTCATTGCCAGACCCTTAATCTTTCGGATTTGGGTCTGGATTTCCAGTCTAGTGTGGTTCTAATAACATCACCAAATTCAATGTTTGAGTTTGGCCAGAGGGCCAATGAGTGGTCTCCTCAACCTTGATGCCTTTCAGATACTCAGACTCTTTCGCTGGTATCTCTAGTTTCTGTATCGGTCTGCATTGCTTTGATTACAAAAACTAGATTATATTAGTATTTTATGGGCTATTCTACACAGAAGAGGGAAGATGGATTTCTTAAGGTAAGCAACAAGAGGCGCATGTTCATTAGTCTGGTCATCAAAATTGTGTTTCAAATCAATATCACATCACATGCACATTGCCCAGTCCATTTTTTTTTAATTGAAATTTTCTGGTTCTTAGCCTTAGTTGGTCAGACACACATAGCGCTTGATGATATTGACAGGAAAACCTATAGGTATGTTGTTCACACTAAACAAAGCTAATTTTTCAGGTAGCATGACTGCTAAAATTGCAAATTGAGCGAAACCTAGAGCCATGCTGGCCGTGTGGTTCAGATTAAAATATCTCAACAAATGTTGGCTGGATTGCCATTAAATTGTTTACGGATTTTCATGGTCCTGAGAGGATGAATTAGAATAAATTTGGTGATGCCTTAACCTTTCATGTAACGCCACCATTGAGTCAAAATCTTTCTTTTAAGATTATGTTTTGGGCATTTTAGGCCTTTATTAGACAGGACAGCTGGAGACATGAAAGGGGGGAGAGAGGGGGAATGACATGCAGCAAAGGGCCGCAGGTCGGAGTCTAACCCTCGGCCGCTGCGGTAAGGACTGAGCCTTGTACATTGGGGGGAACCCTCAACCAGGTCAGCTACGCTAGCGCCCCGAAATCTTCAATTATCTGGGAAATATCTCCACAGCTACCAGATATTTTGGCCAGGTAACTTTGTACAGACATTCATGGTCGCCACAGGTGAAGCCAACTGACTTGTGATGATCCCCTTGCGGCCACCATGCAGTTAACCTTATTTAGTTTTTTTGTTCAATATCTCGACAACTACTGTATTTGATGAATTGCTATAAACTTTAGTGATCCTGTAGCTTTCCATCTAGGGCCATTATCAGGTCAAAAAATAGACTTGAACCCTAAAATTACGCTTCAGGGCCCATGAAGGCAGCTTTATTGATTCAAATAGAAATTACCCGTTCCATCAGCTGCAACGCTTCCTGTGGCTACAAGCAGTTAGTCTTGTTTCATATGCTTTGACACTTCTCGACACACAAAATGCCCAACTTTGACGCCCCCTAGTGTTAGTATCAAAAAGACAATGTGACAACAGTCAACACTGTATGCCTGTGGGACTGGACACTGAGGTGAAGGCCATAGACTGCTTACTTTCACGGTCAGTCTCATGATTTGTCTAAACTTGCCACCAGAACAACTTGAAAAGATGCTTAAAAAAAGTCTATGCACAGCTGCTTCAACATTGTGAATCTTCACATTTATGACTTGTGTGGGTTACTGAAGTTTGCTTTCCACCTTGGCATGCGAGCCCAAGTGTTTACTGTGTGGGATGATGATTCTTTGTAAACTCATGCAGGTGGCAGCTGCTGTCTTGCAACTCTTTTGCTGGCACACAAAATCCCTCTAGCACCCTGTAGGTTAATCTCTATCATGGCGTAGGATTACCACCAGTTAAAGAATTTTAACGTGTGCATACTGCATGGAAAAAGAGAAGATGGAAACTGGCAGACACCTTAAATTGACACTGTGTCACTCTGGACTACTTGTCTTGGAAAAATGTTAATTAAGATTGCTTAATAATGGGCAAGTGCACTAAAAAAAAAATCTATCAAGTACTGTTCGTGAGCAATATTCAGGCTTTTGCTTGTGTGATTATTTCATCAGAATGATTAAGTGTATGGGCTCTTAAACCATTCAAACTCCCATTGCATTCAGGATAAAGTACTAAAAGTATTTATACCCTAATGGATTTGATGCCATTTAAAACATTACATATCTGCTTTCCAGACTGGGTCTGAATGGGGGAAAAAAAAGCTACAGAAATGAGACTTCACCACCAGTAGACTGTGCATGTTTTTGCAGTGTTATTACCGTTCTACGGGCGGTGATGCACAGGAAAGTACACAAAATTCAGTTCCCAACACTGGAGGATGGATTTCACCTATGTTCATGTTTGGGTTGCATCAGAAGCCTGTATCCCTACGTATAACCCCCAAGAAAGGACAACAAGAGCGTTACATTTACCAATTACAATGTTTATAGGGAAATCAGCATCATTAACCAGTCAATTCTTCCCGGCGAGGAGCAGCAATTCAAGTGTAACAGTTATTCCAGCATTATTACATTTGTTCAAGAGCATTAATGAAAATCCATATAGGAATATCAGCACTTAATCATTCTAAAAACAACAATTTAAGTCTCAAATTAAGTCAAAAACAACCTGATTGACATGACAGAACAGCAGCGAATAGAAAATGACAAAAAGACATTGAAAACAGTGTAGGAAGAGTATTTGAGACATTGAAATATGTACCAATCAAGAGTTCTTATATACACACAATAAAATAAGTACGGTACAAACATGAAATGAGTCTTTTTAAGAGTGCAGATGAAGCAGGACCAGTCAAGTATGGTGCAAGTAGGGGGTTAGAGAGGAAGGACTATTTGTTTTTTTGGTTACACTTTACTTGAAGGTATCTACATAAGAGTGACAGGACACCGTCATGAACATGTCATAAACATTATAAACAAGTCATAAACATTTATGATGAAATGCTTCTGTCATTAGGTTAGGTTTGATGTGTCATGACAGTGTCATGTGTTTATGACACTGTCATGTCACTCTTATGTAGATACCTTCAAGTAAAGGGTTACTGTTTTTTTTCCCTACTACAGCATCTCAGTTATGTAACACGTCACATTCACTCCCTTTCTTAGATAACCCTTGATATGTTCGTTGACATAAAGTAACTGTTTAACTGATAAAGTAAAAAACAAAAAAGGCTCTGAGTTGCCAAGATCATAATGACCATTCCATCAGCAAGTATTCATCAAAATGAAATGCATCGTTGCCTTGCAAGAGTCCATCTCATAATATCACAATCAGTTTTAAGGCTAAGTAATACCAAGAAATGCACCTGAATATTTCTGTTATAGTACAAAACTATACTATCTATCTATCTATCTATCTATCATTAACTTTTCACAACCTAAAATTGTTTATCACCTAATGACCTATTTTTGAAATGCAATGTAGTTACAGAGCCAGTGTGTGCTTAGAAGATCTTTCTAGCATAATATCTTAGTAGAAAAATGTACCAATACACAATTTCATTTTAAGAAACATCTGTGGTTCTTTAAGTGTTAGTGCGTCTGTGTTTTCTATACTAAGTTAAAGTTTTCGATCAACACAGTAAAACATGTATTTGTTACAAAGGGTCAATTCAGCTATCCAGTCATTGTTTGCAGTTTGAAAATAGTTGCTAATGTTTTGCAACTAAATCAAGCTATCTGGCTAGATACGACTAGGAGTCAGTGGGAATGCCATTATTACCAATATTATTATCATTGCGTGAACTGACCCTTTAAATTATTATCTTAGTTTAACAGTGCTACAAAGTCCAAGTCGTTATTTTTAAACATTAATCGCAAGTTGTTAACGGTGTGTTGGCAGAGCACCATTCCAGCTCCTAGTCTCACAACGCTGAGCTCGAGATGTGTTTACAGCCTGAAGTGTAGCCTGAAATGTGTCAGTGGGGACAGATCATGCCCTAAAACTCCAGCTCCTCTGAAAGGGCTGGAAGGGCTTCTTGAGGTTAAAAAACATGAGGTGAGGTTTGAGTCGTGGGGTTTTCTCAGGTACTACAGCAGCCTTGCTTTCCTCAGTGGGAAATCGATGGCGGTAGACCTCTGGGTAGGACCTCTGGAACTGAAAAACGGATGATGTGCATCATTACTGTACAGTACATGCCAAAACAGAACAAAGCCATACTGTTTGGATGGGGATTTTTCACAGCTCTTCACTCACTAAAAACATACTGAAATACAAGGCTTTGAACATACGAGCACATTCGTAAACATAAATGCTCATATGTATATTTTACAGCACATTGTTTGAGCAGTCTGAAATTGTGATGGGCAAATACAGCAAAATCAAAGAGACACCTCCTTCAATACATTTTTATTACACTACATTACATGTCATTTAGCTGACGCTTTTATCCAAAGCGACTTACAATTCTTACATATCAGAGGTCACACACCTCTGGAGCAACTAGGGGTTAAGTGTCTTGCTCATGGGCACATTGGTTGATGTATTGCAGTGGGAATCGAACCCGGGTCTACCGCACCAAAGGCACGTGTCATATCCACTGCACCATCACCACCCACATTTAATGACATTTTTCTTTTAAGATTTCAAAATAGTATAGCCATACCTGTTTAAGCCTTTTCCTCTTGTCCTTGGCAGGCAGTTCTTTGTCTGCTATCAGGCCTTCCAGCAGTGCCTGCAGGGGGGTCTGGGTTCCTATCGCCTTCTGCTCCTCGGACTCCACCCTGCTAATCTGTTTACAGAATGCTGGAGATGCACTGAAGTCTGTGTCGGAACCTGCGTATTTGATCTGACGGACGACACAAAGGGAATGTTGGATTCATGTAAAAGTTAGCGATAAACTGGTGTGACAAACTGATATTCTGGATATTTGCTCTCCTGCTTTTTATTATAGTATTAAAAAATAAGTAAGTAAATGAAAGTACATATATAGGAATGTCTACTCAACTCACGGTCAAGGTTCTTGTGCAAAACAAGCAAAAGCACTTCTACAAAAAAATAAAAATACAGCCAGTATCCTAAAGCTATTCATTTCTTACACTGCACTGGAACTTTCATTCTTGTATTTTCTATCTCTTTTTAAACTGCTCTTTAAAGTTACTTTGAATTGCCTTGTTGCTGAAATGGGATATAGAAATAAAGTGGCCTTTCCTTACAACCTCCAGCCTGTCAGTCAGTCGCCAGGGAATAGAAAACAATATAACCTTTATATTATATTGCAGCGAACAGTGTCTGCATGGAGTTTTGGAAACTGTCACAGCACTTGCAACTGCTTTATCGGCATTGCCGTGACTCTGTGGGACTTAAACAAGCTGCTGAGGCAACGAAGATTTGCTTTGTCTGCACCGCACCTCCTGCGTGTGTGTGTCAGAGCTGAGCCCCGCTTTCTCACAACATGCAGAGGGGACAGATATGCTCTCAGGTACCGAAATTTGGCACCGCTAGGTTTAACGTGAATCAATCCTCGGTAGTACCGACGTCATTTGGTTGGTACCCAAAAAAAGTACTGAGTTCGGTACCTAAACCTAAACACAACACAGTGGGCGGCTGCCAGTAATGCCTACATGCCAGGGCTGGGCATCGTTCAAAATCTTTTGATCCAGTGCCAATTTCGATACCTCAGTTTCGATGCCGGTTCCTTAACGATACTTTTTTTTTCGATACCATATGTTTTAAAATCCATTTCAACATCAACAAAAATACATTAAACACAAAACTTTTATTTTATACCAATTATTGGCTCACAGATGCTTTTGGAAGCAGAATTTGGCACAGAATTTTTTTTTTTCCCGATACTCATAGGATCGGAGTTTTTCGGTCGGTGCCATAAGAGTATTGATGTTCGGTGCCCAGCCCTACTACATGCTCCCCAAAACAGTTCAATGAGGATAACTCCTATAATTAGTAAAAAGGAGTGGTAACAGTTTTAAAATCTCATTTACAGCATTCAGTTGAAATTACATCATGTTTTCAGTCCTATTCACAGCGTGGGATGTGTAAGCCTATCCATCCACTCTTGGACTAAAAAGTAGGGCTGTCAATTGATTAAAAAAAATTAACTAATTCATTGCACAATTTGCTGTAATTAATCGCGATTAATCGCTTTTTTAAATTGAGACTGAAGCTTGTAATAATGGATATTTAAATGCTAAATCACTTAACTTTGCAAATATGAAGAAAAAAACAAACAAGGAAAGGTTCTGCTAAGCTCAGAATGTTTAATATCTTTCAGAACAACAGCAGCAACAATTTGGCTTATTTAGTCCTGCTGAAGGCTGCTGGAAACGGCTACAAACTGTCTGACTTGAGAGCAGATTTTTGTCACCGTCCCCGGCTGCTGTCGCCTGCTCTCGTCTACTTTACAGGCGAGGCGCAGTTCATCTCCGGCAGTCGGGACTCACCCGGAAATGGCGAGAGGAATGAGGTGACTAGTCTCTCAAAATCTGACGGAAATCTTTTAAACTGACCTTTGTTGAGCTGAAATGAAGACAGATTCAGCAACTGCACGGCCTATTTCTCGCTTAAAATGTTTTCAGAAACATGTTTCAGTGAACTATTTTAGTACAATATGAGATCGTATTCTGAACGGCCGCCATGACAGTCTGGCTCTCAATATCCGGAGAAAACAAACCCATGTGACGCGTTCGTCCAATCAGCTGCCGGTTTTCATTACTTGTGTTTATGTTTCTCAGCCGCCACATGAAGTAAACAAACACAGCTGCGTTAATTTTGTTAATATTTTTTAACGAGTTAAATATTAAAAAATTAACTCAAAAATTAAAAGCGTTAATTTTGACAGCCCTACTAAAAAGATAAAATCAATCATTTTTAGGCCAAACAACTGTCAATACAGTCTGTGGTCAACATTTTTTCATGTGCCTGCCAAAAAAAAAACACATGCACAAATCAATATGAACCCACCAACAATAGTCCACAACGTTTTTAACTAAAAATCTGTATACCATATAATGGATGGAAAATAAGTCACATGCCCATTTATTTATTCAAAGAAATGCTAACGTTATAGGGTTACATTAAAGAAAACCGGTTAACCTTGAAGCAGTGGGGACTACTGTTTCCCATGGCAACAGATATGAACCACTTACAGGGAAAGCAGGCTTCAGTGTAGGAGGGATAGTGTTGGTATTAAATATCAGATTTGGATTAACAATACCTCTTTCATTTAATGTTATTGATGTACAAACTAAATTTATGTAATTGCCATAAGAGCCTCTCATATTTTCATTTTGTGAATTTAATGTCATGCCATGATCATTCTGAAACGTCCTATTGTGTTCTTTAACCTCCCAATGTAGCATGGGTAGACTTTATATTTCACAACTATGCTACCGTTTTCCGTAACATTGTTTGTAGAGCTGGGCGTTTCCGACCGCACTTGAAGGCAGTTTCATTTCACAGAGAAAGATAAAGAGAAGAGACGAGTGAGAAAGATTGACTGTGCTTTGTTGTTTGAAACATTTAGCGGTTGCACAAACTCCTGGGCAGTTCAGTGCTTGCGTTTCGTGTTTTAAAATGTTGTGCGGCAGCAACAGAGGCAGTGATGTTTCCCCGTTTACTGTACGGCCTCAAACACACTGACAAGTCTGATCACCGGTTATATGATTGGCCACCGCAGCGCGACTTTGGGTTGCGTTTCTCCAAAAAATGAGTCAAACTCAACCCTGCCGCAGCCTAAACGCACTACCCCCATTTAAAATGAATGGAAAGACCTGCATTTATGCCGCACCGTCTGGCAGGCTGTGTAAATGCCCACTAAACAACAACGCAGGGCAACTGCCTCAAGCTAATGCGACAAGTGTTTTCCACTCACATTAACATTATGAATGTAATATCCCGATTTTATGTGGCTTTAATTCATTTCTACATTTACCAGTGACTGTTCTACTTTTCCACACTTAGTGCTTGGCAAGATGATGGAACCAATCTGGGTTATTGTCGTCATAAATGATGCGCAGATATGGCTCGGTACACATGGACTCATTCATTACTGAAGTCGCTGCAGACAATGTACTGACTTGAACTCTTTTGAGGTGGGACAGGTGCTCCTCGACCTGGCGACGCAGCTTGGAAGGAACTTGGAAGATGGTGTTGTGGTGCTCCATCATGAAGGTCACCAATTTGGTGGCAAGCAGCTCATCCAGGTCCATCTCATCCACTGAGCCCAGAACGCAGTGCGCGAACATCTGCACCATCTGGACAGAGACCACAACCGGACAAGGGTTAGAAACCAACTACACTATACACTAACTATACTAATCACATTACAACAAAATCATACAGTGGTATACACAATGGGATGAGCACCTTACTTCACTTACTGTAGCTAATACTGAAGATTTCTGCAGTTTTACTTGAAGGATCTTCTTTTTATGTAGTGAAAAGTATCTTATTTCCCCTGGGAGGAATTTGCCCTACAGTATTCCATTATTTTTCTATGGTGTCAGGATACTGTGGAGAAATGAGTGCAAGTCTGGAGCTGCTGTGGCTGAAAGGCTGGGATCGACCATGAGGGGTATCATTCCCTGAATACCCAATTCTCACGTTATCTGTAGTAGTATACCAAACGTGAGACAGCCATCAACAATAGCGCTGAAGTACCTCAGGTTCTTCAGATGAAGATGATGGCACTGGCAATTGTTGATTTGGGTTTTCATTAAAGCTATAGTGTGACACTATTTTATATTAATGAACGTCCGTTGCTACAAAGCTAATTAAGCCTATCAGCTCCACAAAACTCTCTGTGTTTCTCAGTATGGCTATGTTAACAAAACGGTGTAATCCTGCGACATTCACGTGCAGAAGCTCGAGGGATGTGTCTTACGAGCAATATCCGCCATGCTAATCTGTCCCGTTTTCTCCCTTTCATTCCAAACCACACAGCTGACAACCTGCAGGTGGAGGCGGTGGAGACAGGCTCGGACATAAACGCCACGGGGTGCTGTGGACTTGTCAGTCTCGCAAGCGGTTTCAGGAAAGTGGCTGCATGTGTCCGACAATGCACAGCACATTAACCGGTACAAGCCTACAGCTGTCCGCGGACACGGAGTGCAGAAAATGCGTCAGAGCCTCCCGGACAGGTGAACTGAGACTCCGTTTCCTGTTTGTCGGTCAATGGTTAATGATCGGTTAACATTTCATTTCATTGTTCTATCTTTTGGAAGGCTGGCTGCCAAAAATCGCAACTTACTAGCTAATTAATTAGCCTGAGGTAAACTGTAGCTATTAGTAACAGAAGAAGCGTGGTGGCTAGCGTTTGGCGTGTGTGGCAGTGTTTGTGTGTGTGTGTGCGTGTCAGCCCACCCCCCGCGAAGCTCCGACATGCAGAGGAACAGAAGAAAGTAGCTGCACCTTCGCCAAAATGAAGACTGAAAAACAGAACTATTTTGGTACAAACATTTACTCGCCTCGCGGCAGATAGCCACATAGATATAATTTATTAATTATATAAAATTATTTAAATTTAATATTTAGTGTTTAATAAGTAATTGTTAAATGTAGTACAGAGTCTGTACTACCCCCCCACACTACCCCCTTAACTAACAAATGTTATGCGAGAAACCCTGAATATTGTATAAGAGTAATAGCAAGCATTGTGCATTTAGTGTATACACATTGCAGGGGTCGTTTCTAAATACATTCTGGTCGATAAAAGTCAAATCCTAGGAAATTTATTGCCATGTCTACCATGGGCAGACTCAGACCACTCGGTATTCCAATCCACGTAGCAAGGATTCTGAAATTACAATATTCCAGCACTTTCTCTCGGCTCCTTGGCTTGTATGTTTTTTTCCTTGTCCCCAATGGAGACTGTGTCACCTTGCAAAGTCCAATACAAACAAACTGTGAAATACAACCTCTTACACAATATAAAAAGCTTTATAAAAAGATAGTATGAACTAGAAAACTTTCATATTTGTATTATATTGATTGTTTATTACACAGTGTGCCTATATCATCGTGCTGATTTGTGGGATTTCCCAACAATCCTAGTCTCATTTGAAGGAGTACAAAGTTAATTCATAGATAGGTTTACCAGTGTGCGGGTAGCAATGGTGTCGTTGAGTGGAGGCAGGTGGGGATTCTGGCAGACCCGGGCCACGAGACGCAGTAACAGCTGGAGGCGTCTTCGGTTGGGCGGCGGCAGTAAGAGACAGCTGAACTGAAGAGCCTCAGTGGCAACCTCCTGCTCCTGCAGCAGACCTGCAGAGATACGAGGAGAGAAGACATCCTGCTCACGAGGGCAAACATTCAGCCTAGATCCAAAATGAACACCAGCGACTCATCTGTAGCAGTGTACACACATCAATGGTGAAGCACTCACTGAGAATGTTGACAAAGACTTCATATAGATGAAAAGTCAGCAGGGGTTCTTTGAGTCTCTGAAAGTAATCGGCCACTGTTTTCAGAACATCCCTCTCGAAACCAGGGTACACCGGCTGTTTGCTTTCATTGCCATTAGGCCCTGAGAAAGAAGACAGATGCCACTTTTAGTACTTCACACCGAATGCAAACCTGTAAGAAAAAAAATACAGTTAACCTCCGTTAATTTTAAAGGTGCCGTAGGTAGGATTGTGAAGATCCAGAACTTAGCCAAAAAATGTGAACACTGAAAACTTCTCAGTCCCTCCCCCCTTTCTGCTAAAGCCCAAAGCTGTCTCCTAAGCCCCTCCCTCCACAATGGAGAATTAATGTGTGTGCATGAGCAGTGATTGACACGCAGTTAGACACCCCCTCTGGCCCTGATTGGTGCATCTGAACAGGGAGCGGTGGATTTTTGCAAATCACACTACAGGCTGTAAGTGGTGCCAGAGGAGCCGGACTTTCTTTCTTTTTTTTTTTTTTTTAATTTTTTTAATTACCTGCTTCTTGTAGTTCTACTGGAACATAGGGTCAGTTTCAGCAAATATGACAGAAAGTTAGTTTTATAAGTCTTACCTACTGCACCTTTAAATGCAAGCGTATAAACATGCAAAATGGTACTTAAGATTTCATGGTATACTCACACACATACAGTACATTCACATACTGTATAAACAAAAAATGAGATATCAAACATGTGGACAACATGGCACCTACTCTTTCAAAATGATCATTGGTGAAAGACCGTTAAAGTGTGCTTTACTCAATCATTTTAGAGATTTTACTTAGGCCCGTCAGGTACTTGAAACCACCGCAGTCCCAGTCCCAAAGCAGTAAGTGATTTTTATTTTCTTACCAATTTTTAGAGTGAGCACAAAATGTATACTTACAATTGGCGAGGCATTTCATTGCTGATACCACCCAATATGGCATGTCCTCTGGAGATACAACAGAGATAGGAGTCATAATATAAAAAGGTGCAACCAAACAATTGTTCTTTTAATTGTGAATCAGATGCATCCTACCGGCTTTGTTCTCCAATATGACTATGCCCGTCTTATTAACGCTGAACACATTGTGAACAATGTGCTTGCCGTTCACATGCGTTGGGTTTAAAACTCCATCCAATGACGTTAGGCCAAACACTCTCTGTAAACTAAAAACAACAGAGTTGGCATCAAGCATCTCGAACAGTGGTTCCCAAACTGCACCCCAGGGTGCCTTGAATCTTAAACATTTAAAAAGAATTGGCCACATTTACCTTAACTGTGTTTTAGGTTATGTTTCCCAACATATTAAAGCAGACGAAAAAGTTAGACAAGTCCATACATACCCTTCTCATCTCAGCGCGTGCTCTAACGCTGTCTGACGGCTGATGTTGGCTCCAGCATTAGCTTAGCCCAGCACAGATCCTGCAGGTAACTGGTTCCAACTAGCCTACTGCTCCGAATTGTGACAAAATAACACCAACATGTTCCTATTTACATGTTGTGATTTGTATAGTCACAGCGTGTACACAAAACAACGTAACATGAGACACAGCCATCTTCTAACCGTAACAAACCGGGAACTATATTCTCAGACAGGCTTGCTGCGAACATATCACTCCGCCAAAGTACTATATTCTTCCGCCTGAGAATATAGTTCCCGGTTTGTTTACGGTTAGAAGGTGGCTGTGTCTCATGTTACGTTTTTTTTTTGTACACCCTGTGACTCTACAAATCACAACATGTAAATAGACACATGTTGGCGTTATTTTGTCACTTCTTCGGAGCAGTAGGATTACTGGAACCATTCACCTGCATGTTCTGTGCTGGCCCGATGCCGCTGGAGCCGTCAGACGCACAGAGATGAGAAGGGTATGTATCGACTTGTCTAACTCTGGGGGTTACGTTGAATAAGCTAAATTCCCAATAAGTCGGCGTGTTCCTTTAAAGAGTTGCCATGTCATGGTCTGAAACAAGTCTGAGAACCACTGACCTACAGCAAAAGATACACACAAAATGGACAGTGGAAACGTTTAATAAGAAAAAGTAAGTAAAAGAGTTACATACTGCGCAATCGTCATCGACTTCCAGATGTGGTCCACTTGTTTTGGAGTCATCTCCTTCCTTCGTATGAGCTTGCATTCATGCACATCCCCAATAGCCACACTGTGCCTTTTATTCCACAAATCTGAGGTCTGATCAAAAAGGAATGGAGACATGAATGAAAAGTGTCCTTCTGACTTACAGAGTAAGAAAAACAAACAAACATAGAAAGCCCTTTGTAATAACAATCCAGTGCAAACAGGCTTGTAATGCAAAAAGAAAAACATTTATGTAAATAATAAAACAGCTTTGTTAAAGAAAAAAGAAGTAGAATTTTTGAATTGACATTGATTCAGAGATGTCGATATTTACACTATTTGTAATGGTATAGGTCCGAATTTACTTCGTATGGTAATGTATTACACTATTACATGTGAGGTTTACAGTTTTTGTCTGTCCATATGTGTAAATAAGGTGGACAAAATATTAGAAACACCCTTCAATATAATGCTGCCCAACACAACACAGCCATGAAGAAACAACTGCAGCAGCAGTCTGAACAAACACTGAAAGTAAAGAAGTATTTTTTTGTTGGGCTCTTGTTCTGGATTGCTTTTAAATTTTTCAGTGTTCTGTTTAACCTTGAGTGCAGAATGATGTAAATGTCAGCAAACACGAGTAATTAAAACAGGGAAGATACTTAAAATGTCCATTTGCTCTCTTTTACGTTTGCATATGCGTGCAGACTTTACGCACAGCATGAGTCTAAGCAAGCAGTGGAGGAGCGGAAACATCTTTGTCTCTTTCTCACCATGACAGCAGACTTCAGGGGTGGAATGTTTTCCCGCTGAGGCAATTCTTCGTAGTCGTCCCAGCGAATGAGTCTGGGAAGGTCAGTGCTGTCTCTCAACGGAGGTCTTGTTGGAAAAGACTTGAGGGGGGACGAGGAGGGGAACCTGGTGAAAAAAACAACAGCACCGGGCTTAGCCGACGGACTAAAGGGCAAACTGTGAAGATGCAGCAACAATGCCAATGGTGTATCAACTAACAGACAAATAGACAAAATAGCACCTGTACAGATGGCTGTTGTCTTCAAAGTCCTCTGACCCATGGCGTCCCTTGATGTCTTCTATGACATGGGCCTTGAGGAACTTCCTGAGCAGCTGCAGAGTCTGGTAACGAGTCACCTCGGGGCCAAAGTTGTAGTTGCGCCTCAGCAGCTCATGCAGATAATCCACAGCCTCGGATCCGGCGAAACTGCAATCGTAGTAGCGGAAGTGCGCCCAGTGCCTTCTCAGCGGCATGCCTCCACGGAAGAGTTTAATGGTTTCATTCCACTGTATAAAAAAAAAGGGGAGACAGATGTGACAAAGGGAGATAATGTGGTTTGAAAAATGCTGTAGAACTCTTGTGACAGACAGGAAATTTAGTGAGCTCCTTTTGTAATTTAGTATAAAGCTCTATTCACATGGGACTATTATTACCTGGGGACTTCTAGTACTTTGTAATAATTGTGAAGGTCATCTGTGATCTTAATCCCACAGACTGATCTCATTAAGTGGCGTATGTATGACACGCCAATTCGTATGCCGTTTTTGCGTGTTATCAAGACGCATAATCGCTTTTTAGCGTGTTTATCAATGCCGTTCGGCCGCCATTGACCTACATTATATGTGAATTTTCGCCGTAGCGAGTAGTATGAAAGAACGTAAGTCCGCAGACACAGGACTTTCACCCAGGAGAGCCGGGATCGCGTCCCGCGTGTTTTTTTATGTTAACTATTGTTTTTTAAGCCTTCCCCAATGTTTCTTTCGTAAAAATGTGACATTGGTCACAGTCGTGTTTTTGTGTTACTAATACCTTTACCTTTTCCTAAACAAAGGAAGTGTTTTTTTTACAAGTGTGTGACATTGTTCTTGCGATAGTATGGCACGTTCTCACGATAAGACGCTTGTGTATGTTTACGTCGGCTGTATACAGCGTAGACATACACATGGAAAGCTCAAAAATGCGTACATATAACACGCCATTTGGCTTTAGGAAAGTGGCGTGTATGTTTACGCAAAGTCACGATGCCATGTTGTAATCCCATGTCAATCTGCTATGTTATTTGTCAAGTAAAAATTCCACTGCAAGTTACCTACCATACTTCGCACAGATGTTGTGTGATAATATTAGTCCTGTGCGAATCAACATCTGTGATTGGGAGCTGTACTCGCTGCATTGGCAAAAATAAAGGAAAGCCTTATCATATCTGGGTGATAATGTCAATAAAATCAAGTATAGTACAGACTTTAGCCCTATTCACACAGGATAACTATTACCTGGTGACCTCCAGTCATTTGTAATAATTGCGGAGGTTGTCTGTGATCTTAATCCCGTTCGAATCGGTCATGTTTGTAATTTGTAAAGTAATAATTCCCCCGCAAATGACTTACCATATTTCGCCGAAAACGGAGGTCCTGTGATAATATTAGTCCCGTGCGAATCGGCATCTCTGATTTGTCGGGGCTTTTTTGTTTTTTCAAGGTACCCATTTCCTTCTATTGCACCTTTTTATCCATCTTTCGCGAAGAATGGAGGGTGCGTTGGAGTGTTTTGACTAGAGGTAGACCGATTAATCGGTTTTGCCGATTAATCACCACCGATAGTTGATTGGTGGAACTATCGTTATCGGCAAAAATCCATACCGATAGTTTTTCCTGGTTGCATCAGTTGCTGGAGCGGCTGAGAAGTGTGCGCTGTCATTCATTACACAGTACGCGAGAGCTGAGAAGGGTCTGCTGGCATCATGCATTACAATAGCTCCTCTAGAGGGTCTTTCTAGCCTTTACAGGTGATTTTCTATCCAGCCTGGAACTTTTTTTTCGGGGTTGTTGAGCATTAAATCTAAACTGTTACATCCAAGATTTATACACTTGATGTCCATAATTCATCACGTTTTCAGTCATTGGTAAAATCCACTATCGGTCGACCTCTGGTTTTGACAGTGTTTTGGGTGCTGGGTCATGTCGCTATAAATCATATAGGCCTACAATTTGCAGAAAGAGAAAAGATGAAAACCACCACAAGTGCGAAGACAAAAAGAATGATTAGATGGCGATGGATGACATGTATAGCAGCATGCGGTAAGTATATTTTTTATGTTTGTATCATACATCTAGAGATGCGCCAGATGAAAATCAGACGTGGGTGGGTAATTTATAATTCACACGAGGTCCCTAGATAATACTTATCCCATGCGAATAGGGCTTTTGCTTATCCCGTGTAAGTTCACCGCACGAAATACAGACATGGGGGGGTAATGTCTAAATCACACGAGGTCCCCTGGTAATACTAGTCCTGTGTGAATAGGGAATAATCTACGGTTATATTTATAAGCTACAACTCTGATAGAGCACAGATAACAGCATTTTAATGCGTTCAACAAGTTGTTGTTTGAAACATTTGTTATTACTGTCAGAAAGGGATGCACAAAACACAATGTGTGTAAAAATAGACTAACATACAGCCCTAGGGAACAATATTGTGAATGTTCTTAATTTCATAGACTAAATATTGCAGCACTAAAGCTGTGTATGTAACGGCCACAACTATCTCTCTTCATAGTAGGGCTGCCACCTCTTAGTCGACTAATCGGTCGTTTTGGTCTTAGTCAACTAAGATTTCTTTAGTTGATTAGTCATTTTTTATGCTTATTCATGCTTAATTACTCATTTCCAAGAAACTTCGGAGCACATTTATGGTAAACACAAGATTTAAAGTGGTGCTTTTGCAGGATTAATTGTGGAGAAACTCAGTTTTACAGATGGTTAATTAACTACATTTATATTGTGCTTTTCTAGTCTTAACCACCTCTCGAAGCGCACAGCTCTGTCAATTAAATCAACTAATCGATTAGTCGACAAAATCGTATAAGTGTTAGTCGACTAAGAATTTCTTTAGTCGAGGACAGCCCTACTTCATAGTGATTCAAATCACACAAAGGAGCCAGAACACACTCATCTGGTCACCAAAAAGTATAGGCAGATATCACAACTAGGGCTGCCAGATATGAGGAAAATATGCGATGTGCGATACCGTTGTTGAATATGGCGTTAACGATATTACTTGCGATAAATTAACAGATATTAGAGTGTGCTCAGTTCTGCCTTTCTGTTGCTTTCAATATTCTTTTAAAATACAATAAATTGCTGGTTGAATTTAAAACAAATAATCATTTCTAACATTGTAGTGAACAAATTGAACATTGAATTGACAATGACAGGCACCACTAAAAAAGAATAACATACTTTAAAGTGCAGTTTTCTGATATTTTCTTTCAACTAACAAAAAATGTCATAGTGTCTATCGCGATATGTCGCAACCTTTCGCATATATATATATATATATATATATATATATATATATATATTGCCAGTTGCTATTGCGAGGACGATAAAAAAAACAATATATTGTGCAGCCCTAATCACAACAAATGGAACATTATCTCCTCAGTGTTTTGGATAGAGCAGAGGTTACGGGTTTTAAGATCTTACAAAGTATCCAGTTGGCCAGGAGAAAAATGAAGGAAGTAGATATGAGAGAGAGAGAGAGAGAGAGAGAGAGAGAGAGAGAGAGAGAGAGAGAGAGGAGAGAGAACTAAAGACATGTAAAAGCCTAACTGAGAGCCTATTGGGAAAAGTATGGTCTTTCATTACAACAAGATGCAGAAAAGGTTCTGAACCACAGAAGGAAACCAATGTTTTTTTTAATTGATCCCCAGTGGGGAATTTCGATACAATAAACTATGTATTTACATTTTAGGCGTACTTGTAGCCTTTGTTTAACTGTGTTTCAGTATCAGATTGCACAAATGCAATACACAGTGAAGAGGATAGGCAGAAGTCTGAAAAGACATACTGTTGCTGATTAAACTAGGCAGAAACCAAGGCAAAGGATACAAAAATAGTATTGACATTCTTGTTTTGTCAAGTGGACTGCAAACTCTGTAGCTCATTTATCACAGTAATAAAGGCACAGGTGCAAATGATAAAAATGAAAGATGGCTGAATTCCATTTAGCTACTTTGGTTTCAAGGTTCTGCTTTTGTGCATGCTGACGGCTCAATGGGACTCTTGAGTAGAACGAAGCCATCACGTTGTTAGTAACACCTGCACCTTTCTTAATATGACAAGTCCAAATGTCTGCTAAGAAAAGCTTACAGGGATTTTTTAAATAACATGAAATGGGTGAATTAACTTGCTAGTATTTAAATTTGCCTTTAAAAATAAAATGACGTGTTACAACATACACGTTTCGTATGCGGTTTTGCAATTTGCACAATGGATATAGCAATTTATTAAAAGTCGAAAGGGGTTTACGATTCCGAGCCACAGCCAGTGAGCTTGTAGAAACAGTTGAGAGGAATAGTGTGTATGTTGTGTTTGATGCTTTTACATGAAATGATAGTGCCAAGGACACACGATACATTAACACAGTGAACACATTAGCATTGCTTTGAACCTATTAGAAATATCTGCATGCAATTAGTCTACAACCCCAAATCAGAAAAAGTTGGGACAGTATGGAAAACACAAATAAAAAAATAAAGTAGTGATTTCTAAATGTACTTTGACTTGTATTTCATTGCAGACAATGTGAACACAAAATATTTCATGTTTTGTCTGGTCAACTTAATTTCATTTGTAAATATACATCCTTTCCTGTCATTCAGACCTACAACACATTCCAAAAAAGGTTGGGACAGGAGCAATTTAGGGCTAGTAATCAGGTAAATTGGTTAAATAATGATGTGATTTGAAACAGGTGATGTCAACAGGTGATTGTAATTATGATTTGGTAAAAAAGCAGCATCCAAGAAAGGTCTAGTCCTTTAGGAGCAAAGATGGGCCGAGGATCGTCAGTTTGCCATTAAATACGTGAGAAAATTATTGAAATGTTTAAAAAAAAATGTTCCTCAAAGAAAGATAGGAAGACATTTGCTTATTTCACCTTCAACAGTGCATAACATAATTAAAAGATTCAAGGAATGTGGAGGAATTTCAGTACGTAAAGGACAAGGGTGCAAGCCTAAGCTGAACAACCGTGATCTCCGATCCCTCAGGCGGCACTGCATCAAGAATCGTCATTCATCTATAAGCAATATCACCACATGGGCTCAGGAATACTTTGGCAAACCTTTGTCAAGTACCACAATACGTAGTTACATCCACAAATCACAGTTAAAACTGTACGGTGTCAAAAGGAAGCCCTATGTTGACCGTGTCCAGAAGCGCCGTCGACTTCTCTGGGCTCGGACTCATCTGGGATGGACCATCACACAGTGGAAACGTGTACTGTGGTCAGATGAATCAGTATTTCAGGTATTTTTTGGGAGAAATGGACGCCGTGTGCTCCGGACCAAAGAAGAAAAGGATCATCCAGACTGTTACCAGCAACAAGTCCAAAAGCCAGGGTCTGTCATGGTATGGGGTTGTGTCAGTGCCCTTGGCCAAGGTAACTTGCACTTCTGTGATGGAACCATTAATGCTGAAAAGTACCTAGAGATTTTGGAGCACAATATGCTGCCTTCAAGAAGACATCTTTTCCAGGGACGTCCATGCATATTTCAACAAGATAATGCAAAACCACATTCTGCACACATTACAAAGTCCTGGCTGCGGAGGAAGAGGATACGGGTACTTGACTGGCCTGCCTGCAGTCCCGACCTGTCTCCAATAGAGAATGTGTGGCTCATTTTGAAGCGCAAAATGCGACAACGAAGACCCCGTACTGTTGCCCACCTTAAGACTTGTTTGCAGCAAGAATGGGACAAAAATTACACCCGGAACACTTCATCACTTGGTGTCTTCAGTCCCTAAATCAATTTTAAGTGTTGTGAAAAGGAATGGCAACATTACAAAGTGGTAAATGTTTTACTGTTCCAACTTTTTTTGAAATGTGTTCCAAGAACCAAAATAGGAATTTTGTGTTTTTTTTGAGAAAAATACAATGAAAATCATGAGGAACACATTTAATTATGTACTGTTGTATTGTCTGCAATGAAATACAAGTCAAAGTACATATAGAAATCACTACTTTCTTTTATTTGTGTAAATACTGTCCCAACATTTTCTGATTTGGGGTTGTAAATGTAAACACCTTGGAATATTCTTGTAAATGAGGTTTTTATAATGCTAAATGGTGCACAGTTCTGAAAGAGTCGCAACAAAATTAAGCATGTAGGCAGGTGCCTATGGTACCACTAGTACCCCATTTTCCCACAAAGTTGCTTTTGTTGACTTTTCTTACATACTTTTAAGGATGTTTTGCGAGCCTCTTTTTTTTTTTTTTTTTTGAAGCCCAAATTTTAAACTCTTTAGTTGTAAAACAACTGTTAGCTAATTAACTAAATTAACATTAAACCTACGACTAAGTAAGTAACGTTAGGTCAGCTTTCGCCTGCTTAGTGTAGTATGAATGTAAATTATCCACGTAATCTAGCTAACGTTCTAAACATGAAACAAACTTCGCAAATTTAGTTTGGCTACATTGTTGTTGTTAAAACTTAAAAAGCTTTTGCACGTATAATGTATCTGTGCCTTGCTATCGTTACCAACAGACTCACCAGCTTGGTCGCCCTGTATGGACCCGTTCCGATGACTTTACCGTCCATTCTGATAGTGAAAACCCACTTCACTCGTATGAAAACATGGAGAAATATATATTCTATAGGCTTGTTAAAGCTTCAGCTGCGGATAAAAACAAGCAAGTTTACGCTAGCAGAGTATCTACCATTGACATATATAAAGATCTCTACAGAGACGTTGCTGCCAACTTTGAATCTCGTGCGTCACACCATTCGAGCGACGTGATTAGACAGCGAGCTGGTCACGTGACCGCATGAAATGCAGCAATTCTGAGAGGAGGTGAGAAAGACGTTCAACTGCAGCCAGCTTCTACTAGGCTGCTACTACTGTAATAGCCTAGGCTACTAATGATCAACTTTTAATTTTGAGAAGAAGTTTTAAAAGAACTGTTCACACAAGGACACACGTTTTACCATTAGGCCTACATTGATAGAAAAATAACCTACAGAGACTAATTAATAGCTCAGGTACTATTTTTACTATACATTTAGCTAGATTTGCCCTTTGTCCATGGGCCAGACTTTGGACATCAACCCTGCTTCATTTTAAATAGAAAGTTGTAATTTATAAAGTTCAATATTGATATGGATTTAAGTCACAATAAGTCGCAACGTGTTGACCTTTAAAAAGTCATATTTGTTATAGGTGACATGTACTGTAGCCTAAAGTGTGGAGTGATTTAAGGTTGAAGCACTGCAGTGATGAAATGCAATACAATCTTAAAATATAATCAAATGACAAGTAGTGAACCCCTTATACAGCTTTCTGGATACACTGCAGGAAGGTATTAACGGAATTACATTACTAATCAAAAGGAAATTACCTTACTTACCTTCTATCAGTGGAGAAACGGTGTGGTTCATAATTGACTTCATAGATGCACAAAATATGACTGTAGCCTACAACCCTTTTTCAAAATTAAAATTGGAATAAAACAAGAACAAGGAACACCACTGAGGTTGGGAATTAAAAAAAAAAATTCTGATAAGTCTATTAACATGAACCTGTTCAAATAAGGAAAACACTCTAACACACACAAAAAAGAAAAAGAAAACCATCTGCTGAATGTCTTTATTTCTCATTTCCACTGCACTGAAGAAAGAAATAATCGTAGACATCCAGCTCCTATCAATGAGTAACCTATAGGCAGTTGGAGAGCCTGTAAATCAGGCTAAAATAAACTGGATGCACATGCCATGCCCTTTTAAAGGCTATCCAAACGACAATCTAAAATGTACAAAACTGTCATCTTTCCTAAGTTTCATTATTACAATGCGGCTCTATACATAACATTTGTGATACCCAGAGCACCAGATTTTCCATTTAGAGTCTTGATGCCTAATGACAAACAAGCACACTGCGTTTATCTAACAGGCAACAATAGGAGTTCTCTTTTCTCCCATCCTGTGGGCTGCAGCATTGGGGGCGATGACAGATGCCTGATTGGTCGGGTCAAGGCAGAGCTGCTTTAACTCTCACACCTCAGACTCACTGAAAGAGAGCTCAGTGGCACCATAACATGAACTCTCAAAGTGACAGCGCTCTATTAAAATTCAGGAGAAACACTGCAGATTTTAAAGGCTGTGGTGGTAGTTGCCCTCGCTGGCCCAGCGATCGGGAATACATTTGGAACTATAAGCCTGAGAGCCAGGGTCCTGGTATAGCAACTTTAGTTGTCCGTACGCTTTTGGATGCCCGACATCACTGTTGAGCCCTGTTGAATGTCCTGAGCCCAATTAAATGAAACATCAAGAGTAGAGATATTGAATGTACGAAGATGGGGGATCAAGGCAGCAATCAAAAGAGGAAAAGAAGATATTGTGTGCCTGAGCAAGAACAGAAGGACATAGGCAATTAAATTCATGATCAATAACTGACACATCCTCGGATTATAATTTATGCGAGCCATTACATGACATGCATACTGCTTATTAGATTTCTGCTTGCACCTCAAGTGCACATCATCAGCTGTCAGATTATGCTATTTATTGGCACAATTTAATTTTGATCAATGTAGGCATCTGTGTACATCATAATAGAACACCAACATTTTTGATAAACGTATTCAACCCCCCATGTTTTAGTCTTTAAGTGTCAAATCCAGACAATTGGTGACAGGACGGGTTGAATATTGGACATTGGTTCAATGCAAGTCACCAGCCACCAGCACCCTGTTTATCAGAGGCAGCTGATATTAGTCTTCCTCCGACCTTCCTCCAAAGCGATGCAAAGGAGGGTCTGGCTAGTCCACACAACATTCCGAGATGAGAATAGAATACACTTTATTGTCCCCGAGGGAAAGTTTGTAACATGTAACAGAAAAAAACCCATTATAAAATCAACATAAAATAAAAATAAAATCAACTTAAACATGAGATCAACAAAGTGTCCTAAAACACAAAAGGACACACATGACAGCACAGACAACACAACATCCTAAGAATTAACTGTAATAATTAAAGTGCGAAGTGCTAAAAGTGCTAGTGTATTTATTGCACCCCTGCTCTGCTGTGCTAAGATTTACTATTGGAGTTCAGCAGCTTGATTGTCGTTGGGATAAACGATACCTTTAGTCTGTTTGTTTTGCATCTCGGCACACAGAATCTTCTTCCTGATGGCGGAAGAACGTGCTCTGGTTTATTGGCATTTCTTTAAACCAATCAAAATCATTTTGGTTTTAAAGTAGCCTCAAGAAGGAACTTGTTTTGGTGGAACGTGTATGTTCAAAAGTTGTTTTAGTCTTGCAACAGAAAACTCAGATTGGACAGATAGTCTAGCTAGCTGTCTGGATTTACCCTGCAGAGAGCTGAGGAGCAGTTAACCAGTTAACCATAGTCCTCATAAATCCCCCAGAGTTTAGAATGCCAACACAAAGAAAAGTGGAAGGTGAGGGGCCCCTGAACAATCCCGAAAGTGCATCGCGTCGTTGATATAGTCATGTGTTGGGTGCTAAAAAAAGCCAGGCACTCTCGGAGAGTGATTATTTATTTCAAGTGCCTTTAGTCTCTTTGAATACAGGGAGAAAAAATAGACTAAGTCAAAAGATCAGTTTAACACTGCTTCACAAGTAACTATGCAAAAACACAGGCTAGCCAATATATGCAAAATGATTGATTTTCATAATTCCTCTACTGTGGTACTGTACCATGGGCAACACATCTCCCCCTTTTATATTATGTCATAGTGAAAACAAATCATCTCATTAAGATAGTAAATGACTACAACCACAAGATAAGCTCTTATTTTTCCAACCAGTGTGCTCATCGCCTCCAGGACTGTGCAAATACAGCAAAAAGACACATCTGCACACGATCAAAGATCACTGCATCACAAATATTGATGATTACAGCACTTAGATACTGTCAGACTTTATTCGTGTTTAAAGAGCAGGTTTTGTGCGAGGGTCTGCGAGGGTCCGCATGACGGAAAGGTCATCATTAGATGTTGTACCGTACACAAAAGCTCTGTGTGGAAGTCCGCGTGCAGCCAATTTGTTGTGACCGCACAAACGTTTCCAAAACTATTTATGCTTTGTTATCTTAAGTCTGTAGGCTACATAAAGCTGATAACTTATGACATCAAGAAGTCTTTTACTTGACTTTATAGTTGTGTTGCAGGCAGGAGAAAAAATATCCACAGTCTAACTGTGCATACAGCTACTGAGTAAGCCCCCGAGGGGAAAACATATATCAGTCAGTCACCACCTGCATAGTCTCACATTGCTAGACCTATCTCCACTGCGCTGCGGTGTAAGGTCTGGCTACTCCACACATAGCATTCTGGGATAGGAGAAAAAAAAAACTCGGGGTTGTTTGCATTTCTTGTAACCAATCGCAATCGTCTTGGGCGGTGCTAAGCTCTGGACGCAGCGACGGTGGCTCTGCAAAATTGTCTCGGGAAGGAACTTGTTTTGGTGGAACATTTGCAAACCCCGCAAAAGAAAACGCCACATACAATATGAAATGAAGTTAACTGTTGACACAAAACAGTAACCTGAGCTATATAATTTAGCTGGATACATGGTTAAATGTAATTTGTTCTTACCAGTGTATCCGAGTGTTCTTCGTCCACAGCCAATCCTCTCCAATCGGTCCAAAAACTTCCCAGTTAGAGAATAAATGCCATAAAGGTATTCCTTGTAAGGCTTTACAATCATTCCCTGAAAAATCCAAGCCGGCCATTTTCAGCATGTAGCTTGCTAGCTTAAGTGTGTTGCTGTTTCCCAAAGCAAACGTAGTTTGAGAAGGGCAACACACAGAGAGTGGAAGGTGAGGGACATCCGGCACCAGAGCCACACACGGGATGTCAGGCAATTATCCTGGAAATGTACTTCCGTTGATCCAGACTACCACCCACACTGCTTCAAGGTAAACTCATGAAACACTTAAGTTTACCAAACTGTTTAAAGGTCATATGTGTAGGAATTTTTCCCATCTAGCATTCATATCATATATCGCAGTGTTTCCTCTATGTTGATTGGCAAGTGGCGGCCCGCCACGGTTAGATTCCTCCCGCCACGGTATCAGAAATGTATAAAAAGCCGTTTATCAGCAGTGATTGTTAGAGAGCATTGTGTTATCTTGCTTTATTTGATAATAAGCAGACAAGGCGTGATGGCTGAGTTTCATATTTACCCGACAACCTGCACATAACCACAGTTCAGTGCTACCCACATGGCTACATCCAACTACCGCTGCCCGGGGCTTCTGCGCATGCCTCTAACTAATGTGGCATGCTGGGTAATGCAGTTCTTCAGCTAATGTACTCATAACATCACAAGCATGTCGGAGAATAGCGCGGACAAGCGTGCCACTCGGAGAAAAGGGAGAAAGAAAAAAAGAGACAGGCTGTCCGGAGGACCCAGTTGAGATGGCATGTGTGCATCCTTGAGAACTGTATTAGTCTATAGTTTTTGCAAATTTAAATTAAGCTAACTGGTGATTTTCATTGTTTCACCTTCACCTGCTACCTAAATTGTACGTGGCTGTTGATTCAATATAATAGCGATTGCTCAACGCCCTTGTGCACGTTTGTATTTTAGGTGCATTATTTACACGCTGAAGTAGTTACACTGCATTAAGATACTGGAAGTGCCGGAATCCCATAACGACTAGAACTGCCGTGAACAATCATTTTGACCGCCAGATGCAAACTCTATAATCTGTCATGATAAATACCCAATTGCGATATTAATGCATATATTGTCTTAGGATATTTTTAGAACAACGTAATAACACCAACATGTACATTTTAACAATTTTAATTATACTTTTGAGTAGTAGCCTAATACATGTTTCAATAATTCATATCATGGCATAGTAAACTGATTATTTCATACATTCATATCGTGAAAAATATTGGGGGAAATTCATTCAACAAGAAGTACCGTTCACCCTGTTACAAGTTGATAAACCACTGAAACGATTTTGGAAACATAATTTTCAGGTACAAAATAATCTTTAGTGTTGATTTAAGGCTGTAATGTTTTCATTTGAGAAATGGCAGTTATTTTGGTAACATAAAAGCTGAGTAAGCAGAAGAAAGGGGAACCATTTTGTAAAATATATTGGATTTTCATATAAGATACATGAGCTTGGAAAGATTACTTGCTCATTCCGCTTAGCAAAGAAAATGGAAAAGACTTATCTCAAGAGACCTTTTTGGTAAAACAAAGGCTGCCAAATCCAATCTAACCGTGTAGAAGACTGTCACACTGATTTGTTGATGCTGCAAATTATTAAAGACATTGGTCAAGATAATTGCGGTTGGCAGCATTGTTAACCATGATCACAAACTCTTCATAAAGTTGGGAAAGTCACAATAAACACTCCCAAAAACTTAAACACATAATAGTGAAAGATTTCACAGCAATTTGAAAATGCCGATCAGATGAGATTCAAAGTGTGTTTGAATTCAATTAATTTCCTCTCAGGACACTCAACCCTTTCAAAAATGCAACAAAATGGACTGTGAAAGCATGTGGAGAGAGTGGAGAGCTCCCTCCGCTCTGCCAGAGAGCTACAGTAATAATAACAGCTAACCTCGCCTGTCAATCAAAATGTTATCAATCAAAATGTCAGCAGGGGAGTGAAGGTGTTCCATGTTGCAATCATGTTCATCTTTCATGGTTATTTGAACACCACACTGTGGGAGGAAAGTTAACCAGCTGTGAATCTCTTCTTCAAGAAAATCAGGGACTGTTGCGGGGTGAGGGACGGTGAGGACCCAAATGCAGAGAGAGGCAGGCAGGAGATGGTGGAACTCAGGGATTTAATTATAACAAAAAGCGGCAGCACAAAGACTGGAAAACTCACAAACAAACTGACGGGCAAAACACAGGCAGGAGTAAAGTGACGCAGGAACAGACACGAGGCACAGGACGGAAACACAAGGGCATGGCCACAAACTAAACAGGCACGGACACAAAATGATCTGACACAAGACAAGGGGAACACACAGTCTAAATACAGGAGGTGATGGGTAAATCAGAAACAGGTGAGACAACAGGTGAAGCACATCAGGGCGGGGCAGGACAATCAACAAAGGCGGGAACAGAAAGCAAAGCTAGACATGACAAGACAGAAGACCAGGCTATCAAAATAAAACAGGAAGCAGGACAAACAGACAAAACATGACATAACCTAAATACAGACACTTGACACAACACTAGACAACACCAGGGATAACAGAGACAACAGGAACACAATTCAGAATAACAAAAATGGGAAACAAACACACAAAATACCACACGGTCAAAACAGGGTAAACAGAAATATACTAAAACAGGCAACAGAAATGTCCGTAACCACAACAGGGAGTTTAATCAAGTAGATGAAGAAGTACAGTAGAATGACAGAATTACTGAGAATGGTGGAGGTGGCAAACATTTCAAAAGTGATCATATAGAGCAATAAGCAAGACGCTGAAAATCAAATCTTGATTGGAATATTTAAGGGGTGCATTTTGTTATATGGTCATTATCTGTTAATACAGAAGCCTCCACTTATTGACAGTGTTCATTTTGGTGTGATTTTGATTTAGTGTGACCCTTTTTACAAAAATTTATGTTAAGTTATTTTATTTTTGTTAGCTTTTAGTCAGTGAAATGTTTTAACTAAATAAAGAATTATGTCATTATAGACGAAAAATACAAGACAACATGTCACATAAGGAGTTAAAGTTGACAATTAGCCAATTCACTCAAATTCAAGACATACATCTAAAATATTACACACTTCAGTACATAAAAAAAACTGCAGTTATCTGAGGGCCTCCCCACCCTTCTGTCTATCCTCCAAGAGTTGCATATTATATTTTCTCTCTGAATAATATGTAATGAGCTGCTGATTTGTAGGTCAAAGTCACTCTGCGTTTTAATGGTGTAGTATCAGCTACTGAGTTTTGAAGAGAAAGATGGGATGACAAATTGGCCTACTTTTTGGGAACATTCGAGCTATTCATAATAAATCAGGTGATACAACACTGGGAGGAGGGATGCAGCTGTGCAAACCTCCTCCAAAATAAAACAGGACTTTAGCCATGTTGAATGTAGGTGACGATTGGATGTACCAGCAGCATTCAAAATGAATAGTCCACCCATCTACTGCTGCTTTGAGAGGTACATTTTCACTTATGACTTTTCAGTCACACAAGCTGCACAACTATTTCAATCAGGAGAGAATTCCTTGCAAATATGAACATATTTATTGTACAGACAAAATATGAAATGTGCAAAGTCTCTGGAGATTAGACTCCATTGAATCCATATGTTATAAAGTTATAAACATATCCCCCGATGGAGTCCAGACACTGGTGGTGATGAAGGTGCACAGGAACCAATCGAGAGTGCCAAGTAGCTGACGACACCCGGAGTGCGCGGGTGAGACGACCGGTGGTTGAAGTGGAGGAGGCGGGACGCACTCTATTCCTGAAACGACAACTGACAACCGCAGAGGAGAGAGCAGATTTAAAAACAGGATGTCATGCTGTGATTGGCTTGTGAGACATGGCTGAATCTGATTGGTTGAACTAACAATGAAACAGCTGAATCTGATTGACTACTGACTGAAGTGAATGCCAGCTGATCATATAGGAGTGATGAAAAAAGGAAATTTGAAGTCTTCCTGAAAGAACTTACGCTGAGCTCCATTAGATGGATTGTTATGGGTTTTGGTACAGACATCCATGGTCCCTTGAGAATGAATTGTCATAACTGGTGGTCATCTGACTTTTCCTCTGGCGCCAATACTTTGGTTTATGACCAAATCCCTGCAAAGCGAATGACATTTCCGTCATCCCCAGTTGTACTTTGTGTTTAGTGCTAACATGCACGTGATGGCTCATTGACAAACTGCCCTCTTAACAAATGCATAAACACAAGATGCAACAATTACAGCCCGAAATGATGAAGCATAAGGAGGGTTATTTTCTCAATTAAAAATACCCTGCGGAGCTTTCTCGTAATAAATCACATTCATGTTTACATTCAGTCTCACAAAAAAACCCATTTTGTGTATCCTTGAAGGCCAAGGAAAAATGTGAATGCAGTTTCTACTCTAATTGCAAAGCTGATTTTTTATTTCTTTTTTTATATTTGGAAGCAGGACATGTATCGTTGGTTACATCAGTAAGCATCTTTTTCTTCCCTGCCTTTTGCTTTTACTAACAATTGCCCTATCAATATGCATTACTACCCTCTTGTGTGCATACATGTGCATCCTTTGTGTCCTTGCTTCTTGTTCTAGGGAATGAGACACAAACAAACCAGGGATTTTAAAATTAAAACATTGCTCCCTTGTGGTCAACAATTCCACAGTGTACATTTAAGTTCATGCAAAGAGGCAGATCTCCTGTCTCTGATCAATCTGGCCATTATCTCACACCCTGTAATACCAAAACCTCGGTAACTATCAACTGTCTGTATGCTAATGCCCCTTTTTGTGTCATCTTCCCACACATTTGTGCTCTGTTAAAACCATTAAGTAGAATTAGGCCAATCTTAATTTCAATCCTGTTTTCTTTCTTGTGGATGCTAGTTGTCGTGGAGACAGAGCAGCTTTACCAGATCAACATCTGGTTCCGAGTCAAATTAGGTCTAATCAGGTTGACTGTTTCTTTGTCAGCCTGCGGTCCATTTCTCTGCCTTTCTGCAGCATGAAAAGCAACATCTTATCTATTAGAATAGATAGATAAATTAGATAAATAGAATAGACCTACAAGTACAGCTGAAATGATTATCCGATTAAATACAGAACTGTTTTGTTCGTTTCAACTTTCTAAAATGTGAGACATTTTCTACATTGTGTACTTTTTTAACTTTTAATTCTTTAAATACATGTCATGATACATTACTGATGATACTTTACTTAAGTAACATTTTCAATGCAGAACTTTTACTTGTGACAGAGTATTGTTTTTCCGGTGTGGTATTAGTACTATTACTAAAGTGAAGGATCTGAATTTTTCTTCCACGCTGGTCTTCATAGTGTCTAATAATAATAAGTTACACCACAATTAATGGTGAAATGCTTCCCTTTTGAGATCACGGGTCATTTATGTATATCCCATTAAATAGAGCGAAATCCATGTTTTCCTTATGCGAGAACATCACGTCATCATGAGTATGTGTTGGCCCTCTCACTGTGAGACGCTGGAAGGCAATGCTCTGGAGATTTTATACGCAGTGTTATGGTGACCTCTGCAGGTTCGACTCTTATGACTTATTCATGTGGGATGCTCTCTCTTAGCGAGATGTGACAGGCATCTCAAAACACACCACTGTTGAGCAGGGACGGGCACAGACATCTGAAGACGGCAAGTATTGTTCCCCCCCACACACACACACACACACACACACACTTCCTATCAATGAAAATTATATAGTCTCTTTCTCCTTAATTCCTGATTCTGTCTGTGTCCGTTCTTGTACTCTGCACTGCTCTGGGCTTAGTCATTTGGCTCACCCTCTAGCAAATACAACAAAGAGAAAGTCTTAAAACTCTTTTTACTCAAGTGTTTAAATAACAAAAGCCTTGTTATTGCTGTGTGCAAGATCAATCTTTCTCCTTATCACACTATAAAGGTATGTGCAAGCTCAGCAGAGACTTTGAAGATGGAGCTGTCTCCAAATGAAACACTATAATATAATTCTGGATAAGTTCTATAATGTACATTTAAATTAAGAATACTATGGTGCACAGCATCGATCTTTCCCCTTACATACTTTTACGGACATTGCACTTTTATAGTAACTCTTTAATGTATTAGAGATGTAGCTGTCATTATGTATACCTCTGATTTGTTGCGTGATGCACTGCATGCTCTTCCTCACTCTCTGGTCTGGAGCCTTGTGGTAGGGCCTCATCTTAAATAGAATGATTAGCATCTGTAACTTTTATGGCGCTTGTCCATTACATGGTACCTGCTCGACTCGCCTCGACTCTACTCGCCTTTTTTGGTTTTCCATTACGAAAAAAAGAACCTGGTACCTGCCAACAGGTACTTTTTTTAGTACCACCTCCGTGGAGGTTCCAAGTGAGCTGAGGCAATACCAACAGGTGACGTGAAAGCGACAGAGGGGGGTGTACAAACCTGCTATTTTTAAATAGTTTATCCAGCTGTGTTTTTTTTCCAGCTTCATTTGAAACAAAATTTTTGTTAGTTAGTTTACTGCGGAACCGCTATGATGACCAGCCACGCTGAGGCGGTTTTAAAATCTGCAATGGAAAACGGATGCACAGTGCGTCGAGTCAAGGCGAGTATAGTCGAGGCGAGGCGAGCAGGTACCATGTAATGGAAAAACGCCTATACAGTATACTGTATTTTACGCTGCTAAAAATGCACTAAGACAACTGAACACTAGTGCAGCCAGTTTGTCACCTAACTTCCTGGTTTGCTCCCGTCGTATCTACTACGGCCAATAGAGGGCAGCGCCAGGTCGTAATTGCAAAAACGACCTCTGGGAAAGTTTCTCGGGGAAGGACAGTCTCTTTAATATTAATCTTCTCTCTTTCTGTGTCAAAAGTCACATGACACAAAGTGCAGTTAGATGTTATGTTATTCTGTATATGTTAAGGGGTTTAACACTTTTAACTACTTTAATACTTTGATAATTTCCGCTGAACAGCCTGCAGATTAATAACAAATTTAAAGTGATGACTAATTACTTTAAAGATATAGAAATTCTGAAATTCGCAAGTTGAAATCAATGTTGGAGATTCGCACGTTGAAATCGATGTTGAAAATTCGCAAGTTGAAATTGATTTTGGAAATTCACAAGTTGAAATCAACGTTGGAAATTCGCAAGTTGAAATCGACATAGGAAACCACAAATGAAACCACATCCATCCATCCATCCATCCATTACAATCACTCCTGTGGTGCTTACCTTAGGCGGGGTTTGAACCTGCATCTCCTTCCCCACTGGACCATTTCTGGGGCTGAGAAAGAAGAAACATCCCCTTCATCAACCTTCAGAGAAAAAAAGTATGTCTGTTCCATATGTTGCCCCTTAACCCTCTTAAACAGTTAATCAATTAAAAACATCCTAAATGCAAGATAATCCATCAAAAACCCCTTTAATCCTTTCCAAGACATAAGTGATAACCAATCAAAACCCTTTAATATAGTGTAATACAGTTATCCATTAAATAACCTGAAACCTACTTCACAGATGTCAACTGACTGTGAAGTTTAACCTTAATTGAAATATTGAGTTGACTTTGAATGTTGTGAGTTCAAATCCCATCTTTGCCATTTGTTTTTGTTGTTTCTTAAAGGATTCTCTTATTATGAGAAGCATGTCCCTGAACTCATTAAAGTGCCTCAGAGGAGGAAATCAGCCCCATCATGTGTCTGTCTTCTTTTAGGACGAAGAGTAAAAACATTGTATTAACTCACCAAACAGGAAGTGACTCATGACTCAGATAAAATGTCTCAGAGGAGTTTGAGCCTGCCGATGGAGGCCACACTGATGTTTGTTTAACCTGGTCTCATGGGATGTACTGTACTGAGTTTTGAGAAACAAATGTCCACTTGAGGTGCTAAAGAGAAGAACTGTAATGTGGCTGAAATGGATTGTACTTTATTTTATAAAGTCAACATTATTTTAAAGCAGTTTTTTTTTTTTTTCTATATTTCGTGCCTGCACCACATATCGTTTTTGTCAACTTTACTAATGATGGACTAGTTTATTTAGGTTTTTTTCTCCAGAGGGGTTACTCAGCCAATAGGGGCAAACAGGCTGTTGCCCGAGCAACATTATCCTGTACCTGTGCACGTCCCTGCTGTTGAATTAAAGAGATATTTATATTGCAGTGACTGAGCCCCTCAAACCCATTCTTCAAGACTTGCCCATCACTCTCTATTTTGCTGGGAAGGCAAGGAAGAGCTATTTGCCGCTTTCCGAATAACGTTCCTACAACCCTTTTTTTCTCCTGTTCTGACTGGACCAATTTGGGGATTATTAGGTTCCTCTGGCCACATCTCCTGTAACTCTTACTTCAGGGCAGGGTCTTTTCCCTTTTACGTTTTCCACATAGTGGTGGTTAGATGGCTGTGATTATGATAACAAAAGGTCAGTCCCTATGGCCACTTGGCCAGTGTGAACGCAAATGGAAACCCGGTTTTGGGGGAGAGTAGTTAGTAGATCTGCTTAGAAGTGGACTGTTCCTATAACTGTGTTCCTGTAACTGCTTTGGTCGGAAAGAGGCTATTCACATCTGATGTAACCTTTGTTTTAAAGGAATACGTCACCCTTTGTTGAAATAGGGCTTATCATGGTCTACCCTGGCTGTAGATAGGTGGGCCAACGCATTTTTTGTCTCAGTGCAAGTAATTAGGTTGTTTTTTTTTGTCTTTTTTTGGCTCACTTTTACTCACAACATGCTAACCATTCCATTCACTACGCTTAGCTAACTTGCGGCGGCGCTGCCGGATTAAAACAATGCATGCACAAAAAATGCGGCGGCCCACCTATCTACAGCTAGGGGAGGCCATGATAAGCCCTATTTCAACAATCGGTGGTGTATCCCTTTAACTGCCAGCAGGTAGCCGTGAAAAAAAATAAAAATAAAACTTTAAGTAACACCTTTTTTTTTTTAACTCTTCATTCCTAGAGTTCACAGCACGTGTGACACATAAGGACTCTTGTCACAGCCGCTAGCATGGCTGTAAACTGTAAGTCTTAATCAGCCATTCATAATTATAATCAACAGAGATTGGGGAATTGAAGTATTGAAATATAAACAGACAAAAACAATACAGCCAATAGCAGGGTAAATCTAATAATACACACAATAAGTAATTACACTATACAACCTGCTAATTAATTCAGGGAGCAACTGTAATGCTCACAGGCCCCCACTTGGTGGCAGCATTGTGACTTGATAGAACATGCTTGCTCGCGAGCACAAACTACACTACATGCCATCAGGATCATACTGATGATTATTGATCCATTATTCTGTGTTGTTGTTATTCTGTATTTTTGAATTTTCTTATGTTTATCTGTCTGTTCATTGTTTTCCTGTAAATCTATTCTAATCTTTCTGTCTGTCTGGTCACTTGGTGTTTTTTTATGTTTATTTTTTTTTATATGGTTTTTTTGGGCTTCCTATTGGAAAGGAAAAACAGAAATTTCTTGATGAAATGTGTTATTTCCATTCACGTTTTACCTTGGGAAAGCACTGTGGAAAATGAGCACAAAGAAATATAGTTTATTATAGCCCCGGTAAAAGCCCTGCCACAACTTATATATTTAGACAATCAGACAATAATACAAAAACCAATCAAGAGAGTTCCCAGACTTTTTTTAAAACTCAAACAGTGCTTGTTTAGTTATTTCCCGTTTACTTGTTTTTGAAGAGTGGTCTTCTATTTCTCCAAGATTAAAATTCAATGAGGAAAAAAAGCCAATGGAGTGTAATAAGAAAAACAAGAAATAGCCCTGCATAGCCAGCCAGCCAGCCAGGAGGTATAGAACGCCATTTGTGTTTCATTATTCATGATGAAGCCATACACTTTTTTTTTTTTTTTAAAGACATGTCCTTTCCCCATGTTGCTGGGAATTATGCACTGCCTGTAGTGGAGTTGCCATGCTTCGCTGCTTACTAAATGGACAACTCCCCCATAGCCGAGCACCGTTCTCAAGCACATCGTGCCAGGGCCCATTTTGATGACATCATCATCGCTGTCACTCTCTTTGTGGACGGACCCCTCTGGGTAAAAGGGTGTCACGGACCACTGCACACCCACATTTGCTCGTCTATTGCCCAACACAGAAGTATCCCCTATCAGAAGTCCCTGTGGTGTTGCGTTGCAGCAGCAGATTATACTTGATGACTTCATTTTAATCACATTCACTTTAATTTTCTTTTTTATCTCCACGGCGCCATGCCACACTGGCTGCGAAAACATACCACAAGTGGCTGCACACAAGCCTCTCGGAGCATATGCATCTACACACAGCGACACACACATGTCAACATCCGCACGTAAGTCTGCTTTTGTTTAATTTGAAAGAAAACTTCCTGCCCTAATGCCACATGGTCAAACCCTACTTTTAAATGGCTGAGGCTTCAAATCTCAGTAATAACTACAGCAATCACACTCACCGTAAATACAAGCAAACAGAAAACATGTTAACACTTGATGTGAAGAATGCATCCATGTATTTATGAGACATTATAGATGCCTTGTTAAATGTTTATTCTGAAGCATAATACATTGGAACTGGGCTTGTTAAGTTGGCGCTGCCTCAGTTGCCGCTTCAAAGAATTGCTTATACATTTTCAAACTGTGAAATGACAAAATGTTTGCAATTCCCTTAAATCTACGTTAAAAGTCCAATGTGTAGGAATTTCTCCCGTCTAGCGTTGAGATCATATATTCCAATCAACTCTCTCGCACCACGCAGTTCAAAGTACGTATTACAGCTATGGTAGCCTTAATTGCGTCAAAAAGCCGGTCTCTTGCTCTTTTCAATATCCTTTTTCTTTTTCTGGGCGAAGAAGAAGACTCATGTTCCTGAAATTTGGATTTTGAATACGTGTGGTCCTCCATGTTTCCTTCTTCAAAGTTGCCGGGACTGGGAAGCGACGATACCCATTAGCAGCATTAGCAGCACCTGTGAGTTTATCATGACAGCGAAAACACGAAAGGCGGAGCAGTACGTCCTGTATGTCCCTTACCGGCTAACGAATTTCAAGATGGAGCATGAATATGGAGCGGATACCCCAGTTCATGTGAATGCAAATGTAAAATTCAAAGCCAAAAGGAATACTTGGAGTTGATGGTGGAGATAAATATTCATAAAAAAGGACAAGTTTGTGAATGGTCAACACAGATTTTGATAATGAACAACTAAACACGTTACACACTGGACCTTTAAGATGAAAGACATGGTTCACTCACCTTTGCAATCATGAATATTAACTATATTCCATAAAGATCCAAAACACAAAGACCTATCAATAATTAAACAAACAAAACATCCAAAAAGAAATACTTCAAAATAATAGAGACAAAAAACAGAGTTAGTAATGTGACACCATTTTTCAACACACCATTAGAACACAACAGCATGTATACAATTGGTTCAATGTTTTCCTTTAATTCAGAGGTAGAGAAAGTATTCAGCTCCTTTACTGACGAGAAAAAGTAGCAATACTACACTGTGAAAACACAACATGACAAGTAAAAGTCCTGCAATACAAATGTTACGTAATATAAAAGTATGCAGGTAAGCAAAATGTACTTTAAAGTATCCAACGTAAACATGTGCTTATGATGATGAACAATGTTCAGTGTGAGTGTGATCTTCTTATGGATATTGTTGGACTATTCACTGATGTGAAAGCGGCATTATACTGTTGTAAATGGTTAGATGAAGCAAGTTTTAATAATTCTATATATGATTGTGTAGTTCAGTACATTATTTATTTATTTATTTATTTAAAATATGAATCTGTAAAGTAACTAAAGCTGTCAGATAAATGTATGTGGAGCAAATATTTTAGTAACGTAAAATTACAATGGAACAGAAATACACAGAAGTACCTTAAATTGTACTGAAGTAAATGCACTTATGAAATTTAACCACTGCTTAAATTACACATATTTCTGATTATATGGGGCACAGCATAACTTATTAAACCATATTTATATGGAAGCTCCAAAGTGCAAAGCAAAATTTGACCAAAATGTATTCCTTTTCATTTTGGTACCGGTGTTGTAAAGTATATGAACCGTGAACTGATAGATCACTATTGAATAAAAGTTATTCTAAGGCACATGTGTCAAACTCAAGGCCCGCGGGCCAAATCCGGGCCCTTGCAAATTTTGATGCGGCATGCAAATCAATTTAGGTTCACAATAAATGTTAGCCCGCCTTGTAGTGCGCCAAACCAAAAAGACGGGAAAATGTTTGCCATCTGCAATCACGAGTCACTCAAAGTTGAATATGGCAGATTTGCAGACTTTGAGAATCAGAAATTCCCGCACAACCAACGAGTTTGCATATTCAGGCCTACTTTTGAAAATGTAATCACAATGCATGTTTTTGCTCAATTCTATGATGACTAAGGAACTTTTTTTGCTGATGTTTCTACGACTTTATGTGGACCAAATTGTATGTGAAAAAGACTATATAAGACATGCAATGATATAGTCAAATATACTATACAAACAATCTTTGCTGAGTTGTGTTGGAGGCCACGATGTTGTGGCCCTCCTCCCCACGGGGTTGGGGAAACGTTAGATTTTCCATCTTGCTCCGTTAGTGGTGAAGGAGTTGGCTAAGGCTAACTCTAGCGATGCTAATGCTAAATATAATATTGTCAGTCTCCCCTCTTTGTTGTACATGCGCATGACATACGTCACGACCAAACGTTAGCGATTGGTTATGGCAGATCCACAGTGGCTCTGGGCTGATCCAATAGTTTTAAACTTCAACAGAGTACCCGCCTTTAAGGAAGTTAACACTTGTCAATGGAGAGAGGCCAGACTCTCTGTAAAAATGAAATGTACCAGAGTCTGGTAGGACCAGGCTAGGGGTTCATGTCCTGTTTGGAAAAAAAAAGTAAAAGGCTAGTTTTTTTTTTACTACTTCACGGAACAAACGGAACTACGTCATGTTCTGCATCACGCGCATTACCGGAAGTGAATAATCGAAACAAATGTAGCTGAACATAAAACATTTTTAGTTCATTGCCTAAACCTAACATGTTTCAAACTGTGCCCCGTTACATTTCGATATGAGAACGGAAAACACTCCTGTGTCGTATTTCCTGCCACAGCTAGGGACGCTTCTTTAGGAAGCGCTTCTACGGGAGCACCTCTGGGAGCGTTTCATAAATAAGCAGCAAAATAGAATTTCTCAGTTGAGACTCACTAGTTTGCGGTACACTTTACCTCAAATTTAATGAATGAGTGATCATATGAGGAAGATGTAGTGCGTAGAGAAAAAAAAAACAACAACCGAGGTCGTGAACAAAGCCCTGAATGCACCGTACAGCAGCTTATTTTCTGTTAAAGTGAGCTGGCTCTCTTCACTGCTCTTAGAACACTTTTGACCTTGCTCTGTGACTCCAGACACACACTCAGAGAAACATGGTTTTCTCAGACTATGGCAGCGGGCCAAAATAAATAACCTGCCCTCAGAGTGTCGGCAGAACCGCAAGAAATCCAAAACCCAAGACCCGGCCCCAGCGGCACTCACTCACAGGGCTATCAGCGAATGACTTGCTGAAATTTTAATTGTCCGAATGCATCATGTGGTTTGGAAACAAAATCAAATCAAGACGGATCATCCTTCCTCTCTGACACCCATCCAAAGGAGAGTAGCATTTTTGATTAGGGTTTCATTTATTTATTTTAGGTGGCTCTGATTTCAAGGTTGGGTTACACCAACTTGGGGGACAAACAGATGACATTGTATGGATAGGTAATTCAAGAATCTGCATGCGTCGATCCTCACAGATAAGCGGGAGATAAGAGACAGGTGTCTTGTAGAATAGAGGACATCCATCTAGAAATTCAATCGCCAAAGCTCGGTCAAAAATGGCTTCCATGAAATAAAGGGACGGGTATCAATACCTTCCCTCATTTACAGTAAGGAGATCAGCATTTCACACATACATCGTCAATCAAAGACTTGGTTGTCATTTCCCCCACTTTTAAATTCAACTTGACATGAAATGGATGCGGTTAATGACACAGACTTTATTAAACATTTTATAGATTTTCCAGTGTTAATGCGATATGTTGGAAGTGAATGTGTGTGAGCGGGTGTTTTACTGTCCTCGCTACAAGGCTGCAGACGTTTCCCCTGCTGTTCCCTCTCACCCTCGTATCACTTGTCTTGATGTCACCACACCAGTCAGGTATTACAGCTGTAAATGTGATTAAAGAAATGCTAGAAGTGGACAGTAGACAGGACAGTTCTCGTAAGCTGGAACTGTGTGTGTGTGTGTGTGTGTGTCAATGGTGGAAGAAGTGTTCAGATCCTTAAGTAAAAGTACTACCACACAGTAAAAATAAAGTCCTGCATTGAAAATGTCACTTAAGTAAAAGTATGTAAATATCGTCAGGAAAATGTACTTAAAGTATTAAAAGTAAAAGTACCCAATGCAGAAAACCCCTCACATTTGGGAAACTGGAAAATGTTGTGGAATAGAAGTAGAAAGTAGCATGAAAAGAAAAGCCTCGGTACCTCAAGTTTGTACAAAAAAGAACAGTACTTCATTAAATGTACTTGGTTGCATTCCACTACTGGTGTATGTGTGTGTGTGAGTGTGCGTGTGTGTGTGTGTGTGCGTGTGTGCGAGTGTGTGCGTGTGAGTGTGTGTGTATGTGTGTGTGTATATATTTATATATGTATATATAAACAGTTTGGCATTTTAAATGTCTACACAGCTTTCTGGAGGGCTCCTAAGAAGCCATGTACTGTGGAAACATGTACAATGTGCTTATTGCTTTGTCACATATTATACATAATACATTTATTTAGTTTACAGCTGTATATTTTGTTTTATTATTTTATTGTATTGAATAGATATGGTTGTTATGTTAGCTTGTCCTCATTTTTCTTTGAGTAAGTGGTGATGACGAATAGGGGTGTAAATTCTGTGTTTTGCATGTTGTTTAAAAAAAATAATAATAAAAAATATATATATATTATATTAACCATAAAAAAACAAACTAAACCAGCATGCAGTTTTCATACTTCAAATTCCAACTGTACAAATGCATTTTGTCTCCTCTTGTGTTTTTCCCCCGTCTTTCTCAAAAGCAAAAGCTTGCAGTCATCCTCGGGTTGCTGAAGGTGCGTTTTTAAATACACTGGAAGTCTGTGTGAGTGATGGGACGGCACGATGGTGAGCAAATATTGGAAAAAGGGTGATGAACATCTCTGACATTCAAGGTAAGGACATATGGTCAGGAAAAAAACGAAATCAATGATATTCTACTCAGCAACCAATGAGGGACAAATGGAGTGAGACCTTCTGCAGAGTCACTTGATCTTTTTAGAGCAGATGCAGAGTAAACTGATTTCTCTACAGTCGTTTGAATGATAACGGCTAAAAAATACTCCATGCCTTAAATGAAGGTCAAAGAATAAAAAATAAGCTCAATGATTAAAATGCTACTCAACGTTATGATAATTAAATGCATCTTATCATTTTATAATACAACCTTTATCCCGAGAAAGAATAGTGTGGCGGAATTTAATGTGCCAGCCTTTCAGGTTATTATTAATCGTCCCGACCATTAATAATTGGACAGTAAATATTCATTACAAGCCTCCATATCATGACATAAAGGCTATGTCTGGCCAATTAAAAATGCATAAGGAGTAATGGGGCTTTATGAATAACTTAGCAGATGCCTCTCAAATGTTAGAGCATTGGAAAAGCAACAACGACCTAAACAATATGACAGTGTTCTATACAGCATATTGTAGGTCAAACTAAGAATCTCAAACTGGCCCGGGCAGTACATGAATCATAAAGGTCTTAACAAACCCAACAACATATTATCATTAATACTGTGCAATCAGGAATTGCATTATCAATATATGCAGTGCAAACTGAGATATTACACACTGTATATCAAAGGTTTTTTACAAATAATGTTACTGAATTGTATTTGCTGTATAGCATTTCTTTTTTATTGTAATTTCTTTTTTATTTTTCTTATTGTTAATCCAAGTGTTCT
The DNA here is from genome assembly GCF_004354835.1 of Perca flavescens. NCBI lineage: Eukaryota > Metazoa > Chordata > Actinopteri > Perciformes > Percidae > Perca > Perca flavescens. Next base: position 29,455,731 of record NC_041336.1, read on the forward strand.
GTAGTTGCCCAGTAGATGTCAGGTTTGTATAAGAAAAGGTGTTAGTGGCACCTACTGATACTTCCACAGTCACATCCTTTTGCACTTACACCAGTGTCCAAAATGTATGAAGGCAAATATGGTGCAAAATGTGAGAGCTTGTAGACATGATGTGAGCACTTGAATACAATAGAAGTGGAATACAATGTGAGAACTTGCAGAGCAGAAATCTGAACTTGTATGGTAACATTTTCACTTGTAAAAATATTCACACACATGTGAGCTGATTTATGAAGTCACAGAAAGAAAGACAAACACGCAAGACCTGTAGAAAAGATTTGAACTTGTCAGTTGAAATTTTCACAAATACCTGTGTTCTACATGAGAAGTCCCAGAAATAAATTATCACAAATATGGAGATTGATATTGATAAGTCTACAAGCTGTATCATTTTGCACCATACCTTCATACCACACTGGCATGGATTTTCACACCTTATATAAAAACTAACAAATGTTATACATAGTCTTTCCTTTATCTCTATCTGTAAGCAAAGCTCCAGCTGCAGGATGGCTGAACTGTAGACATACCTCTCAATAGATCCTACTGTACAGGGGCGTAGCACAGAATTCTGGAGCCTCTACATAGACATACTCTGTGGGCCCCTCCCTGCATCCACGGCTATTCATTCTGGTATCTTTGCGTGACCTCCTCACATGAGGGCCCTGTATAACCGGTCCCCCTTTCCCCCCAGTCCGACACCCCTGTTACTGTAAGTATTGTATATTGCCACCTGCTAAACCAAATTCAAGTAGCAATCATTCTACGTGAATGAAGTAATCGATATGTGTAAATTGCTGGCTGTATTCTGAACTACATTGACCTAAAATACATGCATGAGCAACAGTTAGCAGTTTTCTGACACTTATTTTGATTACAAATTTCTTGTTAGTGACAATGTATGAGATATAATTTGTCCCATATGACAGTGGTCTTCAACGTTTTTTAAGCCAAGGACCCCATAACTGAAAGAGAGTAGGATCAGGGACCCCCTACTACACACAGTGTATTGTATAAAATTAAGTTGCATATTAAACTGGGCCTACAATAATGTGTGGGTGGCCAAAAGCCTTTATACATACCTTTTTAGTGCATGGAATACACTATTAAAATAATAATTGTTGGCATGATTTTATAGATCATGTTTCAACATACACAGTGAATCCTTAGGATTAACTATCTGTGGATGGCTACCTTAGTGACTAACTAAGTGTTGTTTTTCCACAAATAGGCTGCTTTATTTATTTAATAATATGTTGGATTCATGTTAAGACATTTTAGTTTTTTTTTTAGAACTTTCAAAAATTAACAATAATTTGGTGGCCCCCATGCAGTTACTCTGAGGACCCCCCCTACGGGGGGTCCCGGACCCCCTGTTGAAGATCTCTGCCATATGAATTGGAGGATGTGTAACTGTCCACAAGCTGCTCTTTAGCCCAGTGAGTTTCCTTCTACAGTTTAACTTTCAGAAGTCATTGTAAGATAAGCTACGGTGTTATGTGTAAAACATACAAATTTAACAGACAAGATCTTGCCTAAAAATAAACTGTTACACTCATCCCTGATTGGGGGAGTGTTACTGCCACCAGTTGACTATCCTCATAGTTGTAGGAGTGGTTAGAGATGACTTCAAAGTAGACTACGCTGCTCTGTTACGCGTATGTGAACGTAATGGTCCTAGCTCTACCGTACATGTTAAAGCAATGAGTTATACCTCGATTGGGTGGAAAGCTCCTTGTGTTGCATTGTTTAATTCTGGCAGGAGCACACGTGGACTAACTTCTAAAGTGGTGCTTAAGTCAAGCCTTTGTATTCAGGTCTTTATTTGGACGCACCAACCACCATTTCTCTCTGTAATATGTACCATTTATCCCAGAAAGCCTTTTGACAAACATGTTTTCTTGACAGGGATTTATTTGGTTTCAGAACACTCAGCTGTCATGTGCACATGTGCCTTCACATTATTTTGAAAAGGCATTGCTATGGCCACCTTGAGTTGAGTGCTAAATCTGATGACTACAGGTGCTTCTCATTTCCCTTAAATTTCATCCCCCGGCTCCCTCCACTTGCTTACCTTCCTCGCGTCTTAAGGCTCTGACACACCAACCCGATTATCGGCCGTAGGGCAGTCTGGCGAGGTCGGTGACTCAAGTCTGTTCCGTGTGTTCTGTGCCGTCGTCAGTCGGAGGAGCCGTCTGCGTCCATTTTGGCTGATTTGACTTGTTTTCCGTCGGACTCTGTAGCCAATCTGATTGGTGGAGTGCTAGCCCTTGACTAGCGAATCAGTGCTTCTTCCACAAGAAGAAGCCCGAGAGCTGACAACGCCAGTATCTTCTTATTACTAGCCATCGTATTTTCTTCCGTTCAGCGAGTAATGACAACAACAATCCTTCTTGACTACTATTAACACTCTGATGAAAACAATGACTGACGACAGTGTGCTCTGTGTTTACTAGGTCTAGAGAGATGTTCTGTCATTTCCGGTTTTCATTTTTGGGGCGACAAGATTATCATGCGCAAGAACGTACGCTCAAATCGGCGTCGCGTTGGTGTGTTCCGAGGCACTTTTTTGAGAGATAGGAGCCGACTGATCAGTCCTTTTCTGCCGACGGTCAGCCGTCGGGTTGGTGTGTCAGAGCCTTATATCCGTCCTACTGCGGAAGCATGGGAGAGATGGAGGAAATCATAGGAGGGGAGAGATAACCACGAAAGTTGTTTTTAGAGGGATGAGATATCCTTTCCTCTGGAGCGTCACACAAATTTGTTAGCTATATGGGCGGAGTTAGCAACGGCTTTCGGCTGCACGGCTTCCGGGAAGGCTGCTCTCGTGTATCCTCGCTCATAGCTCCTCAGAGATCCGTCTTCACTCCTACAAACATTTTTTAACAATTATTATGAGTTTACTCAGACCTGTCTGCTGTACAGGCAAAGCCCTTAAATTCAACAGCATCCAGTATCCAATCAGTTCCTCCACTTTCTTGGATCCCCATGTTTTATCCACAATCTGGACCCAAGTTGTGGCAATGCTAGTTCTCCTGTGATCATAAAAAAAACACTTGGCATTTTGCTCTTGATCATCTTGTTGTGAGTTACCAGCAGGTACAACTAGTGTACAGAAGTTGTATATTGGCTGCTAAAAATGAATAGGCTTACAGTGAAAATCGGCTTAGTTTTGATGTAGGCAGGCCATTCACAACTGAGGGACCGGCACACAAAAGTCATCTTTGGTTTTAGGATTTGACTTATTATTTTGAGTAATGACCTTCTAGAGGATCTCAGATTGCATTCAGGCTCGTAGGAAGTAGTTATATATTGAAACTAACCCTCTAAAAGCCTTAAAAGTGATCATAAATGTTTTTTAAATCTACTCTAAGATGGCTTGGGAGCCAATTAAGTGAATGTAAAGCCGGTGTTCTCGCCTGATGGACCTGGTTAGGAGTCTGGCTGCGGCATTTTGAATCAGCTGACGTTTAATGAGGTTTTGTTGTGTGAGGCTTGAGAAGAGTGCATTGCAGTCATCTAACTGGGGATGAAATTAATGCATGAACCACTGTTTCTAAGTTCTTGGCAGATAAAAATGACCTAATTTTTTTTTTTTTCATAACTGGAAGAAACATGATCGGACAACAGAATTAATTTGCTGGTAGAAGTTGAGGTGGTTATCAAAGGGATGGAAGTCAGTCTCTTAAAAAGTTGAGGTGATTGCCATTTCCTTAGCTACAACAGTATATATCCCTTTGGGAGTAAAGCTTTACTGTAGCAATTAAGTCCAAAATCTTACAATACTGATTAGTTGATGCCCTTGATAGGCTGCACCGACAATGAATCATCCCCCAGCGGTATCTTTGCACAGTTCACCCTATTATTTGTTTGAATAAAAGCCAGAAGTGTTTAGGCAGAACTAAAAGGAAATTGAGCTAGTATAGTTTTTTCTCAGCCTTCTGCCCAGTACAAACTAGGATATTCTAAGTCCAGACATGGAATAAATATCATGTTATTGTGTTGACCCAGAGTACATAAGGTACTTATAGTTAAGTACCCTAGCATGTATCACTTAGTCATTGCAGGACATTACTCAGTACTGGAACAAACACAATACACTAACAGCATTATAACATATAGTGATCAGTTGGCAGCCATTGCAGAGTCTTTGTGTTGGGAGATTTTCACTGACGTGGATGCTGTGTAACATTCACAGTACAAACAACAAAGAGAAAATAATGCAAACTGTTAGGCTGGGCTGTCTGGATTCAAGCGCAGACACGGAAAAAGGTCAGAAAAGGTATTGAGGTTTATTGAACACAAAAAATGAGTGATGCAGGTGCTGGATATCCCCTGGGGCTGAGAGCGGGCAGACAGGTGAGAAGCAGGTTTGAGAGAAGAACAAGGCTCAGACAGGCAGACTGGGCTTCCAGGGCTGTAGTGGGAATCTGGACACAAAAACTCCAAACAAAGCTTGCAACAGGTACACAAAAGAAAAGCAGTCTTTGAAAACACTGAGGCTGGCCGTAGCGAGTGTTATCACTTGGGTGAACGGGCGATCTGGCAGAGACTGGTTGGAAGGCTGGGGGTTTTAAAACAGGAGAGGTGATTGCTGGATGTGAATCAGGTGAACAGGAAGCCACAGGTGTCTTGACGAGGAGGGAGAGAGCCAGGAGCGCCACACCCACTCAGCACATGACAGACAAAAAACAAGGGAGAGGGGAGAGGGAAAACAGACAGCACCATGACAGCAAACACCTTAAAATTGAATTTGCAATGCAAACAGTGTTGGGAGTAACGCGTTCCAAAAGTAACGCAATTATAGTAATATATTCCTTTTTGCTGTAATGCAGTAATACAACGCATAACTAATTACATTTCGGTAATATTATACCCGTTACAATCTCAGTAACGCGAGTAACATTTAGTGGTGTTTTTTTGTTTTTTTTAAGAATTCACCAACAGGAAGAAAAAATTCTGTGAGTATTATTTCATGTTGCTGTATTCTATGGTTGAAATGACTGCAGAGACAGATACATTTGCGAGATGGACATTATTTTCAGGAGTTATTACACTGCGTTGTGGTCACTGTTTCCGTGGTCAGAGCCAGATCCAGAGACAGTACGGACAACATCTGTGTCCCCACAGGTGACGGTACGTCAGCGCGGACAGCAGTGTGTCCGAGCTGCTGACAGATATATACATGTCGGGAATTAATGTTTAGGCTTGCTACACGTAAATACCATTGCATTTGATCAATCGTGGAAAGTAACTATGCCGTACTTCAATACAACAGTAAGGTAATTTTAATTGAGTATTTACATTTTTCCTACTTCCTTATTGTACGTTTTACTTCTCTATTGGTATAGCTTTAGTTACTTTGCATATTCATATTCATTATACAATGGATAAAGATGAGAATTTATTGATCCGGTGGTGAAATTCACAAGCTACCTGCGAAGTCAAACTTCCTCTGTTATTTTGGTGAAAGTAACTCAAAAGTAAGGCAAAAGTAGTATAACATTACAATTCAGAGACAGGAATATTGTAAAATAACTAATTACTCTCTAATGACAGTAACTAGTAATCTATAATTTATTACATTTTGGAACTAACTTGCCTAACTTGTGCAACAATACAAACTGTCTCAAAAGGACCAAAGTTGTATTGACACCTGTCTGAAAAAGAAATAAACTTAATATTTACAGTAAAAGAGGGTCCACTGTATTGGATTGTTGTATGTATACTTAATCCTTCAATAAAGGGCAATAATTTAAATCTCAATGAACAGCATGTCTTCAGAGTAAATTAATGTTATGTATGTGGGATAACCGTGGAGTGATACCTTGGAACAGGTGGTGCATCTACTTGGCTGAACAGCTTGTTTTGCGTGGCTGCTGAAAATAAACATTGACTGATCCAGAAACTTATTACCAGTAACCGTCCATTCTTGGACTGTTTTGTTGCAACAATGTCCAATTGAACATAACTTGACTGTAATTGCTTTTTTTTCCCCCGTTCTCTTCATGGTTCTGAGCTTTTCCCACTGCCAGGTGTTACCAGAGCTCAGCAGAGATGTTATAGCTGCACTGCACACTGCGGACAGTCATGGAGCCCCAGAGCAAACGATCGGACATATATATCACTTGACTGTGTGTCAGGACGATTACTGGATAAAGATCACAATATGACACTTTTCCTTTTCTTTGCTGGCTCAGTGAACAGAAGGAAAGCTCCTGCAGCTCAGCATGCCCCTGTCCAGGATATTGATCAAAGATCTCAGACCTAAGACCTCTCAAGCCTGTTAGGGGGAAAATCATTGTGCCTTTTTCATTTCCAGAACATCACACTAATTCTTTTTTGGTAGCAAAAAAAAATCAGCTTTGGACTTTTGAGACCCAGGCCAGCCCACCACAATTGGCCGGACTCTACCTGTCCTTGCACTCATTTTCAACACATGTGAGCAGGGTCCAAAATTAGCACCATTTACCAGACAAATGCTGGTAAAATATGCAAGTGGCTGGTAGATTTGCTTAACTCACCAGCCAAAAATAAATACATTTTAACATTCACTTGCATTTGGATGGTGGACAAAAAGTTACTTTTGAACCCTGCATTCCGGCCCCTAATACTGCTACTTAGCTGAATGGTAAGTAAAATAGCATGATAATGTACTCACTGATTCACAAAGGCTGCCTGGCTCCTGGTGGCAAGATGGCTAAAGGTTTAGGGTGGAGCATGTCTGTCTTGTATTATAAGTGACAAGTCTGTAAATTAAGCTAAAGCTGCATTTTGTATGTATGCGTTTGTGTTATTGTGGAATGTTGATAAATCAGAAAGCTATAGTACTATGTTTTCAAGTGCCTTAGCTTGCTAATACATAGTCTCGCTTTGCCAGACCCTCCTCCAAAGCGCTCTGCAGGAGGGTCTGGCTACTCCACATAGCATTCAGGGATGGGAGGTCTAGCTAGCTGTCTGGATTAACCCTGCAGAGACCATAGACCTCATAAAACGACACAAAGGATACCCAAGGCAAAGGATATCCGGTTTAAATGAGTGAAATCCGGCGGATTTTCTGGTGGCAACGGAGCAATCCTGCAAGCGAAACGTCAAGCATATAGACTAGTTAATACAAACTAACATTACCTTACTAACAGCTAACAAGTCCTCTCTGCTAGACAAGAGTGCTAAAATAATCATTTCACATGCTAAAAATCTAGTGTTTTTAGCTAGCTACCGGCACTTAAATGACTTAAATGAGCTTTCTCTCTACGGTAGGGTGGAAGTGGGCCCTAGTAGGATGTGATTGACCAGTGTTCAGTTGAGAGACAAACCAGTGGGCCAATCATGTGATCTCTCTCCTCTCTGTGGGCCGGTCAGTGAAAGACCAAGGATGTGAATGGCCAGTGCTCACATGAATGACACACAAGTTGGCCAATCATGTGATCTCTCTTCTCTCTATGGGCCAATAAAAAAATAGACCAGCCCATCGGGAAATCTCCCGGTACTCCCGATGGCCAATCCATGCCTGGGTACCACATTTTACAAGTCATAATCCATTTGTATTGATTTCAAGAATCGTTCTTCATTTTGTTAGCATCTTTCTTCTTGCAGTGTATTTTTATGATGCATCACCAGCTGAACAGCAGTTCAGGCATTTTATCACTATTTTGCAGTGAGGTTTGAATGATGATAGCATGCCAAATCCTTGTGTAGATATACAGCACATTTTCTTGAGGCCTTTCAGAACTTTCTGCCTTCAACACGTGGACTACTGTGAGAGCCGTTTTTCATCTTGCTCTTCCATTCATGCATTTTAAGATCACATACACTCACTATCTCTAAAAATAAAAAATATTTCATCGTCAACGAATACTGTGAAAACACAATACAATACTTTCTGACTTCTCTGCTCTGTCTGTTGGACTCAGTCCCAAGCCTATTTGTTCGAACTCAAGACATTAATCTTTAAAAATGGATCACAAATGTATACCTTAATTAAAAAAATAAATGCATAGTGATTTCTCAAAACAGCTAGACACTGTAGTTTTAAGCAAACGTTATATATAAACAAGAGCATTTGTTGGCACTATTTTCGGCTGCGGATTAATATACATTTGGTGCCATAATGAGTATATACAATGCCAGCACAGTGTATGTGGGATCATTTTAAAATAAACTAAAGTACCTATGTTGAGGGTTGTATTTTTTTAAGACAACAATGCAGTTCTATGGTAGAGAGGACTTAGCCAATAGGATCAATTCAATTGGTGTTTTCATGGGATTTGTGTATATTTAGAAAAATACAGATTATCACCAGATTTATTCAACAAGCTAACAAGTTTTTACTTTTTGGTAAACAAAGACGACGTAAGTATTCCTATGAATAGATTTACATGAAATTATACTTATGACTTCGCTCTATGGGTGTGTTACATAAATCGAACACACATATTATAATTCTGTTTTGGTAATATGGGAAACAAATATTGCACACCCTACAGAGGTGTTATATTTTTCTTTTCTTGCAAAGTCATTTTTCTTGGCTGTGCTAAAGGTGGAGCAGGCACTCTGACCCTTAATCTTTTTTTATTCTTTTCTAGAATGGCCAGGAGCAAATGAATAGTGCAAACAAAAGCATTTTTATATATGCAGTTATTAGGTCATAAGCTACAGTATGTCACACTTCATTTCAGCAACAGCTGAGACCTCCAGTTCGGCCGGCTCTCTCCCAGCGCTGTCCCCGCAGGGACATTATGAGAATCATAAATAATACGTGCTAATGAGATATGAATTGATTACGTGGGGAAAGGCCTGACGCTCTCAATCCATCACGCTAAATGATGTTTAACAATAGATTACCAGCCAATAATTCCTCCAATATGAGATTAAATAAAATAGCAAGGCAGTTTTCAGCAGACTACCGCCGCCTCCCTCTCCTCCCATTTTCCAGCGGGTGGAAATAAATCTGCTCAATTACTGTACCATCAATCCGTTTTTCACCGCTAAGGACATTATTATTTCATTTAGAGCGTGTTCATGCATCATAGATTATTTCATTTTGCTCAGTCAATACGGAGAAGTGCAGTATTTTATGTCATCCACTGGGGCTTATGGTGAAGTGGGGTTTTAATGGAGTATACATGGCTCAGAAAGAGGGGGCTTGCTGTAAATGGGAGAAACGTGGTTATCACCTGGGTGCAGTTAGAAAAACCCAGATGTATATATTCATGCTCATATATTCAGTTTTCTGGGAGATATATACATTTGCTCCATGCTATCCTCAGGCACCTGACAGACAATGAGAGAATGGTTCTCCTTCAAACGTGTGATCAATTGAAACCACATTAGCTGTGCCTATAAGATGATTTGGAACATCACTTCAATCCCAAAGAACAATGAAAATTGGATAACACACATGCTCACTGGGCTCTAACTTAGCTGCAAATCATGTTAAGGTTTTCAGTGAAGCCAAAGTTGTGATTGGTTATTTCTTCTTTAACTGCATCAGGTTGTACCTCTGAGGGTTTACTTGTGATGATCTGTGTTAATGTGTGTTCTTATCGCTTTTCTATGGCTCAAAGAGACACAGGCCTGGAAACAAACAAACGCAGAGAGCGGGAGTACTTGGAATTACATTCCAAATAAAACAGTTTGATCATTGGTTGTTCTCTTGTCAAAGGTTCCAAAATGCTGCATTTTCAATTAGTAGGTTTGCAGTTGACTTATTTCTGAGCAACCCCATTCAGAATGCAGAGAGAGAGAGATTTCAAAGAAGTGAGAATGGCATCAGCTAGATCTTAATCTCAGGAGGGCAATGTTACAGGCCAAGAATGGTTCGCTGATCTGGTGACTCTTCTCCTTGGTGACATCTCTCTGTAACTGCTCCTGTCCCATCATGCAACAGACGATTGAACTGCTGTGTTAGACTGAAATTGGCTTTTAGAAGTTCTGCATTATAAAGTATCTGCTAATGAGTTTAATCAAAAACTTTGGCTCTAATTACCGATCTTAATTAATTCAGACAGCAATGTCGGTCAGTTGTTACCAATGTATTCCAGACTGAAATATCTCAACAACTACAGTATTAGATGGATTGCAATGGCATTTTGTACAGACATGTATGGTCTCCAGAGGTCTTGACAACTAATTTATGGATTGCCTTAAAATTTGGTGCAGACATTGGAGGTCCCCTAAAGATGAATTATCATGACTTTGGTGAACCTCTGACTTTTTCACCAGTGAAAAACCATGAGGTTCATGTTTGTAGTTTTTATTGAAATCTCTCAACAACAATTGGATGCATTGCCATGACATTTGGTACGTACATTCATGTTCGCCTCATTTGGTACAAACATTCGTGTTCCCCTCGGGATCCATCCATCCATCCATTATCAGTAACCGCCTATCCTATTCAGGGTTGCTGGGGCAACTGACGTTGGGTGAAGACGGGGTACACCATATGTGAGAATGCAAATTTCCGTTCGATCGGACATCAAATGGTGTTTACACTGCCAGCTCCCTAGTAAGAAATTTGTGTAATCTCCGATTGGGCCCAAAGTTTGAGAATTCATAGTGGGCAAAAAAAATTTAAAATAAAAAAAACATCAAAGCGTGAAGAAGAACAGTGATTTACACTAGCTGGAGAGACGACGAGATTTGGGAACTTCTGATGGTAAGAGATCGATGTAATTATCTTCAGACAAATTCAAAGAACAAGAGATTTGGTTCTTTATGACCAAATTATGAACCAGCTCTGTGACGCAACGTAATCCGCGTCATTTCCTCCCTCTAACCTGGCACCACTCCTCGTCTCACAAAGTGAGAACGCATCTGACACGGACAATCACCTGTTGTGTGCTACATATGTCGGGACCTGATTCTTCAGACATTGTCTAGAGTTCATATGTGAAAAGGGCTACAAAGAAACACAACCCACTCACACATATGGCAACTTAGAGTCAACAATTAAACTAACCTGAATGTCATTGGAGTGTTTTTTATTTTATTTAACCTTTATTTATCCAGGTAAACTGTTTGAGAACAACTTCTCATTTACAAACATGTCCTGGCCCATACAGAGAAGAGAGATCAAATGATTGGCCAACTTGTGTGTCTTTCATGTGAACACTGGCCATTCACATCCTTGGTCTTTCACTGACCGGCCCACAGAGAGGAGAGAGATCACATGATTGGCCCACTGGTTTGTCTCTCAACTGAACACTGGCCAATCACATTCTACTTGGGCCCACTTCCACCCTACCGTAGAGAGAAAGCTCATTTAAGTGCCGGTAGCTAGCTAAAAACACTAGATTTGTCAAATGATTATTTTAGCACTCTTGTCTAGCAGAGAGGACTTGTTAGCTGTTAGTAAGGTAATGTTAGTTTGTATTAACTAGTCTATATCCTTGACGTTTCGCTTGCAGGATTGCTCCGTTGCCACCGGAAAATCCGCCGGATTTCACTCATTTAAACCGGATATCCGTTGACTTGGGTTTCCTTTGTGTCGTTTTATGAGGTCTATGGTTAACCTTTTCTCAGATCTCTGCAGGGTTAATCCAGACAGCTAGCTAGACCTCCCATCCCCGAATGCTATGTGGAGTAGCCAGACCCTCCTGCAGAGCGCTTTGGAGGAGGGTCTGGCAAAGCGAGACTATGTATTAGCAAGCTAAGGCACTTGAAAACATAGTACTATAGCTTTCTGATTTATCAACATTCCACAATAACACAAACGCATACATACAAAATGCAGCTTTAGCTTAATTTACAGACTTGTCACTTGTTTATAATACAAGACAGACATGCTCCACCCTAAACCTTTAGCCATCTTGCCACCAGGAGCCAGGCAGCCTTTGTGAATCAGTGAGTACATTATCATGCTATTTTACTTACCATTCAGCTAAGTAGCAGTATTAGGGGCCGGAATGCAGGGTTCAAAAATAACTTTTTGTCCACCATCCAAATGCAAGTGAATGTTAAAATGTATTTATTTTTGGCTGGTGAGTTAAGCAAATCTACCAGCCACTTGCATATTTTACCAGCATTTGTCTGGTAAATGGTGCTAATTTTGGACCCTGCTCACATGTGTTGAAAATGAATGCAAGGACAGGTGGTGTCTGGCCAATTGTGGTGGGCTGGCCTGGGTCTCAAAAGTCCAAAGCTGATTTTTTTTTACCCCAGTCCAGCCCCCCTGGTGCTACCAAAAATGAGAATTAGTGTGATGTTCTGGAAATGAAAAAGGCACAATGATTTTCCCCCTAACAGGCTTACAAACATGACCTGGCCAAGAGGCTACTGTAGTAGTGTAGGAGGAACCCGTGGGAATCTACAGAAAGCCCACGCTAACATGGGGAGAACATGCCAACTACACACAGAAGGGACAGAAACTTCTTGCAGTGAGGTGACAGTGCTAACCACCATGCCGCCCTTCCCAGAATAAATTGTAATAACTTTTGGTGATCCATCGTCAGGGAAAATTTTCAATTTGTACAATACTTTGATTTATCACCAAATACCTTCATTAGACATTCCCATCAGCGTCTTGTAAACAATATACCTGCAAAACATCATCATGTTAGCGTGGTCATAGTGAGCACGATAATGTGCTGATGTTAGCATTTAGCGCGGATAGTTGTTGGGTCAAGGGTATTACAGACCAGTTAGCCTATCATCAACAGGAGCAGCTGCACAATGTTTTAGATTTTAAGAGGCAATGGGTCTGCTCGCTGGTAACAATTCAATAAAGGTTTGCGGGTGCACGTGCAAGTTTGTGGAGCTTGGTGCGAGAAGCAGGCCGTAGTCTTTAAATATGGTTCAGAAGCAAGATATGTTGCATGCTTCAGCGGATACATGTCTTATACATCAGCGTATAATCTATCCATAATGCTCTTTAGAATATAATCCACCTTTCGCACTACAGTTTATCTCAAGCGTCAACTCTTCTTTGATTCTTACATCTTTTATCTCTAAGTCCTAACCATCATGCCGGAGTCCCTTTATACCATGGCTTTGTAACATCCCTCCTCATCCCATTCTATCCTGTCTTCCCAATGCCCACTCAATCCACTTCTCCCTCTGTCTCTTTGCTCCCTGCGTGGCCTCCTGTGGGTGAGGAGTTGAGTGGGCTTGTCTCGGGGCTGAAGTCGGGGCTGGATTGGGAAGAAGTGGCTGTCACAGTGTCTGATTAATGACCCGTCGGTGGCGTGTCCAGCCACATTAGGGCTCCATGTATCTACCAGCGTCCACACGGGGTGAGGGGCTTTGTTCTGGGAGGAAATGGTGTCAGCTGCCCACAGCCGTTTGCCTATAAAAAGAAAAAGATTTACTGTCATCAAAGGGCAGATTAAAACCCACAATGGCGACATTGATTTTTTATCTAAACCAAAAAAATTCACATTTTGGGAAAAGCCATTCCAGGACTAGAGAGAGATATGATCAGCTTATTTGGAAAGGATAATATGGAATCTTCTCCCAAAATGAACTTTGAAAGAGGTAAATTGTAAATATTGATTTCTGAAATGAAGTGTCAATCTTGGTTGGGCCAAGATTATTCCTATCATCTGGCTGAACCCCACAGCAAACGATGAATTCAAAACTGCTGACAAAGTGGAGTGTATAGGATTTCTGTTAAGAGCAGTCGGCAGCGCTTTACCGCTTGGCCGGCCTGAGCCCCTGCCGGTAATGGCTGTTCAATTTTATCAGATAACGGAGGAGATCTCATCAGAGGCGAAAAATGAAATGAACTGTGACTCCGAATCAGGATCCCTGCTCTTATCCCAGCAAAAATCATCCGCGCTGGGCCCAGGGCTTTCCATTATTTCAGGTCACTTCATTACGGCCCTGCACAAAGGACCCAATTGCTACAAACAAAGCAGGCCCTTCCTGTCTCACCCAGGGGTCGAATGTGAGGGGCAGTTTGATAGGCTCTTGACGTGTCCAGGGTTATCCCATTACCACTTAAGAGGGTTTCTGAAAGGCAGCAAATCTCGCCTACTTGTTTGTTATCCTTTCTCAGCCTTTTGTATCATTAGACGTTTTATTGCTCACCTTATTTCTCATGGTGGCAAAATAATTCATCTTTTCCAGTTGAGGTTGGAAATTGTTTTTTGGGTCATATACTGGAGATGATGAAGATGAAGTGAAATGAGGATAACAAATTTGCCAAAGCATCATGAGCCGAACAGATAAAGTTATACTTTTAGATGTAATGAAACAGCCCATGTTGCATGATGCTAACATGAATAGAAATTCCTTTCTTCCCCTAACCCTAACCCTAACCCCAACCCTATAGCCCTAACCCTAATAAGAATGACTTGAGGTTTGGTTCAATAAACAAAGGAAAAATAAACTTTGTGTGATCATCACTTGCTGCTTTCTGAAGCGTGTGTGCATCTACTTGTGCATGTGTGTATTTTTCTTACTTGCAATAATGAATGAAATAAGCTGTTATCGCCAAGGAATTTGTAGCTTTCTGAGTAATTACAGTTTTTGTTGCAGCCTCCATAGGCCCGGCATTGATCTCCAGGAGGAGGGTGGTCGATACGCACGGGGACAGGGGCATTTGATAGCTACATGGGAGAAAAATGACGTCGGTCCAAGCGGGGAGGTTTGTAATAGAGCGATAAGACGAGCTAAAGGTAGGGAAACAAAGACTGAGCGTTCCTTCACTTCCTTGATAACATTCTTCATTTTGAAAAGTGACTGTTACTGCTAACTTTATTGGGCTGCTGTTTTGGATTAGCATTTGGCTTTAAATGGGCCCAGTAAAAGAAATCAATGCCAAAAAAAATTGGTTCACCTGTAATTGTAAATTAATAATTCAGTGATGCAATGACAACATTTAAACATTTGCATTGTAATCAAAGACTTTAGAAAGTTTCTTAGGGTCTCGCTGTCTCTCTTCTTTCAAAACGGCTAAGAGCAAGCGTTCAGCTGATTGAAACTTATCTGATCTGCTGTGAACTTTTGACCACTGGATCTGTGTACACTGACCCATGCACAGGCCTGAGTTACATCATCCTAGTGCTGGCAGCTTTTTTATGCCACTGATACATACCATCTTTTCTCAGTGTCACTCTCCGGTGACACAGATGTCAAATGCAGTGCTTATCATACTGTATACTGTTGCCATGATTGACTCACACTCTGTTTACAATAAGTCAATAAATAAAAGTGTTTTAAATAAGATCTTGTTTGTAGAAGGGGGGCAATCTGAAGTGGCAAGGAAGCCACTTCCGATTAATTATTACGTTACTTGGTTCCATGCAGAAAAGTAAAGACATGAAAGCCACTGCAAATTTTTGACATTTGTCACGTTCAAACCCTTCTCAAGAAAAAAGGTGGATTAGGGTTGATTCTACCTAAACTTATGTACTTTTACATAACAACGCTGTCGGGCAGGAACCTCATATCTCCATATTTCATCATTTTCAGGAATCAATGCTATTGGTCACCCTTTACATCTGTCTGTGGGTTTTTACAAATATTTAAAGAGTGATGAGGTGATTTTGTCTGACTAGGTCTGAGTAAAATAGCTCAATACAGTGTTTTCAAATGAGCTTTTTTTTTTCATTTTCTGTAATGCAACAGTGTGTGACATGCAACCTTCTCACCACACAGTGATGATAAGAACGATTTTTAAAGCAGAACTCGCTTACCTGCTACAAAGTACTTTTGATATTACAGTACTGCTCATTACGAATAAAAAATTCTCTTATAGGGCATGTTCTCTTATGTGTAAAGTACTTAACATAACCACCATTCATCATCAAAGCGCCAAAAGCTAGTAAGTGAACCTTGAGTTGAGATAGGTTTAACTATTGCACAATGCTTTATAATCATATCAAAAGTGCTGCAGTTTGGACAGTGAAGATATTTTAATTGTCATTTTGTTTAATGTTGTCTTGCCCTTTTTTTTTTTTTTACTAACAGCTGCACACCCCAAACTCAAGAAAATAAGCACAGCTCTCAGTCATTTGTGCTTTATAACAGAGAAATGATCTCTATTTCACTGGGACATAAGTCATTAAGTCGGATCAGGTGGTGGTCTGCTCAATTGAAGTTTCTGAAATGAGACAGGTTGTTGTACTGTCCATGTGGTCCACAGTTGTTCCACCTAAAGAACAATGCCCAGAGAGATTCCTCTGTTTGAGAGACACATGCCACGTGGAAGTCCCTGAAGAGGTCAGCTTTCACTTCCTAAAATTGGCCTGCGTTGAAAATCCTCAGGTCTGCTATCGCAGTGTGACGGCGCAGAGGACATTTACAACAAAAAGAAATTGGCTTTATTCCCTTTTCTTATCTCATCCTCTCAGAGTAACACCAAAGTTGACATTAATAGAAACTAAAAAAGGAAAAAAAGTCTTGAAACAAAGTTGAAGCCTTTGGTTACGTTTCAGAGCACAGGGCAATTTAAGAGCCTGAAATGTGGAATTAGAGAGGATTTGATGCGTTTCAAATTGAACGGAGGGGGACACCGTCAGTGGCGTTTGCACCTTCAGGCATTATTTAAGTAATGTCTTGTGGCACGTTTGAGGCAAGGGCATAGAAATGAGGGATTTATGCAGACGCCGCTGCGGTTTTATCTCTCTTCTTCAGTCTGAGTGCACGCTCCGCTGAGTAAGAAAACAAGCAGACATACAAGTAGATTCAGATCATACAGAGTATGTGTTTGAGCTATCTGGATATTCACTTTAAACATCTAAATCAAGCTGTTCTCAACGGACCTCATCCACTCCTTATCGAAACACAGGCAGTGCCAGATAACTTGATTTGCTGAAGGATCGGAGGAGATATTAACAGCACTCCGCTACGGCAGTGGCCCCTTTCTGTTGTCCGTATTAAACCTATCCAGCACTTCATTATACCTTCCCTCTCTGGAGAGTCTCCGCGTGCGTACAGTCTCTCTTTATCTCCTCTTTTTCTCCCCGTGTTTTGCTTCCTCCTTCCCCCTCTCTCTCTCTCTCTCTCGCTACCTCTTGATACAAGCATCCTGGTAGCAGACAAGAGCATCATCAACATGCGCGGCGTGCCGGTGTCATGCAGATAGCCTCTGTGTTGGTAATGGAGGGAACAGCGATCGATAGCGAGCAGGAGATGGCTGCAGCTGAGGAGCCTCTGTTTGGCTAGCCCTAATCCTGATGAGTTATGTCGCTGTCATAATAGCAGGGATAATTTAATGCTGACACTTAACTGTGTGATGAATGGGCCTGCCGCTGACACGGGTGCCGAGTCAAGCGGCCCGGCCGTCACAAGTTTTGAAATATTAATTTCATTCCAAATTCAGAGGCTATGTGGTGGAACGGGCATTAGGAAAGTCTGAAACGATCAGCCGAACCAATCAAGGACGAAGAAGGACTCAGTTGTTGTTTTTCTTTGGATCTTGTATATTTCAGTGAATGGAATGAGAGCAGCACAAACCCGCAAGCCAGAAACCAGACTGTTTTTGGAAATGTTTTTGGAGGTACTCACACGTTATGAGTGATGAGTAAAAGAAATGTATTTGAAAGTGAGTTATAAGGTATTCTCAGTCAGTCAAAGATACAATCGACTTTAACTGATTTGCAATGGAAAAAAAAAAATCTTGGTAGCCTACTGTAAGTGATGTAATATTATTTTAACTTTTCAAAATATACATATATGCATTCCCTTGGTTAGGCTTAGCTAACACCGTCTACAGTCCTTCTATCATGTCATAATAAACAACTTTCAAAATCAGGTTTTCCTTTAAACATGATGTCCTACAATTAAAAGGTGAATGTGTCAGCTGTCCTTGATAACTTTCTGCTTTCTTTTTATCCTTATGGCAGCAGGAAACTAGCCTGTAATGCAAGATGGCTGTTTAATATGCATTATTAAACATCCAGCGTGAGGCCCTTTCTATTGTTTCTCCATTAAAAGGCATAGGAACAGCTTGACAGTGCAGAGGTACACTGCTTTATGGCTCACAGGCCTGTAGCACTGTGGCCCTAATGTTGAGATACACTTGCATCTGGGTAAGGAGTGCCTAGAAGGGAAAAAAGGACACTTATTATAAACCCCAGGCCCCAACTATGACCACGTTACAATCCACATTTTATTTTTTTGGAGTTTCCCATGTTTTACTCGCCTTTTCTGTAGGAGTTATCGACACAACTACAGGTTTGCTGTTCAGGCTGCACGCTGGAAGCTGGAAGCTGGAAGCTGCAGGCTGGGGTCAGATAGCATCTATTCACCTGCCAACCAGCGCAAATCTGGGGTTTCATTTCGAAACTGCCAGTGTTTCCTATCCTAATCAGGCAATATGGCATCATGACATTGCAACCCAGTCTCACGTCAGTTCATGATGGCATTTCGAAATTAAATCTATTAGAACGTGATAGTGGGAGTTGTAGTTTCTAAATATATTGGTATATTTCTCATAAGTAGAAGTTGGTAGTGTAGAATTTTGGATACACCCTGGTTTTTTTTGGGATGGGGAACAGACTGGTGTCATCAGATTTTAAAAATATAATCGTTAAATAGGTGAAAATAGCTTATTACCATATTTGACAGTGCTTACAGTGGAAAAACTTTGGAGACCATATCTACATGATAGCTGAGGTCCAGAGCTTTTTATAACAGCTGGTTTTATGTGTATAGCACCTTCATTCAGATTGATGCCGCCCGCCGGCCGGCCGAGCACACAATACATGAGACAAATACATGAAACTGTATTTTATTATTGATGCTATCTTTATTGTTTAACTCCTCAAATACAACGTTAGACAAAAACATCAATATTACGAATATTATGTATTTGTATCTTTTCTATCCGCCGAGCGGTAATTACGACGTCACTTCCGGAGTTTTCAGCTGATTTTTTTTAAACGTTATTACGATGCATAACTTACTGGAACAAAACAGAGCAACGTGTTTTTTGCTGGTGACAAAACTACTGATTATATATATTTATTACATGGCTTGCTTATATTCTAATGTAGAATGCGGTCTGTTATTTTCTTGATAACAGACCGTTGCTAAGTATAACACACCGTTGCCATGCATAGCAGAGCGTTGCCATGGACGCAGTTCTGTTCCCTCCGGAGGAGAGCTATCAATCAATCCGCTAGAAGAAGATTGCCGTCGGGGTCCTGATCACCCCGTCGTTGTTGTATTCGCTATAACAACGCTCTACATGATCCCTTATGTACATTGAAGCGATATAGACACGCTGATCGCCGTCTGATTCTGTGAATGAATGCCCGCATTGCATCGTGGGACATCGACTTTGAAAGCGCCCAGCTCGGCTCATATCGTAGCCTACTGTTCTGTCTTATTTACTGTAATATTTCACCGGTAATAAGTAATAAATAATATTATTAAAATAAAGAAATGCATACCATTATAACAGCTAAATACATGTTGAAAGATGTAGCGTTATAGTTTTAAAAATATCAATAAACAACAAAGCAATCCAGCTTCCCTGGCCGAAATAGACCCAAATAATAACATTAAAAGAAATACATATAAACCGTGATAAGATCTGGTGAATAAATGTTGATTAAAACAGCGATTATTGGGCTAAACATACCAATAATATCAAAGCTGTATCCAGCTTCTCTGCTGCAGCCGAGTGGCAGAAAGTTTCGTGCTGTGATTAGGTAAGATTTTTCTCATTGAAATACATTAGTATAAAAAACGTGACCCCAACACGTAAATCTTCACAATAACGTAATGGTATCACGTTCTAACAGATTTAATTTCGTAATGCCATCACGAACTGACGTGAGACTGGGTTGGACATTGAGTAAACATGCACGCCACTTTCCTAAAGCGAAATGGTGTGTTATCTGTACGCATTTTGAGCTTTGTATACAGCGTAGACATACTGTGTTGCCACGTGGCGTCTTGTCGCGAGAGCGTGCCGTACTATCGCGACAACAACGTCACACGCGTGTAAAAAAAAAAAGAACATTGGGAAAGAATTTAGTAACACAAAAACACGACGGTGACCAACGTCACACGCTCAGGAAAACAATAAACGGTTGGGTTTAGGAAAGAAACATTGGGAAAGGCTTAAAAACAAAGTGAAAGTCCTGTGTTTTACCCATCCACACCCAACCAACCGCGGACTTGCGTCCTTTCATACTACTCGCTACGGTGAAAATTCACACGTAATGTAGTGCTTTAGCGTAACGCTAAAAAGCGATTATGCGTCTTGATAACTCGCAAAAACAGCATACGATTTGCCGTGTCATACATTTGCCACTTTATGAGATCAGTCTGTAATCAGGTTAAATGTAGCCAAATTTACCCCTGGTCAGTAGCACAGGCAATGGTACAGCAAGCGACGTGGGCTTCATCTGTGTACTACAGCTGGGGCACGTTCAATCTCAAAACGGTGCACGCCGGTTTACTATACGGTTTCTTGTTGAACAACTTGTTTCCTCAGAACCGGTGTGAAACGATGTGCAGCGGCTTTGAGATAAGTTTTCTCTCGTTTGTTGGGTGTGTCTCTCGTTTATTGGCTGTGTCACAGGTGATATCAGAGACGTGTATGTAAACCTTGTTAATTAATGGTAATAAAAAGGCAGAGCGCTTGCACCCGTTTCAGTTTAAAAAAAGAACAATGTGTTGCTACGTTTTGGCTGAACGTGGCCCTGATCTCTCTGCGTGTTGTGGAGAAACATCCTTCAAAGCTGGCTGCATGGGTATCACACACACATGCTCACAAATGCACAAACCCTTCATTAAAGTCCACATGAAATTATAATACATACAGGATCTTTAAGGGACATTTTAAACACGCACTCAGAACACTGTTTCCACTGTTACTTGGCTTAGAGCACTTTCTTCTTCTTTTAAATAGCTTTTTATATGGTTTTTCTCAAAAAAAATGAAATTATGCGTCAGAAGCATTTTGCCTCCTAGAACCTTAACTACTGTACCACATAAATGAACTGAATTGACGGAGAAAAGTTTCCGATGAACACCAACTACACCATTTAAGAGACAGTTTGTGAAGTCTTATGACTTCCTTTAGGGAAAATAGTAAAAGATGAGTCAGGCAGCTGGAGATAACGAGTGCTGCAGAGGTTTTTCTTTTCTCATATAAACGCCTTTTTTTTATGCTTTGGGAATGAATATCTCCAGGGAATCTAAATGCCATATACTGACAAAGTACACTATTTGCTTGCAATGATAATGATTGACTAACAGATACCACATTCAGTTTCGCCTCAGTACCTGTTCATTATACACAGATGAAGAGGTTTTGTAACGTTCCACGCATATTTTGTGCGCTTTTGTGCTGTATCTTTACAGTTAATTGCTGTCATAATTTTGACAAAAGAAAACGTGATAATGCAAACATGAAATAATTTTATTGAAATGGTCCTGAAATCCTTAAGTGCCCAAGAAAGTGCAATGCCACAAGGGGATTTAAGATAGCTGTGACGATATTACATTTATTTTCATTATTATTATTGTTATTTTGTCTTAGGGGATGTTTTGACCCTGTATGATGTCATACTACAGAAGGATGACACCCCCCATCTCTCCCCACACTAATCCATTTACAGTTGCTTCACGTTGAGATGGTCTTGATACTCAAAACTGTTTGCAGGCCACACTGGGACCTTGTGTACAGAAAGCTAAATTGATTTTGATTCCTAACTCCCTTATCTATGAATGTTTAGGAAGAGAGTAGTTTTTTTTTATGATTTATTACTTCAAAGCCATAAAGTCTCTTGTTGACACAAAAGCAAAGGACTCACTTACTCCTTATCCGGTGCAGCCTATCTCTGCGGCCACCGCAGCTCGGCCCAGAGCTGCACTTCCTTGCGTGACTCAAAAAGGCATTTTGATTTTGTTGACAGAGGTTGTGGAAGGAAATAATGAAAAAGATAAAAACTCCAATTATGATTTTTTTTCTTTCTTTTACTCCAGCAAAGCACTGCTTCAGTATGACAGATTGTATGATAAATGACACATTTGGAAGTCAGTTGTTGTTGAAGATGAGATGATGTCTTGAGCGGCAAATAAGCTAACTTGACCTTTTTTTTCTCGGAGATGCAATTGTTTGGTCCCCCGATGCAGCGTCTGTTCTCGATGCAGGAAATGATATAAAGTGACAGTGCACGGAAGTGCACCTCTAGATATTTTCGTTATCTTAATATTCTAAATGTTACATTATCTCACATTTATCATGCAGTACAATTGTTGATGCCAAAAAAACGGTCAAAAAGGTAAAAAAAGCTTGTGCTCTGCTTTAGATGTGTGTACATTGTTTCTGCTGAGACCTTAAGACCAATGTAGCAAAGCTGGGATGGGCTAACGCAGCCATGTGACCTTGGGTGGCTTATTTGCTCCAGTGAGACAGCCTAAATATTTACCTGTCATTGTTGATGATACTCCAGGCTTCAATGCCCTTAATGCTTTTGATGGAGAAGCAGGGCTTTGCCGCAGCGGGGTGATGGAATTGCAAAATTAAGAGCGGTGGATTGGGCTATATCTTTAGGACACTGCAGGCTTAATTCTGCGTCTTATAATACAACTGCCTTAATCTGTAAAAGACTGGAGCAAGATGGAAGAGCAGCGGGGAATTGCAATGGAAAACAATGTGTCAACGGCCGGAGTTTAACCTTGGAAATGTCTGTGCAGTGGGAGTGTAGTGTGCAAGACTGTAGGTGTGCATGTACCAAACACAGGCCAAGCTGCAGATGTTTTAAGAAATGATGTGAGGAAGTGATGTCCCTGTTCCAACCCCATCACCAGGCAAGAACGTCAGATATTGGACGATTCTGCAAAACCCCAGAATATGTATTTTTACGTCCTGTGCAATGTATTTCAGTGTTTGTGCAATACATGAATAACACTCAAAAAGATGTCCACTGCAGACTAACTGCAATCATTAGACATGAGAAAAGTCATAGATATTTTTAATGTTCAAATCGATTTTACATTCATTTGACTTAGGTGGTGTCTAAAACAGTTTAGAGTTGGTAGCAAAAACCCTGGTATTTTAAATTCTTACTTTCTACCATATCTGCACATATACCAAATATGATATGGTTAAGGTTAAGGATATATTTTATTTATAGCAAAGACGGTATATGTATCAAATAACAAAAAAGGACTCTGATGAAGATGTAACTTTACATCAAAACATTAGTCACTGTCATGCACCTTAAAGGTCCCATGACATGGTGCTCTTTGGATGCTTTTATATAGACCTTAGTGGTCCCCTAATACTGTATCTGAAGTCTCTTTTATATAGACCTTAGTGGTCCCCTAATACTGTATCTGAAGTCTCTTTTATATAGACCTTAGTGGTCCCCTAATACTGTATCTGAAGTCTCTTTCCCGAAATTCAGCTTTGGTGCAGAACTACAGCCACTAGAGCCAGTCCCACAATGAGCTTTCCTTAGGATGTGCCATTTCTGTGTCTGAAGCTATTGAGGAGGAGAGTGGGAGGGGCAAGGTAGAGAGTGGGGGTGTGGCCTTGACCAACTGCCACTTTTCTCGTTTGAAAGCCATGATGTCTCTCTCTCTCTCATGGGTTGGCCAAATTCTCTGGGCGGGCAAAGCAGAGAAAGGGGAGGTAACCTTGCTCCTTATGACCTCATAACAAGCAGATTCCAAAACGGCTCGTCTGAGCTTTCCTTTTTTTCAAAGCCAGAGAAGGATACCCAGGGCTCGGTTTACACCTATCACCATTTCTCGAACTCGCGGAGTTCCTCGCGGAGTTCCTCGCGGAGTTCCTCGCGGAGTTCCTCGCGGAGTTCCTCGCGGAGTTCCTCGCGGAGTCCGCCAATCCCATTTATAATTCACACTGCTTCAATCTGCACACAGGGGATTTACAGGAAACAATAATCCCGCTTTACTGTTTAACATTTTATCTCATTGATGTTAGCCTAACTGTTTACTGTTCATTTCCCCACTGCTGTATAAGAGCTAAGTTACTGCTAATGCTAACCAAACGTTTTCCTACTGCTGCTGCTGCTTCACATTAAAAGCATACAACTGGCAAGCAGACACAGGAAGCGCAATTGATTTGTCACTGACGTTTTCTTTATATTTTGAACTGATATGCATTTACAGTGAAAATGAAAATCTTCAAGCCAAAATTAAGATTTTACAATGTTACAAACTCCAACACAAAACTTTGTTTAAAGGTCCGGTGTGTAACGTGTTTAGTTGTTCATTATCAGAATCGGTTTTGCCCCCTTTCACAAATTTGTCCTTTTTCATGAATATTTACCTCCACCATTAATTCCAAGTATTCCTTTTTGGCTTGAAATTTAACATTTGCATTTGCATGAACTGGGGTAGCCGCTCCATATTCATGCGCCATCTTGAAATTCGTTAGCCGTTAAGCGACATACAGGACGTACTGCTCCGCCTTTTGCATTTTTGCCGTCACATGATAAACTCACAGGTGCTGCTAATGCTGCTAATGCTGCTAATGGCTATCGTCGCTTGCCGGCCCTGGCAAGTTTGAAGAAGGAAACATGGAGGACCACACGTATTCAAAATCCAAATGTCAGGAACAAGAGTCTTCTTCTTCGCCCAGAAAAAGAAAAACAATATTGAAAAGAGCAAGAGACCGGCTTTTTGAAGCGTGAAGGCTACCATAGCTGTAATACGTACTTTGAACTGCGTGGCGCGAGAGAGTTGATTGGAATATATGATCTCAACGCTAGATGGGAGAAATTCATACACATTGGACCTTTAAGCAATTATTTAATAAATTAGAAACGTTCAACCTAATTCCCAGTAAAATGTAGTCAGATAGTGTTGTCAGACTCAGTGGTGAGTGAAAGCAAAGCAGAAGGACAGACACAGAGCTGTAGCAGAGCCAAAGTAGACCACCTTTTAATTCATTAACTTCATTGGTTATAAGGCAAATAAAACGCTGATACAGATAATCTGCAAACTGCCAAAAAACGATAATCAATCATCGGCCAGGGCCCATAATCGGTCTACCCCTACGTCCTACTCCTCAGCAAGGCTTTACTGTGTCCTGCGTTAAACACTACTTACACTGTGGGCACCATGAAGTAAAATCGACTTCATTATTAGAATCAGAATCAGAAAAGGGTTTATCGCCAAAGTAAGTTACACTTATGAGGAATTTGTCTTGGTGGTTGGTGCGTGCATACATAAACAAACAAACATGTTAAATATTAATATGAAATAAACAATACATACAGAAACAAACATATACAAAATAGAATTGTTTTTTTGCTCTTTTGTAGTATTTCTGATCTACTGACTATAGTTAACTGTAGCATCAAACTACCCTTGCCGCCAAATCAACCAGGACTGAAATGTTATAGTTATGACTTTAAGGTTATAGATACAGATTGTGGTCATGGTTGAAAGGTGAAAGTTAACCCTGATTGCAGATCTTTGACAGGATATTTGTTATTTTGTTACAAATAAAGGGCACCCTGCTTCCTACATTGATGCTGAGCGTTGGCATTGGACTCAAATGGTGATGTGGAAAACCATCCAATATTGCTGGGATTCCTTAAGATATTGGGCTGCCTGATCTGTAGTGAAATATCAGCTGGTGCCCAACAGGGTAGTCTGAATTGACGACATTTCATTTACGGGATTGTTCCGGTGACGCTGCTGCAGGTTCCGCCAATGTCCGTCACCTTCCGCTTTCTTTGCATTGGTGTTCTTAACTCCGGTGGATTTCTGAGGACTATGGTTAACTGCTCCTCAGATCTCTGCCGGGTAAATCCAAACAGCTAGCTAGACTATCTGTCCAATCTGAGTTTTCTGTTGCACGACTAAAACTACCTTTGATCATACACGTTCCACCAAAACAACTTTTTGCAGAGGCACCGCTGCTCCGTCCGGTGCCCAAGACGATTGTGATTGGTTTAAAGAAATGCCAATAAACCATAGCACGCTTTTCTCTCATCCCGGAATGCTGTGTGGACTAACCAGACCCTCCTCCGCGGCACTGTGAAGGAAGGTCTGGCAATGAGAGACTACCAAAAGGGAAAAGGAATGGTTCTCCGGTCCTACCAATCCTCCTCCTCCTCCTCCTCCACCTCCTCCTCCTCCTCCTCCTCCTCCTCCTCTTCCTCCTCCTCCTCCTCCTCCTGCTCCACACTCAGCAGGCCCTGAAGTCTCCTGCTTTCAGTCTCATATACACGCACCAGAGGGATTGCTGATCCCCATTTCAGATAACGGCCCTCAATCTCTTATCGTTTACAGCTGTCCACCAGTAAACAACAAAACGAAACAAAACAAAAAATGATAGAAATAGATGAAAGGGGGGGGGGAGGAAAGTTAAAGGGACAAAGTCCTTTACTCCCTGCGAGGTTTCACTCCTTCGACACCATTGTTTGCCTCCTTATGATGATAGCCATCGAAATCATAACTGTTTACACTGCTGTCACTTCCTTATCCTCACACCAGAAGTTTTCAATTTCCAGATTGATTTGTTTTTAGGGGCGTTTATCTTTTTTTGACAAAGGAGGAGGGAGAAAGCTCCGGCTTTTTTCATTAAACTTTTGATTGCTCCTCAAGCCAAAGCTGCTTCCTCGGGAAAGGCAGTGAGACAGAAAGGTGAGCACTAAACTGCCCTCGCACAACTATTACTACACCATGTTATGCAGAATGGGCCACCATGGTCCTCATCCAGATGCACAGCACAACATGGACTATTCAGTGTACCATCTGGCTAATATAATAAGGTAAAGTAATGCATTTTTAACCCTCCCTAATTGGCTAAGTCATTTCATTATTATAAATATTAGGTATCTGTAATGGGGAACACTAATTCCTTTGACTAGACTAAAGATTCCCGCCTTCAAATAAGCATGCTAATCTAATTAGAAAGCTAGCGGAGCCGAACGACTACATTTTCTCATACTTAGCGTTGGAGGGCCGGGGCTTTGAGGAGCAGATGTGCTGTGAAATTAATTTCCTCTGGTGTAACCGGAGCACTCTTCTCACCGTCTCTGTTATGAAATTTCCATTTCACAGATGATAACCTATTATCACTTTATTCAGGGGAAACATGTTAATGGCCAGGAGGAGGATTGAATTATTCATATTTGCTCATTTCTATTCCGCGGCGCGGCCCTGCTCTTTTCATGCACTGAGAGAGGGCTAATGTAAACATGACCAGAATCCTTGTAAATTGGCTTGTAGAGGCGGCTGTTAGCATAGTGCCTGGGGACTGATGCTAGACGGGGATAACAGCTGATATCTGTAAAGTACAGGCTGTGCATGTGCGTGTGTGGGTAAGAAAAAGAGACACAGTGTGTGTGTGTGTGTGTGTGAGTGTGTGTGTTTGTGTGTGTCTGTGTGACGGAGACTGAGTGAATGAATGAGTGAGGGTGTGCACGTGTGGAAGTGCGTGTCAACAGTGTAACAGGGATGCTACCAGCTGGTAATGGAAGCTAATTGGACCGGGAAGCAGTTAGCTACACACTGCTAAGTGCACCACATCGGCTACCCAAGGAATCTGGTTATCAACTTCTATCTTAGACGCACACGTTATACATTTTCCATCTGTACGGCTTCTTATAGCAGATTAAAAAAAAAAAGGCTTAGGAAGCACAATATTGTCCCAAAAGGTCACCTCAGTGCTCTTTAGATCTGTTGTATAACGGTTTATTGAGAGAGACATGTTTCCAGTACAGCAGCATCACAGGACGGTATCTTATTTATTTTTCCTTAGTTGGTGTTGGTTGGCTCAAAGTGCTTCAGTATGGCAGGACAGGAAGGAGCTCATTCACAAATAATGAGCCATCCTTTCCCAGTGACGTACTGTAGCTGCTGTTCATTCACTCAAAAGCTCTGACCCCCCCCCCCGCCCTCCCCATAGCCTAGGACATGGGTGTTTTCTATGCATGTGTTTGCATGTGTTGTAAAGCACACAGATAAGCCCAGAGTGTATTTATCTGTTGATTTATTTCCGTTTCCTTGAATTCAAAAGTAAAAACATGTGGCAACGTTCTCTTTAATGATTCGTTTGTCGTCTGCTGTATGAGCTTAGAAATCTTCCCTTTTTTCAGGCCTTTTTATGATTTCTTACACAGATGTTACTGTACAAAAAAATGCGTCTTGTTCAGACATAAAATTAGCAATGTTTTACATCAAGAGAAGGCACATTTGCAGTGCCAGGATAACTTTAGTGCCAGGATACTTCCATAATTTTGTAAGGAAATAAATCTGCTAAAAATTCACGCAAAACGTTCGATAAATGTTGCAGAATACAAATATAGATGCAGTTTTTTTCACCTTTAATCTAAACCTACAGCAAAGTGACACAGTGCTATGTTTAGTTATATTAAGATACAGAAGATATATTTTGTTGAAAGAAAGAAAAAGAACTCCTGTAATTAAGAAGTTTACAACCCAGCCACTTTGCTGTATGTCAAAGACAGAATGATGGTGTCTGCCTGAAGCAAACATTTGGCAAAGCATTCAGTCTGCTTCTCAGCCCAGACTATTTTATGAGAGAAATTAAGAGTAGAAAGAGACATGAGCAGTATGTCTCCCAGATCTTGAATAGAGGTCTGTTCTTACTTCTACAGCCAATAATGAGATTATATTTGAGCTGAAATGTGGCCATTCTCTTTAGCCATGATAGGAATCATTATAGATGTCTCCCATTCAAATCCATCTTTCCCATGGGAATCTGCTTTCAGGACATTTACATTGCCTCTGGTTTACATAATTACCTGTGGCGTCATAAGTATTGATTATTAAATCTATGATGAATAGCATGGCTACGAATACAAATTTACAGAAATCAGCGATTCTCAAATGTTTTTGATACTGTATTTTGTGACTTGAATTTACAATTGATCTTCATAATGTGAGCAGTTATAATAATTAGAAAAACACATTAATTATACTGTCATTACATAACAAGTGCGTGTTTATTAAATGCAAAACTCACGTATGATTGTTTGATATAAGTTAGAGATATTTGGGTTGACATAGTAAGATAATATGCATGAAGCACAACATACTATTCACATATTCAATGATCACTAGGTGGCAGTATAGTATACTATAATTGCATATATGCATATTGCTCCGTGTAAGGCCTTTGCTGTGATGTGAGGCTGACATATTGATGGCTTTTACCTTCATTGTAGAAAATATTAATATTGGTCCCACTTCCATAATTATACACATGCAAAGGTTAGAATTTGTTTTCCACAGTATTGCTTTACCTTACTTTAAAAATGTTATTACTAGAATGTTTTGTAAATGTGTCCTTTCAATTTCTTTAGGTATATTTGTGGCCATCCGGTGAAAAACATGTATCTCCAAATTTGATTTTGAATGTTGTTGTTTTTTTTAAAACAGAATAATTAAGCTTTCCTTTATGCCTATGTGTTGGGAAAATGTGTGTACTTCTTCAGTGGAATAAGCCAAATTTGTTTTGGAGATACATGATTTTCACAAGATTCAAGGATTACTGGATTATGATTTCATACGTGGATTCCCGAGCTATGGTGTGTTCTGGTGTACTTTGACAGCAACACGCTGCGCTGTTTGTCCCAGTTCATTTTAAATTGACAGAAAAAAAAGAGAAAAAAATGCATCATAATATAATGCATTGGATTGGAATAAACAAAATAACTCTGTTAAAAATAACAGAGTCAAAAACTAGTAAAGTGACTCTGACCGCAATCCTTTTTGAGGACCTCTCTATTATACTGCTGCTTAACTCAATCCATAGCAATCCAAATCATTATCAATATCAATTTACTCATATCAATAAAGATCAGGCTCCCTTTCGATCAGTTCTCACTGGCATCTGTCTGACATTGCAAGCCCCTCATCACGTCCAGACAACTCCCCCTCCTCATCACACAAACAGACACAGACACAGACACAGACACACACACACACACACACACACACACACACACACACACACACACACACACACACAGCAGCCCTTGACTTTGGCGTCATTAAGGCTGACCGTCTTTGTGAGAGTATCGACAGTTATCAAAAAATGCCCTTGATGTAATTTCATGCCTGTCGACACTCACGGGCCATATGCTAAGGATTATGGGAAGCCTGCGTGCCGCATAAGTGTAAGGCACTACAGAGCTGGGGGCCCTGGGCCTTGGTCACTTTATAGGAGCCTTTAATGGCCCTCACTGCCAATGTTAGAGCCACAATGGCCAAGTACAGCAGAGTGTCCACTGGGGGCTACCATCAACCTCAGCTGCAGAGCAGCCAGGGGAGTCCCGCCCCTCCCATGTCTGACACTAACTTATCACATTAAAGTGTCCACAGTGTCACAGCATATGTAGCGTCTCGGTTTTTTCGAGCCTTAATGTCATAGGACTCTCATTTACATTTTCAGAG
This sequence comes from Perca flavescens, assembly GCF_004354835.1. Lineage (NCBI taxonomy): Eukaryota > Metazoa > Chordata > Actinopteri > Perciformes > Percidae > Perca > Perca flavescens. The sequence goes on from NC_041336.1 coordinate 29,486,079, forward strand.
GTATCCACATAAGCACAGTGAAACAGAGGGCCGTGAGGGCGTTTTATGTCTGTTTAGTTTCTTTCTTTCAAAGGGTCATTGAGGACGGAGATTGTACAACAAGTCAGATTATACGACAATAAGTGGAGTTTTGTGCTGCCACACAGAGTTTGTAAATGCCTTTTGAGCTTTAGCACTGCTACATCATGATCATGTGGTGTGTGACCATACATGTAAAAAATGTTTTAATGCTTTTTGGAAATCTTTGATACTAGCAATTGATCACCACTGTTCTGATGCATGATTTACAAGCGATGAAGCCAAGATATTAAAAAAGAAATAAGAACATATGTATTCGGATTGTACTGCCTATTTTTATTGCAAATGTACCTGCGTTTCATCCAGTATTAAAATAATGAATATAATCCTTTTATCTCTAGGCTTCATTTTGTCACTGTGATTTTGATTTTCTTTATGAATTGAGAAAATTCTCACCTTAAACTGCAGCTTTCCAGGTTTGCGCGCATCATTCTCTCATCTTATTTTGGGTTGACACTCTACTGTATATCCAATAACGGCATAAAATGCGCATAACAAAATCTACATTTAAAAACCCAATTGGAGTATCTGAAGAATGCATTGTCATAAAGCTAAAAACAGGGCTGCTTATTAATTTATTCTTTTAAGTTGACATTTCGGAGATGCATGGTTTTCACAGGTAAGTGATGTTGAACAATTCATATGACATCCCTGCACTGATTTGTGATTATTCTTTCAAATTTTAAATGAGCACCTTCAGTTTTAAGATCTGCACAAGTATATGCATTCACTTTTTCATAAATCCAAAATTCACAGTCCTTTATTTTCTCTTCAATAACAGATACAATGTGACACATGCTGCACCGAGGAATTTGAAAGCATCCACAGGCTGTATCAGGTCCAAAAGAAATCATGCCTTTGGCAGGATTGTATGTGTTTTACAACACAAACTAAACACTTTTTGCAGTGATTTTTGTTTGTTTGCATCCTTTTGTTACCTTGGATTTAATCAACTCTCCCCCCACCCCCCCTCCCTTTCTCTCTTTTTTGTAAGCATGTGCACATCCTGATCTCTCATAATATTAGTTAAAATCAATGTGCTGCTTTTTTAATTATTGCTCATGGTACAAAGCGGGGAAGGCTCATTTAAGGGGGGATCGATATGGGAGAGCGATTGGTAGACGGTGGAGCTGTACATCAGGCGGCTTGATGTGAAAATCATTGGGGCCTGTGCAGGCTGTGGCTTGCGCTGATCATCCTGGTTAGCCCCCCAGCTGGCTGCAGGGCCTGGGTAATGGCTGAACCCTCCGTGAACCAGCATCCTTAGCCTCCATAACACCCCTCAGAGAAGCACACAGACTCACACCGCCCAGCCGCTATACGCAGGCCAGTAATAACACATCATAAAGTCTATTACAAATAGAAAACAAAAAAGTAAGGCAGAAAATTCAAGTGCATTTCTTGTTCTCCCCTCTTCATCTCGCCATTGATTATCTGTGCCTGGGATTATTCTCTTTTTATTTGGTCCTGTTCCCTCACTTGTGCTACACTTTCCCCCATTCCTACACTGCAAAATTCTTTGTTGTGAATTTACAATAAATAATTGGATACATTTTGCATGACTTTCACAGTAAGGATTACAGCAATATACTGTAATTTTATATCTGTGATATTACAATGCATTGTTGTAAAAGGCCCTGTACTTTTACAGTGTGTACTGTGAAATTTACTGTGAATTTACAATGTATACTGTGGAAGTCATGCTAAAATTGTCCAGTAACTTACTGTAAAAGTAATGCAGATGAAGCTTCCATTTACTGTGAATTTACAATCATTGTACAATTAACACCCTCCCCCCAACAAACCACTCTGAGGTAAAGTCAATGTTAGCCCAATGGCATATTTATTAACAAATAAATATTTTTCAATGTACAGCAGATGCCAAGAACTTCAAGAGTTAAAGAAATTCAACTTTTTAGTCATAAAAGCCATCTGAAAATGCAGAGAACTGTCTTACAATTCAACTATTCAACTAGCTGTGTCACAATAACAGTAATGGACAGGATGGGAATGAGGCCTTCATGGCAAGATAAGAGAGCAAGGGATAGAGCGATAAAGGAATGTCGTAAAGGGGTCAGGCGCTCCTCTCAGTCTCAAACATTACACACTAAAAACTCCTGTTATTTTGTCAACCCAGTTTCTGGGTTATTTGTGTTAGGTTAAAGTTATGTGTTATTTTTTCAGAGAGTAACCCATTTTCTGGGTTATAGGGCTAATATTTGACCCATTGCCTGGGTTGTTTGGGTTTCTGGGTTATTTTTCAAAGAGTAACCCATGTTCTGGGTTATAGGCTTGGCTTTCTCTCTCTCTTGCTCTCTCTCTCTCTACAATGTATTTTTCGGTTAGTTGTCTTGACATCGGACCAGCTTATTTTCTCCTCTAAACGACACTTTGGTTTCTGGGGCAGGGAGGCGAGGTAAGCATTTTCATCTTACTGGTAGTTTGTTGCAGAAAATGTGCTTGTTTAAACCGTGCTTCTAAAATAAACTATCTTACGTTCCATTAGCTAACTTAACTAGCTAGCTACCTAGCTTGCTTGTGAAGAGTAACTGACATTTACGTTATTTCAAAGGAGTTGTTGTTATCTATCTATCTAGCGCTATGTCTGTTTGCACATTAAAATAAACGTTATCTAAGTAAGTATGTTATCGGTTTTCTTTTTTATTAAGATGTATCTGAGTCACTGTAGGCTACATTGGCTGGCTAGCTAGCTACGTTAATGCTACCACAAATGTTAGCACGCTAAAACGTAGATAACATTGATTTAGGTTTAAGAAGATGTTTATAAATAAAACGTTACTAACGATAGCTAATTCACCGACCGTTAGAAATGTACGGACATTATTATTATTGGATATTTTCTTGCTGAAAAGTGAACATGCAGAAAAAGGAGGGAAATTTGTATTCAGCTATCACGTAGCCTATTTTCAATGCTCACGTTTCCATGTTGGATGTATTTTTAATTGTTTGTTAACGTTACTAAAAGTTATGTATTAAGTACTTTATGTAGTTCCTTTTAAATAAAAAATGCAAAAATGTAATGCTGACAAATCGCCGGTTCCCGCCCGGGGCTGTGGTGTACCTCTGATTTATACACAAACTCCCTGGAAGTTATCTCTGTACATTTATTTTTAAGGATGAATATACAGAAAAAATGTGTAGAGTAGATTACACTCGTTTTTAAAAGAGGGAAATTTGGGAGGGAAAATCTATTGTTTTTTTTTAGGTATAACCTTTTACATAAATCAGGCTTTGAATGATATATGAATTAATCCCTGATGTAAAAACCTTAACAATATAGAGAGGAAGGAAACTTGAAAGTTCCATACATTACAGGTGAATAGTGTAATAAATTTTAACAACATGAGACTTCTTCCTTTTTACCGACATTAAGACAATTATTTTCCTGTATTATAATTTTTCTGAAATGTTTCTGTTTAAATGCTAACAAGGCTTTATCTACTGCTAACTTTTGGGCAAATAGACAGGGTAAAATAAACATGTAATTGTGTATCTGTTTTTTTGTAATAGTCTGAAAGAAGAAAAATAACCCTCAGCCTCAGCAGCATCAGCCTCCTCCTCAACACACACAGGAGCAGCTAGACCCTATTAGGGAGCAGCCTCCGTTCATGCTGCTGGACCAGCAGGAAATGGAGCAAGAGTCAGGAACAAACCTGAAAAACCTCTTCCGGGGCAGTGGACGTAGCCCTGGAATAAGGAACCTGAAATTCCCTCCTTCAATTGGTAAGAAAGAAAAGTTGTACAAATATATGTGTTCTACCTCAATGTTAAATGTTACTCAGATCATTTAAAATATGTGTTCACAGAAGACCTCCAGGACTACCAGCGGTACCATGAGGGCAGCTGCCCCACTTCCAAGCAGCTGGAAAATGCACAGTCCAAAGTGTCGAGGGTCAGGTCTTTTATATTTTACCTGGCAAAGGGACAGACTGTTTTGTTCAGTTTGCTATTTTAAGGAACATTGATGGCATCCAAAAGTAAGTGTGACTTTCCATGTGAATTATTGTGAAGTGGTTATGACACACACCCGATGTGAACAGTGACTAACTCAAAGCCTATGTTTCTGCAGATACACAGCCCACCTCCAGTCCCCAGGCAAGACCATCACAACGGCACATTTCTACCTGAGAACCATACAGCAGTTCCTCAAATACTTTCGGGAAACCCTGCCTGCCCAGTCTCACCTGACTGCGATGGATGTGGTGAGCATGCTGCGCCCCGTTACAAAGTGCATCACAGACACAACCAGGAACGTTGTCCTGCACCAGCTGGCAGTGAAAAGCCACAAGAAGGCCAGGATAATATCCTGCGAGGACATGAAGCGGTGTCAGGAGGGGGCCACACTGAGGATCCCAGAGCTGCTGGGTAGTGTGCATCCCTCTTTCCAAAATAGTGAAAATAGTCCATCTCCAACAGAAGCCTGCCGTGCATAGTGATATGTCCTTGTTTGTGTATGTTTCTTCCCCTTCGTGTGCTGAAATACTTTTTCTTCTCTCCTGTCAGACGCCCTGGAGGAGAACCACACACCATCGCCGCGTTACGGTTTTTACGGCTGCTTTGCGGCTTTCACAGCTTCCATTACGGTCATTACCCAGGGGGATTGGTAACCTCTGGGTTTGCGAGGTCAAAGAGGCCGCAGAGGCGCACAGGCCTGGCGATGATGGTTTTGTGATCTCTGTAAGTATAAAAATCTGTGTCCTGTTGTCACTGCTTGTGAGTCTGTTGTTCTTGTTAATGTTTCCTCTGAAAGAGTCCGTCCATTTTCTGTGTATTGCAGATCAGGGAACACAAGACTAACAAGTCCTTTGGGGTTGCCCAAATGTTCTTAGAGACTGACGAGTTTTGATGGCTGGTTAGGTGGCTGCAGCTGCGGGTGGCCAGCAAGCCACCGAACCAGCAGGTTTTCTTCACGGCTGGGAAGGGCCCATGCTAAAACTTCTTGCACCACCTGCAGGTAGCGTGGGCGGAGATCCGCCTTAAAGGGTCCCCCAACTTCACTGACCTGAGGACCGCTGTGTCTGCTCATGTAAGTTCTCCTCAGTCACTTATCTGTTCATGCTGGATTTCATTAAAACTCTTCTGGCTTAACTAACCGTAGCAATCTTTTCTCTTCTACTGTTTTAAGGTCAAGAACAACCTTCTGTCGGGCAGCAGAAGATACTTTGCTTTTGTATGAGCTGGATTATACAGTACACCAAACGTATTATGAATAAAACAACATGGATATTCCATTAATATGGGTTCTTATTGACATTTCAGGACCATTTATGACGGGTCGGGATATTGCCATCCTTGTGTAACCCAGACTAAAAGGTACACAGGCATAGATTCACAAGGGAGTGGAGGGGGGCATTTTATAGCATTTTGATAAGATGCATAGTGATATTAATCAAATACAGTAATGCACACAAAAAAATCAATGGTTTCAATGGGAGAAAAACAAACAACATTATGTACATTAGCCATGCCCTACAGGAATTGGGATTTTGTACGTTGATACATTTTGAAACCACTTGAAACACACATGATACATGATGTATGTTCTAATGTCTAAGTTTTACATAAATTAAATAATTTGCACATATATCTATGTGTATGTTGTCAGTCATTGTACATTTAGGTTGAAATTGAGTGATGCTTGACATTGAAATCATATCAAAATATGTCAATACATTTTGACGTAATTTTGCCTTCAATGTTTGATGTCATATTGATGTTAAATTGACATCAAACGCTCACTGCGTGTGTTTCTTTCCTTTTTATATAGATTTTAATTTAATTTAATGCAATACAAATTTAAAAGTGCTTAAAGTGTGTAATATAATGTAAAAATGTTTTATTTTCTGAAATAAGGCATACTGGCATAGTAACCCAAGTTATTTTTGACCCAACTCCTGGGTTAAAAAGGGACCAACTAATTTCTGGGTTATTTCAACCCAGAAAATTGGGTTGTTCTTTTGACCCAGAAGTTGGGTTATTTTAACGAAACATTTGGGTCAGGTATTTGACCCAGAAGTTGGGTTATATTAACTACACTGTTGGGTTATTTTAACCCAAGATTTATTTTTGACCCAACTCCTGGGTTAAAAAGGGACCAACTAATTTCTGGGTTATTTCAACCCAAAAAATTGGGTTGTTCTTTTGACCCAGAAGTTGGGTTATTTTAACAAAACATTTGGGTCAGGTATTTAACCCAGAAGTTGGTTTATATTAACTACACTGTTGGGTTATTTTAACCCAAGATTTCGGTCAAATATTTAACCCAGGAGTTGGGTCAAAAATAACCCATAATGGGTTATTTTTTCATTAGTGGTTGATTTTCTACTATGAGAGACCATATCAACGTGCGCCGCCACTGAAATGCATCTTCATGAATTGGCCAGTTGGTAAATTAAAACCAAACCCTGTTGAAAATATGACAAACAAATCCTTTTCAATTAAGGGCCTGAGAGCATTTTGTTCTGCTTTTAAAGAAAATTTCATCTACTTCATTCAATACATTCGCATTTCGCAATAGACGTTTCCAAATCATCATCACATAGCCTGCCCCAAAACAAAATAAATAGCTGTGATTGGACCGGCAGGTATTTGTCAGCATAACGTGTAGAAACCCAGACTGATCTGCAGAGCGAAATTGAATGAGTTCGCAAGATCAGGATGGTCTCACCAGGCTAGCCTCAGGTACCTCGTTTGTCAGCATTTTAGACCTCAAGACAATCATTGAGTTGGAAGCCTGTACTATAATGTGAATTACAAGATTAAATGTGATCTTTATAAAATACCTTTGAATGAACTCCAGCGTCGACGATCCAGCGGCAGGATACTCAAGGTTGAAGACGTAATAGCTGCTGAAGAAAAGCAGCTACTCCGTGTAAAAAGAAAGGGTGTGGGCCGATCACGACATGTCCCTTGATGGATATAAGACATCCAGAGGGCTTCATCATGTCACCTGAAATGAACAGATACAACATTATGTGTTATGAGCACTTTGCGATCTGCTTAAGATACAAAGGGCTATACAAATATAATTCTTATTATAATTATAATTATGTATTGTGGTCATGTAGATTTCTAGAATGAAAACAAAATAATGAGTTAGAAATGTCGATACTAGATCAAAGTAACATTACCTTGAATGATCAAGCAGGGGGTGGGCTCAGGGTGTGTTCAGCCAGGCTCCGGTAATAATCATCATGCAGCAGTTCCATGTGTATTTGTAGCATATATATATCCATTTTGTGTGCTGTCGTTTGTGAATATGAGTCTCTGTAGTGGTGAATTGTGTGGTAGTTTCCTTAGCCAGGCTAGCAGCCCTGACCGGCATCCTTCTCCTTCCTCCCCGCCTCCCTCGCCGCGGCAGGCCGACAACAATCCACAGGCGCCCGCTGGTCTGGTCGATGTGCTCCAGAGGACAGTTCATGCTTTCGCGGCGAAATTTTGAAGTTTATTCCCCCCTCAAAAATTGAGCACTGTAGTGATCCTACCAGTGACTACGTAACTACATGGAAACAGACCAAATGATGCCTGTTTCTTGTACAGTAATAGCGTTACTGAAGGCTAGCTCTAGCTCCATAGTTACGTTACCCCAAGCTTCTTCCCTTGTGAACACCTCCGCTCTTCACTCTTCACACACTACGCTCCGATCTGCACGCTGTTGTTTACCTTTTCCTGCTACAACTGAATTCCCACGGGACTTCAGCGCAATGCTGCAGCATTCTGTAATGCTACTTTACAAGAAACAGGCATAATTTGGTCTGCTAGCCTGGCTAAGGAAACTACCACACAATTCGCCACTGCAGAGACTCATATTCACCAACGACAGCACACAAAATGGATATATATGCTACAAATACACAACATGGAACTGCTGCGTGATGATTATTACCGGAGCCTGGCTGAACACACCCATTCATCCCAGACTGCAGCTAGCAGCTAAGAGGGTAGGTGAATTTAAACAATGGCTAAGTTGCTAAATGCATCTTGTTGTCATGAAAGGGCCCTGTTCATGTTGCACAGACATTTTAATTGCATTTTGTGTCTGTTGAGAGGCAGAAAGGCACTCTTTATCTTATGCCCCCATAACTGCTGTTTTAGCTGAGTGGGAGCTCTGGGCATTAGCTGCAGCAGCTCCGTGTTGCTAGCACCGATTTGGGTCGTTTTTTTGCTATCGACAGTACTCATACATATAGCAATCAAGATTAACGTAAAACTTGCCCGGAGTTAAAGAAATGTGCACGCATAAATAGTAATGTTTGTCCAATCATTGGTTTTATATGAAAAATTATAGCAAAACTCTCGTCATTACTAACATTACTACTATTAGCAAATGCTGTGAGAGAACTTTCAACAATTCCGGGCACTTATGCGATAAACATTTATTTGAAAGTAAATATTATTATCATATTAAAATAACATGGGTGTAAGTGCTGCAAACATGCATGCTGCTCACCTTCTCCATTCAACCTGGAATGGAAGAGGGACTTGATGGCACCTTCAGTTCAAAACAGTTCGGTTATGTCATGTGACTTCCCAGGGCATATTTCAATACAATATTTCACTGTAATAATACTGTTTAATGCTGTGAAATCCTTACATTTTTTCACTGTGTTGCTGTGATATTACAGACCTTGTTGTGATATAACAGCAGGTTTTAGATTGCAAGATTTTACTGTAAAATAAGAGTTAAATGCTGTAAAATCCAAGGATACTGTAGTTTTTACAGGTATTCATTGGGATATTACAGGGAAACTTAATTACAACATATTACTGTAAAATAATACTGTTAATTATTGTGAAATGCTGGTAATTTTTAACAGTGTAGATAAACCAGTGCATTGTTCTTCCATGTGCACTTCTATTATCTCTGCTATCCGTCCCCTGACCGCGACCAGGCCTGACTGGAGGCTTGCGTTACTCTGCTTTGTGGGCTTTAAAGAGGTTAATAACTTGGGCCTGCGGACATTATTTAAGGGTGGCCAGGGGAAATGTAATGCTCCCCTGTTTCTGTTGCTTTAGCTCCACCTTTGACCCTGGAATCGTCCCTCCCTCCCCAGCCCACATGACAAACACATCCTTGTATCCACTACATCCCACTTTTCTCTCGCTTTCTTCACACGTACTCTCCTCCTTCCTCAGTTTTAGCGAAGGCCAATTCAGATCTCCTTCATCATGCAGTTTGGCCCCTCTGGCGCTAAACTGATACAAATGACGTTAATCTCGGAAAGTGTGAACGGCAGCGTTTCACAGCCTCTTACTGTTATTTGTCACCATTTCTGTCTCCAAAATGGCTCCATCTTGCACAGAGATAAAAAGAAAAAAAAAAAAAGTTAAAAGCCCAAATAATTGTTTTCATCATGAGGTCACTTCACATTTATTATGCAGTTTGTATATCAGCGTCCAGTGGATGATTTATACGGGCTCTTCTGCAACCAATAGGATACCGCTATGAGGGTATCAATCCCTATAAGCACTGATGCAATGTACAATCAGCATCTGGGAAAGCTGGGTTGCACATTCAATGTTCCCAAACGGACATGAAGGGGGAAAAAAAGAATCTCCCCTTTTCTTCATTTTCTACCTCTAGCCATTTGAAATAAGGTTACTAAACAGCAGTTTGAAGTACAACTATTTAAAACTAAACAGAAATGAAAGATGTATGACTAATATTCTTTGATCTAATGTGCATTTTCTCTTCTTCCTGTTGTAAAAACATGAATTCATGTACTGGCTGTTGTTAAAAAAACACATTAGAAGGGCTTAAACTGCATTTTGACATTAGCGAAAGGCACTTCTGCAATCACTTAAATCAAATGCCTATATTTTGACAAGCTACCAGTACATAATATGTCCAATTAGAATTTAATACTGGTTAGACACAGTGACCCTTCCCTCTATATCACATTCGGAAACACTAATGTAATGGTTGTTTCTCATTTGGCTGGTCTTTTTCAGATGATCGTTATATATCATCTGCATCATTCACATGCTTACATACACACAGTGCTCACACACTCATTCACTCACACTGAAGGGAAATGGTTATTCGGGGCATCAATCATTCGTCCATAAGGGCAGTTCATTTACTAATTAAAATCTTTAAAAAAAAGAAAAAGACAGCGAAATAGACTAAGCACTAAATTCTTAATCACAAATTTTGACCAGCAACTGACAATACAATCTATGGTGAGATATCAATCAGGCCCATGCAAATAGCTTTTATGAACCAGCCTTTTTTTTTTTTTGTCTGATCAACGAGGTAATTTATTTTGCCTTTAATTCCCCCTCTTAGCACAATGTATTCAATCATTCAGATTGTCTTGTAGCGACTGACTTTCTGCATCTCCTCCTCCCGTGATGACGAAGCACATCAGATAAATAAGAAAAGTTCAGATCTGAGCGGATATCAATAAATTACATCCATGCATAATTTTCCTTGCTTGTCAATGTTGATGCCTGTCAATTTCAAAGTGTCCATGCGCTTTATTCTAATGAAAGAGGCAGAGGGCACAACACTCTTTCATTTGGCTGAAAATGCTCTGTTCAGCCAGATTTAAGATGAAATGATGCCTTTGGTTATGGACTGTGATTAATGTCAAGGACATGGGGGTTCATCTAAATATAGATGATCTGCATCTGCCTTCAGCAATGCTGAGTCTGCACCAGTCAGAGATCACACACTGATAAATATCACCCCAGTGCCAATAATAACATGGAAGAAGTAACACAAACTTGAATTATCTGGCTTGATAGGGACTGATAAGAGGCACACGATTAACACTGCCTTACAAAAGGCAGAGAGCAATAACTACAGAAACAGTGAAGTTGAGAAACAAGGATCGGAAGTTTCAAGGCTTAGCCAAACTGTACAAGTAAGGTGCTAAACTTTAATAGTATGCATTTTTAAGCTGAGTATTAATCATTGTTACCGATTTCACATCAAATCTAAAAAGAAATGTAGTCGCTGCACTTTCTTGGGACAATCTTAAGGGCAGGAAAAACTTGTTTCTTCGCCAGCTTTCTTGTCCATATGAACCAACAAGCTAATTTCATAAATTGGTCTTCATATAAATGCATTTAATATGTCATAATCTGTGGTGGAATGACACCAAGTAAATTTACTCAAGTACTGTACTTAAGAACACATTTGAAGTACTTGACTTGAGTCTTTTCTTTTCATGCCACTTTCTACTTCTACTCCGCTACATTTCAGAGAGAAATATTGAACTTTTTACTCCACTACATTCATCTGACAGCTTTAGTTACTAGTTACCAGCTGAAATGAATAGACCCTTAAATACAGAACTGTTTGGATTGTTTCCACTCTCTAAAATGTGAGGATTTTTCCACATTGATTACTTTTATTTGAAATACTTTAAGTACATTGTCCTGATGATACATCTTTACCTTACTTTACTAGGCTACATACTTTACTTAGATAACATTTTCAATGCAGGACTTTTACTTGTGAAAGAGTATTTTTTAAAGTGTGGTACTACTACTTTTAACTAAAGGATCTGAATACTTCTTCCACCACTAATTAAAAGTCACTTAACCACATCAAACCAACTACAGCCCGCTAGAGTCAGAGGCTGCAGAGACGACAGTTACTGCTACTCTGCTAAGGTGGGCTAGTTACCTTTTAGCAGGACTAGCTTACCTGATGTTACGTGTCTTTTGTCCTTTATGATTGGATTCTGCTACTACCTAATTCATGTGGTATAACAAACCCAATAGAGCTCAACAGTCCCGCCCCTCCTCCGAGAGACCTTGGGTTCCGGAAGCAAATTTCCCATTCATTTCTCCCGTTGATGTTTGGAAAAATCATCAATCTAAAAAGAGTTTGTCGACGATACCTTAGGCTAACCAGCTATGACGTGACTCATAAGCATATACAACATATAATTTAGACTGAAGAAACAAACACAAAATCCCAAAAAGTCAAAGGTACAAGACTGTGTACATAGTTTCATTATTGAGCGAAGGAACTACTCATCCCATAAATCACCACTGAATAAAGGAAGCTACATTAGTTTAGCTAACAGCTAATTCGGCTAACCGCTAGCTGAGACAGCATGTAATAACTTTAAAATACCATCAAAATAAAACCTGAAAATGACTGTTAAACTATATAACAGCTGTTACGTCAGCTGTAGCCTGCTTTACCCAGTGTTTAGTTTGAGTTAACGTTATTCTAGACTGAATCAAGTCTGTCAGCTAGCGGTTAGCCGAATTAGCTGTTAGCTTAACTAGCGTTAGCTTCCCGGTGGAGGCTAACGGCAGAAGCGTGGAGCCGATCTTGTTTCGTGCAGTGTCGTCAATCCTTGTAAAACAGGTTTATCATTTTGGGCATGCGCATGACAGATCGTGTAGGCAGCTTCCGGAAGCAAAATTACAAATCCCACTATGGCCAAGCCAAGACCTGCCCTACGAAGCAGCTCGATTGGTTGGGGTTAGCCATTTGACCTTGTTGGTTAAGGTTAGGATAGCCAATTAGTCAAGGGATAGGACCTGTACAAATGGGGTTACGTTACCTTGCGTAGGCAGGGACACCTGGCCAATAAATGCTATTGAAGGGCGGGTCTTGGCGTGGCCATAGTGGGATTAGTAATATCCCCTTCCTCACCAGCATGAGTTCCACCAATCAGAGGCACTGTAGGATTGTGGGTAATGGAGTACTTATCCAAGACATCGCGAATAGAAGACATTTATCTCAAAACATGGTTGGTGCCCCATGAACTTTTGGCATCTATATGAGCATATACAATTGCTTAGTCATGTCGTAGCTGGTTTTAAGTCTACCAGTGACGGTTACGATTTTATGGCTTTTACTCCAATTTGTCAATGGAGATATTGTATTGCATTTTTAGTTCCGGAACCCGCTGTGGGCGGGACTGTTGAGGTCTATTACTTACATGTTGGAGCACCAAAATGTACTTCAATCACAGGAAACAGGTGGAAAAAAGTGGCTAGGCCTATAGCCTATTAGCTTTAGAAGGCTATTTCACAAGCAAGCCTACTAGCTAGAGTGCCAGAGTTTGGTTTGACCTCTGTTTGCACATTTTACATGCCGTTTTTCCAAATTTTACATGCCATTTTTCCAACACACATTTTTATGGCATAATACAGTACTTTATATATGGTAAAACACGTCAAAGATTGTTCACTTAACTTTGACCAAATATATGTATTTTGGCTTTGTGGGGCAGAACAATCTGCTGTCGTTAGAGCAGGTTCATGTCTTTCCCTTGTGTGGTCCACAGGATACATGTGGGCCTATAAACAAAGTGGTGGAAGAAGTATTCAGATCATTTATCTAATTAATATAAGCACATTAGAAAAAATACTCCATTACAAGCATTTAAAATTGTAAAGGTAAAGGTATCCATAGCCTAATCATTATGCAGAATGGCCCCTATCACTGTGATATTAGGCTATAATATTGGATCATTATTATTGATCTTGCAATAAGAAGTACTTTAATGTTGTGTTTGGTAATGTTGCTTTATTGTTCAATCTATAACAATGACATATATTTTAAATGCTCATGTGTTTTGTGTGTAAAAACTTAATGTGAAAAGTTGCACAGCTGTTAAATGAGTTTAATGAGTAGAAAGTAAAAAGTACAATAGTTACTTCGGGATGTAATCAGGTAAAAATATAAAGTGGAAAATGCCAATGTTGAAGTAAAGTATTTTACAGTTCTTGCATAAATGTACTTTTACTACTTTCCACCACTGCATACAATGCAATGTTGCAAACCTTGAGCTTAAGTATTTACGTAACAAGTAAGAAATGGCATTTCCGCCTGTCCTTGTCAGCTAAATTCTCACACAATAATGTGATTTATAGCATACACATTATATTAAATGTCTTGAAACAGACGTGTGGTGAAAGCTTAACAATACACGGCAGGTTCTCAGCAATGATATCTTTCATGATATATCTAAACAAACATTGCATGTTGCCACTATATCATCCTGTAACTGCCTCCCCCTCTGCAGAACACGCGGTGGAAACCCAGATCCACAGCTGCTTTCATCGAGATTGAGTCAAGTTTCTCTTTGATGGGAGAATGTAAATGTGTCATTTATACCTGTCTTGTCTTTTATCATGATAAAGCAGTTCATACTCCGGGAAAAGGGGGAAAAAGAAACGCAAGCAGTAGCTTCATTCATCGCCTGTCCTGTTTCATTCACACGCTTGTGATTCTCTATCATGCTCCTCTCAGCAGCCGTCAAGAGGCCAGCTTGCATTGAAACAAATCTCTCATATTCTGGTTTTTGATTTCATTCTTTCTCCCTGTCGTCTCTCCTATTAGCTTATTCATTCTTCACATGTGACTGCCAGCCTGTTAAGGTCATATTAAACCAAAGCAATCCACTTTAAATGGTTATCTACGACGCGCATTAAAAAGCTCTTTGCTGCCCTTTAAATATTGTGATTGGGTTATAGGGGGGGTCGCTGTTTCGGAGCGCTGATCGCTCTCCCAGGAGCCCGCTTCAGAATATAAATTGAGTAATATTATAAAGGCGGGCACTCCAGAAGGACTGGGTAATGAATAGGATTCATGATCTGAGGAGGAACAGGAGGTCATGCAATGAAGTGAAATACTCTAATAACTCCAATCCAAACCCACTCAGATGATGATACATTAACTGAGAGTCCCTTGTATTCCTGTTTTTTTCTCTCTGGCGTCGGACTATATGAGCATTACATCTATTCCCAAGCACTAGCTGTGAAAGAAAGAAAGAAAGAAAGAAAGAAAAAGAAAAAAAAAGCTGATCTGGGTGGTAATGTTTATTTAACTTCTCATTTTGACTAACGGATGTAGAGGGTCAGATCAAATCTTTGCAAATCTTGTAATCTTCTGGGAAGAAATGAATAAAAAAAGAAAAAAAAAAAGGAAGCAGATTTGTATTGTATTACTCATGCAATTTCATGATCTCCAGTAAACGTCTCAAGATATGTACCAGGCAGATCAGACATCAGATTACTCCCACTGAAGGCCTAAATACAAGATATTAAGATTTTAATCCCATCCGCGATTATGATTTTTTTTTTTCTGCAAGGAATTACATTCATCATCTTACATAGTAAGCTGAGTTTATTTGAGGTGGCCCATATATAGTTTAGCATGTTATCCCTTCAGATCAAGACAAATCTGGTGGATGCTATCATTGGCCTTATGCCTCTCTGCATCTGACCTATCTCGCTTGTACCTGAGGATGACTGATTATATGTTATTTAACTGTGCCCAACTGGGATTAACAATAAAGCTTTGCTCCTTAGTCATAACCTATCAAGGGTAATGACTGCGGCAATACTCAGTGGGCCTATGCTCCAAATGTTATTTCCTCACATATAACATCAATATTTTTTATCCTCGAAGGTGACAATACTAAATTGTAATATTCTGTTTGTTGTTTTTGCCTTTCGATCAAAGATCTGCAGAGCCCCCCACAGACTGGCAAACATTTACTGTTATATCATGCTTTTAATAGAAGCCAGTAGGCTTTCTCTCTGTCAGTGGATCTTGATGGAGTGTATAGGAGGGCTGGAATGAGTTGGGCGTCTTGCAATCAGGCACAGGGAAAATGGTTAATTCCACTTGTGATGACACCGGCTCGGCAAGCACAACAGTTTTCAACTGCTGACACTGACCAGTAATGACTGAACGAATGGATAGAGAATAGAGATGGTGTGTGTGTGTGTGTGTGTGTGTGTGTGTGGGGGGGGGGTGGTGGACAGAGAAGGGCTAAGAAAGCATAGAGAAGTCAGTAAAAGAGACACTAGTGAAGTATGAGAGCGAAAGAGGGAGTGAGAGAGACACAGCTGCTTCTGCACAATCGCTTTTCAGCATCTACAGTCCCAGGCCAAAATGCCATTAATACAAGTGTCAGAGGAGTGAGTGGAATCAGGCACAGCGCGATGGCTTTGAGTGGCTTGAGGAAGAAAATGCCCAGCATCCTTTGGGGACGGGCCTGTCCTGAGACGGCCATCCATTCTTCTGGCCCCTTTTGTGGCGCTGCCTCTCTGTCCATCTTTTTCCTTTTATTTTGTGCGAAGAATTAAATTGCACATGATCTCTAATGTGTCCAGCCCCTTCGCTTGTCGCAGGTCGACGACCTCCATGCAGCTCAGATAATAGATACATCCTCTGTTTGTCTTGTGGTGAAATGCTTGTCCGCCACAGTCCAGTAACCCGCCATTGTCACACAGTCTGAAGCAATTAAGTAAAATGGTGGATAAAGCCTCGGTGCGTCCTTTCAATATTTATTACATCCTCTTTGTGAAAAGAGCTATTTAGTCGCTGTATCTAAAATGATCACTAATGCAATTACGAGTGCATTTAGAATACACATTAAGGGTAATCTTCACCCCTTAGAGAGGACCCCAATGCTCCAACGAGAGGAGATAACAGATGCAAGTTCCAAAGGATGTTACATGTCTATGAATAACAAAGAATACATCCACTATGAATAACAAATAATACAGCCACTATATCTACCATTTGAGGCAGGCTGGTTCGGATCAGCATTTCTCCTTATCTTTAAAGTGGCAATCAGTACAATACATCATTTTTTATTTGTTTATGTTTCACATTTTAGGTAAAGCTCATTATTAAGGTGTGTGCACAGCGCACTTTCTGCTCGTCACTTGTCCACACAGCATGAGCAGTACGGTGGCATCTTTTTCATTAGACTTGTGTGTTGCTGATGTTTCTGTTTTTGTACGTGGCACTTTCTTTTCTTTCTTTTCTTTGTCAGCTCAGACATGCTGGCTGAAACTCTCTTTTTTCTCTGCATTTCAAACAAATCTGAAAGACAAAACATAGTCTTGATATATGTTGCGGGTCAGCTGTCAGGAAGTCAGGCTTGTGTGATGAGATAGTAAAGAGTTTGAAATGTTTAAACCTAAGCCTCATGAAAGTGGAGCTTAAAATAGGAGTGGTGATTCAAACCGGAAAGTGCTCTTGTCAACATCAAACCTTTGGTTACGACAGATGTAGTTAACTATATAGCCACAAAAGACTTAATTAAAACCCATACAGTAGTGGCCGGGTTAGCTCAGTTGGTGGAGCAGGCGCACATGTATAGAGGTTTACTCCTCGACGCAGCGGCCGCGGGTTCAGCTCCGATCTGCGGCCCTTTGCTGCATGTCATTCGCCCCTCTCTCTCTCCCCTTTCATGTCTTCATACATTTCATGGGATAAACTTTTCCATAAAACTGGACTGAACTCCAAACATCCAAAAACTTAAGAGTTCTGTGTGTGGCCTTTGTCTCCTTCACAGTTGAGATGATGCTACTGTAAATCCAATGTGATGAGAGCTGTCTTCACAGGAAACATGAACACAACAGTGTGGTTGTACTATGGAGTGTAAAATCACAGGGACAGAAGGAAGTTGGGTTTTGGAATAAAAGCTTTTGGGCATGTACACAGTGAATATTGTCATCAACCGTTCAACAGTTCAAACTAGTTAGTCTCCATACTGTACATATATGCTCTGATGTTGCAGCTGGAAATGTGGAGCCAATTTAAATTTATTTATACAGTATATACTTTATGTATTACTTTACATACTGCTGGGTAGCTTGTGAATTCCCCCCATAGGGATACAAAAAAGCCTCATTTAGCCCATATAATAATATCATAATTGTTTTTATTTTGTATCCTTAATCTGAATGTCGGAAGTATAGTCACTAAAGCTGTCAGATACATAAGGAAGAGGATTAGGGCCACATGTGAAAAATCTATTTGAGTTCTGAGTTTAAGTCAGAATACTGACTGAGTGTAAAATCAGAATTCAGAGTTTAAAGTCAGAAATTTGAATTTCAAACATTTTTCACATATGCTCCTAAACCTCTTCTGTAGTTGAAAAATATAATATTTGCCTCTAAGATGTCGTTGAGTAGAAGTATAAGTATAAGTAAGTAAAAAGTAGCAAAGAAAGTGTAGCAAATAAGTAGCAAAAAAAAAAAAAAAAAAAAAAACTTAAGTAAATACCCGTACCTCAAATTTGTTCTTAAGTACAGTACTTGTACTAGTAAATGTACTACTTTGCATCACTGTTGAGTTGAAAAATGTTAGCTAAAAAAAAAAAGTTAGCTAATGCTAGCTAGTTTAGCTAACATTACATATCGGGACGGTGGCTTTGAACAGTCAGCAACGTTATTTACGTTGCGTTGTTCTGTAGGCACCACCTACTGTGCCATTACCGGCACTTTTGCTCAAGCTGCAGGTAATCAAACTTTACTTACAGCAAACTCTTGCATGCCATAGACAACCATTCTTGCTTATAGGGTAATTTCAGTATTTTTCAACCTGGACCCTATCTTCCCATTCATTTGTGTCACTAATGTGGGCAAAAATCTTTCAAATTGGTCCAGTATTGAACAAATATGCCGTAACCAGCAGCCGCAAAAAAGGCTGCGATGTAATCCTATAGGGCAAATGCACATTGGCAATGTATGCCTCTTTTGACTGAGCTGGGCTGAGTTTTTTGCTGTTGAGTTATTAGTAAAGTAATGTGATTGCTTTTTCAATTAATAACATGCTAAACTATGCAATGAGTAATTGATACAAATACGTAACGTGCTCAACACTGTTGATAAGGATGCAAATGTATTTTGTGTACTTTTGCATGCATTTTTACCAGACAGACTGACGTTTCAAACATCCACAATGAAAGCTTTTATTTAGTGGCCATCTCCATCATAGATCGGAGCAAAAAAGACATCAATCTGCTGGAGACTGTGACTTTGAGCCAGGTAGTAGTTGGTGTTTGACAGAGGCAAGGTTACATAGCAGTGTATATTCCATCATCCAGCACTGAAACATTGACTCCTGTATGTCTGTAGCCTGGACTAAGTCTCTGAAACCTACTTCCCTCTGCGAGAACCAGTCTGCTGACAGCTTGGAGCCAGTCCCTCGGTTCTCTCTCTCTCTCTCTCTCTCTCTCTCTCTCTCTCTCTCTCTCTCTCTCTCTCAATTGACTTCCCAGTTTGATAACACATGCCTGTCTGATTGGAGCCGGGCTGTCTCGGTGATGCTCAGAGGAACATGCCTCTTCAATAGTTGATCAATTAGTCTATTAAGATAACCAGGGACATAGGTCCTCTACCCTGGCTCCTACTTGAAAAGGGTCCAATGTTGTAGTCATTGTTCCTCAAAAAATATCCAGTTTGTCATACTTGACCTGTAAACTGTATCTGCATATAGATTGCTCATTAAAACACGGGTAGCTATCTGCATTATCAAGATCAAATGAAGTATTAGGGATTTTGCATTCACCCTTTTAGTTGGTATATACTGTATGTCTCTAATCGTGCATAAATGCTTTGCGGTAAAGACAGATGGCAGGTCTTATTTTGCTCATGAGTGTTTCATCTTGAGCCATGCCAGGTGGCTCGAATATTCATTTCATTTTGATATTTCCACAGATTACTCCAAGCAATCTTAAAGCTTCACCCGGCAAGATTTATACGTAAAAATACTTTCTTATCAGCCTAAAGTGGGGTTAGAAACAGAGAGGAGTGTCCATGAAGATTCACTCAATTTAAAGAAACGTATTTCTAATGTCAGCATGGTCTTGCATACAAAGCTGCCTTTTGCAGCAGATTATTAATAACATTTGTATTTAGAGTGGAAGCAAAGCCAACAAACTGTTAATAAAAAGTTTTCTGGGTGAAGGACACCTGATAGAGGAGAAGTGAGTTTTTCCTCTTCACCGTGTTACGAGCAAAGGTCCATGCAATAACCATGCCCAAATAACAGGTCAACTGACACCACAGATCTACTCTACCACCTCTGTTCATTGAGGTATATCCAACAATTGTGTCCTTTTCGTAAGCAACTTTTATAGAGGCTCACGGAAGCCTCCAAGCCCACAGGTCAGGGGCCAATGTTCTGATGGATTATGGGGTTTCACCGTGCCTGGTGCTGCTGACAGGCTTTATTGGTTGGGATGATGAGCTTGTATCCCTTTATATAATTATTGTATTGAGGCCAGTGTGCCCCTGCCTTGCTGGCACTCGGTCCTGGATCAATGTGGAGATAATTTCAGAAATGAATAGTTATTATCGATCAGCTCCCTCACCGATGGCTTATCAGCCTCTCGGACAGGTCGCCGTGGATTATGGCGCCATTGTCATTTATGGCCTCTCTCATAGAATTTCTATTTTCCTTCTGAAGCAGGCCTGGTTCAAACAAAGACAATTCAATTTGCAATGTATTTCGTTCTGTGTTTTTTTTTTTTTTTTTTTCACCTCTTCTCCACTCTGTGGTACACAATAAGCAATAAATCACAATCGTTTGTGTTTTTATCTCCTCCTTTCCTCTGTTGTTGGTCCGACGCCCCAGCATTGGGCTGGTCTCTGAGGACTGGGGGAGGAAGGAGGAAGATGAGGGCAAGCGTCAGCACTTGAACTCTGGCTGAGGGATTGTGTGAGCTTTGGTTCAGACAAACCAATGACCTACAGACGGGTGTTTGTAGAGGAGGGAACTTAGTATTTTTTGTTATTTTGTGCTCTTTGTGTGGCCTTAATAAACCGCCGGGAGTGGGGTCACGGAGACACGGATCTCACTCCAGGAGCTCCTTCGTTTCATTGTGACATCTTCACTTTTCTGAAGGTGCGTTGAAAGATAACATCAACTTGCAAACAAAGGAACAAATCCCGCACTCTGCTCTTGCTACATCATCACATTATTTACAAAAAACTAACGTTTTGGTCCCTCCGGACCTTCATCATGAGTATTTCAGACAACAAACATAACCGGGCTTAAATACATTTCGCCCCTCCCATTCGGTGTCCCCAGGTGTGGGACAATAGACAATCACTTATCAATGGGAGTATCTCTCAACACAACATCCCAATTCAATTGCAATACTACATACTACAATTTCATATAGGTACATATCAGGAATATACAGTGACTCAAACAAATGTTTTAACTTGTTGCAACTCAACCTCTAACAATACTTGGATTCATGTTTCCATGTGTGCAAATACTCTTGATGAAGGACCGAAACGTTAGTTTTTTTGGAAATAAACGGTGATGCTATAGCAAGAGCAGAGTGCAGCATTTGTTCCTGTGTTCCTTTGTTTCCAAGTTGACATTTCCACTTTTAAAACGAAGTACAAGACACCCTGTTAACCTTTGATGTAAATGTACAGCTGAAATCTCACAGTATCTTAGTGTTTTAATGTTATACAGGATCATACTGTAAATGGCAATGCATTCCGTGAGAAAATAATAATATTACAGGACTATCGGCAAATGTTACAGATTACAGGTGTTTACTGTTATTTATACCAATGCATCTTGGGAAAATAAAGGAAAAGGCGGGAATTACGCTGCAGCCAGTGTATTACTGTAAATTCAAATAATGCGGTAAGAAACAGTAAAATACCTTAAAATTTAAAAACTGTATGCATACTGTAAATAAACATTAGTTTTCGGGCAAAGCTGCTGCCAGTATATTACTGTATATGTACGGTGAAAAGTTTTACAGTGCACATACTAGACTAAAAGATGTGACTGAAAGCTAGTGTAGCATTTGAAGTCGCGGCTGTGCCGTAGGTGTGTTTGTGTGTTTATTCATCCAGTAGCCTCTTTGTTTGAGCAAGGCGAGCCCCCCGCGGTGTCATGTTTGTACTTTCCCCTCTTGCCTTCTAAACTGTGAATGACAAGATGTATCCATCAGAGGGCTGGAGCTCGATTTCAATAGCAGCTCAGGGGGAATCATTCAGAGAAATGTAATTTACTCACTATTGGTCAGTTTGACCCCCGACCTCAATCACTTGACACGGTTACCATAGTAACCATTGGAAAAAGAACAAGAAGAGAGTCAGATAGCATCGTTTCCGCTGCTCATCCAATGCACCCAATCGAACGGAAAATAAAAGAAAGACTGGGTGGCAGAATGAGGTAAAGAAACATGTATAAACAGCAGAAAGAGAAATAAATGAACCAAAAACAAACTGGAATTTACATCCCATCCAGGACGCGGGGGGGGGTTCGTTAGACTGCGCGGTCTTGATCGTTACATAATTATATCAGCGCTGCTATTTGTCATAACTGTCAGACACAGTCATTTTTCCCCGCTACTGACAGATTAATTACACCCAATTATTTCAGAAGTGTTCTCACACTAATTAGTCATACAGTTACACAGCGCGAATAGCTCAGGGATCAAAGAAAACAAATGACTATCATACATCATTTCAATTAACCAGCATGATGGATTAATTAACTCTCTGTCATTTTAATGCCCTGGGTGGTCGGATATGATGAGGGATGATCAGGGGAGGATTTTTACTTCGATAATGGAGGTGAATCCAAGAGCATCCGTGTGTTTAGTAAACACTTATGAATCCCGTTAAAACGCCCTTTCAATAAAATGGTTAAAATGTTGGAAACCATTCAGGTAGGTGGAGCTCCTCTCCTTTTTCCCCACGTCAGTTCATTTCATTAAAATTTCCAATTTTTTTTTAATTCATGTATTTATTTGTTTGTACGGTTTACAAAAAAAAGAGAATGAAAAAGTAAAAAATGACTTTGCCACTATGCAATTTGATCATGCATTTAAAAGCATCCTTACCTTTAGGAATAACAGTGTCGTAGCCTATGGCAACACCTCAGTACAAGACAGGAAATGCTGCAAACTGCATTATAAAATCCTAGGCCAGGAGCTACCATTCGTTGATGAAACTGACACCATTAGGCTGTGGATAAAGGGACACAATATTCTATAAGACTTCTATCAGCACTTTAATCAACGTTTTAACCTTCTGCCTTCTTTTTAAAATGACTGAAAAGTATTAGAAGTAAATGCCTTTGCACAAGTCTGTATTTTTCGTCCAAAATTGCTGCATGTTTAACAATAAATACAACCTCATGTGTCAATCACGTTTGAAAACCAAGTTTTTTTCAGAATAGGTTTGATTTTCTGCCTTTTTTTGGCATCTGTCAAAAGCCTTTAGAGCAGGGGTCTTCAACGTTTTTTAAGCCAAGGACCCCTTATCTAAAAGAGAGATGGAGCAGGGACCCCCTTCTACATATATTGTATAGAATTAAGTTGCATATTAAACTGGGCATACAATAACATGTCGGGCGGCCTGAAGTCTTTATATATATATATATATATATATATATATATATATATAAGCTATTGAAATAGCCTAATAATTGTAGGCTTGATTTTATAAATCATGTTTTAATGTTAAACATACATGTGGCACACATCTTTGGATGGCCTTAGTAACTACCTTAACTATAGGCCAGTAAGCAGTGGGCATTTATATTTGCTAATTATATGTTGGATTCATGTTAAGACTTTTTACATTTTTGAAATAACTTTCAAAAATTAACAATGATTTGGAGGCCCCCCTGCATTGGCTCTGAGGACCCCCTAAGGGTGCACATGCAAACATCTTCATTCAAAATGGCATCTGTCAGCCGCTGTTCAGAATCAATCTGATCACAAAAATAATTATTTTTATTGTGTGGTTCTAGTATTGCCAGCACCCTATCAAACTGAACCACTGACATCCTGCAATAGACCTGAAAATGACTGGGATAACTCCAGAGCTCCTATATACGCAGGTGAAACTCTTCTTGCTCTTGACGCCTTCTCAGGATTGGATGGACCCAATATTTTCTTTTTCAATAACCAACGTGTTTGTCCAGTACTCTCATTAGCGCCTATTCAACCCAAACGGCAAAAGCAGAATGCGTTTGAGCACGACAGTTTTGGTCAGCGCAGACCAACTCTTTGAGGGAGACCCTCCATCAGTCTCTGCAGCTGGACATTCATCATCAGAGGACAGGATGCAAGCTTTTTTTTTTTTTACTCTGTTTGTCAATGAGCCTGCCAGCTGGATTTTTCTGAGCTCAGCTCAACAAAAAAAAAAAACTAATTGCCAGATGCTGCACATTTTTGATAGACGTGTCTATATTCCCCTCCAAACTTAACGGCCCATACAGAGGATTGAATCCAGGATCCATAGCTTTAAATCTCTCGTGCTGCACTGGAAACACCGGGGAAGCCACATCTCTCCTTCAGCTTCCTCACATGCCTTGTTGACCCACAGCGGTTAGACAATATATGTACATTGTTGACCTCGCTAATGAAAGTTTGACATTGATTTCTAAATAGGCCATCATTGTGTTTTACTGTAGAGGCTGATATGGCTGCTCTCATCCAGCGTTTGAAGCTGCAGGCAACAGTTTTCCACTGCCTAATCCAACTCAATATGGCAGACACACTCACTCTTCATTTAAACAAACAAAAGCAGCACATAATGATCAGCCCTGCCATTACAGCCGATTGATCTGATCTGGTCCAGGGCGCTGTGGATTTATTTTCTTTTATGCCCATATGGATGTGTGTCACAGCCTCAATATGCAGCATGTGTGTGTGTGTGTGTGTGTGTGTGTGTGTACGCGTGTGTATGTGTGTCAGTTCCTATCCAAACAAATGGAGGCGGTTTGGGCCAGAGAGCCTGGAGCACTGCTCGTCCTTTAATCGCCATTTACATACTGGCAGAATCATTAATTTCTAATTCCCCTATTATTTGTCACCCCCCTCTCCTCTGTCTGATGCTTGTGTCAATGTCAGGGCCTGTCAGTGTCATCAGACTACAGGAGGTCCCATAGACAGCTCTCCATCTCCCTTCAGATAACTCGATGTTTACCTTTTCGTCCTTTTTTTAATGAAGGCTCACTGCACAATCAGTATTTATTCTGTTTAACATTATGGCTTGTCATGTACTGTAGCGATCAATAAGGAGGGTAACGTCTGACCACAAATCAGTGATCATCATAGAACACAGAACTACCCCCACACACTAAAGCACTAATTCAGTCTGATTCCCAACCCTTTAATCATATAACTTGGATTTGATCAACATAAATACCAGTATTTACAGAGATATTTACCATAAGTTACATGTAATAAATGTTGCCTGAATATGTAGAGGACCTCACAGTTAAACCACCATTGTGCGTTAGTAAATATTTGTAGTTTTGGAAGTCTTTGGAAATCGACCTATAATGTCGTTTAGGCATTAGGGTGTGTTGCACACTGACTTGCAAATTTGGACATGGAAGATAGGACTGCTAAAATGCATTTAGCCGTCATACTTGGCACATATCTATCATGAGATGAAAAAAAAAACTGTGCGTATGTATGTTACTGTACAATACAAAAACACTGGAGAGCAACCTCTGCAGTATATGGGCACAGAACTTTCGCGCATGAATATCCTAAGAAATGTTCAAGGAACCCAGAGTGTAACATCTGTGTGAACTTAAATTTCATGTTCAGCGGTTACAATTCCATTCTGGCAATCAGGAAATGCTTTAAAAATGCATAAAGATCAGAATGCCTTTTGTTTATGATTACGTTGGGCCCAATGAAATGAATTCCGTCACTTATCTTCCAGTCAAAGGGGATTATTGAGCTTTATGATGCAGCCAGTGGACTATCAATAGTACTGGATGGGGCTGTTGTGGTTTTTGCACACTGTTCTTTTGTTTGGTTGTAAATGAGCTGCATCAAATTCAATGACCACAGAAGCCATTAACAATGGACACATCGGATGAGATACACGATGCAAGCATACACACTTTGAGCACACAAGCACAGGATGCAACACTGGCTGAGGCACTGAAATAAAAAAAAAGTAAAGCAGTTCATCTATCATTAGAGATTATCAAATGCAATTCAACAAAATTAAAATGTTGCACATATGAAAAGCATTTTACCCAAACCCAAAGGATCACTGTCAGGCCGAGTCTCTGCAGAGATTGTGACCTTCTTGTATAGATTTTACTAAGCCAGGTAAGTGCTTTGCATGTAGACATTCTCTATTGGACCTGTCATTGGCATAAGAAGCCCAGTAGTTGCAATTACTCGCTGATCATCGCCAGAAGCCAGATAATAAGAGGTTGACAAAATTCAGGGCCAGGTTGGAGAGCTATTGATTTCCCCATGTTCCTTCTTTGGAAGGATCAAGAAAATAAGACATGAAATTTACTGTCTTCATAAAAGTTTTAGTAAATCAGGCCATTAGAAAGGGCTATCGACAGTTTTTTCATTACCATACATAGTGTTCTCTAAAGCGTTTTTGATTATTAGCAATAAGAGAGCAGCTTTCTCCTTTGTGTCTTTCATGCACCAATAAATAATGGCTCCTTTGGAATATTTGGAGGTAATTTTAATCACCCAGTCGCACATATAACCTCAGCGAGGTTATAACAGGATTACTTTCCAATTTAACGTTGACAAAGACTGCCTTAAGCTTTCAGCTGAGAAATGCACATATGAAGGCGTGCACAGAGGTGTGGACAGAAAAACAATGCAAAGACACATTGCTAAGGGCAAGAAAAGGGGACAGAAGGCATGATTGTGCTGTGTAACCTTTTCCTCTAACAACATTTTACATGATTTCTGTTTCAACTACCAAAGGTGGCTGCTAAAGTGCTCCAAAGAAATCATACGTGGGTAAAACACAGGCATCGAATGAGAGAATTAGAATTGACAGAGAGACGAAACAGCAGACTGACGCTAAACGTTTCTGTACGCACGCAGACAAAGTCAAAAGCGGTTGGATTTGAGTTGCTGTGTGCGAGAAAGATGTGCAGGCTGAAGCCCAGGGGGTCATTTCCCTTCGTCGACGGACAGACTATTAACTTTTTGATTGGCAGCAGGGCTGACGCTGCCTGTTCATCATTGAGCCCTGTCGATTCCTCAGCATCTGGAAACAGCACATAAATTCAAAGGCCCGAGTATGAAGAGTGCATCTCAGCATCCTCTGAAAGGGCTGCATCACATGGCCATAAAGACAAACAGCAGCATTTCACTGACGCTGATTTCCTCGCTGGCAAAGAGTCACAGAAATAAATGACTTGGAACACGCTGCAGTAGAGAAGATGCTGAGTGCTGACAGCCTCTCACAAAGTAGTTTTTGTGTATTTTTCTTGCTTTGTATCTGCTGTTGACAGGAGTGAAACCAATTCTCACCCGGCTGGACGCAATGACTTCAGCACTGGCCTACAGTGGAATATTTAATTGATAGAACTTCCAAAACTTCCGCCCTCACTTTAATTACTTGTTAGTCTTTTTATAGGGGAAGAAAATATGGCTGTCAGGGTTTATGGGAGGGCAGAAAAAAAGGGCTGACCTGTTTTATCTGCCCTTGCACACGCATCAGTGTAATGATGACAAAACGGGATGTTAACTAATGATTAGTAGAAATGGTTGCAGTTAATTAGTTGGTCCTTCGTTTATCGTTCCATTTGCACATTTTGGGGAGCAATCGTTATTAATTAGGGCCATCATGCCGAAAGGGGTGAGGTGGAACCCTACAGCCAAGTTAATCAGGATGCAATGAAAGCTCCATTATCCTGCTCCCTGTCCCGTTGGCCTGTGATCTATTAGCATTATCTAAAAGCTGCAATGAGATCAGCGACAAGGCTAGAAGAAAGAAGAAAAATCAAAGGGACATAAACAGGGGTGGCTTTGATCGGCCCAGTTCTTGGGTCACTGGGTATATGGGAGGATCTCACATAATATTGTGTGGCTCTTTGTGTCATTGCATAAATCCAAGCTGTTGGTATTGAGTGCACTGGAAGTGGTGTTTAGTATGTGTGACTGTGGATGTGTCTGCACAGGCGGTGGAGCTGCCTTGATACTGCCCGGTTTGAAGAGCCGAGATTACTGTTTGTAGGTGAAGTTGAGGGTAAAACAGCCACTTTGGTTAAGGAAGTTCCTATTAGTATATAATAAGTTTTGTCAGCGAAATGGCAGCAGAATATGCAAAGAGTTGCAAGAAAGAACAGCATGGTATAAAGAAGATAACCTTCTTCTCAAGGAATTTAATCTAGTAGCCTCTTTACAGGACAGGATTGGCAATATTCTATATTTTCCTTATTTTCAACCTATGAAAAGACCAAAACCAACAATGAACAGATCCTACTAATAAGGACTGCCAGTGTATGCAAAGCCCTGTATACAGTAGCTCACTCTTCTCTGCAAATACAAATGCAAACATTGCTCCTGTTTAAAGGTCCCGTATTTTGATTATAAAGCAGGTTGAGGTGCCATATAATTACAGTGATAGTATCAAAACGTTTAATCCACAGAGAAATGCATACAGGCCATATTCAGAAATAGTGCCTTTAAGGTAGAAAGTGTGCCGTTACAGTCATTCCCCGGCTGCAATGACGTTGCAGAGACTCAAAGAGTGCAGATGTGGAAGACCATGACACACTAACCAATCAGAGAAGACTGGGCTTTTAAAGGAGGGGGTTTAAAGAGACAGCTGATAAAATGCAGCGTTTTAGACAGAGGATGAATACAGGTATATTCAGACAGACGGCATGAGAAAAATGTGTTTTTGAACATTAAAGCATGTAAACATGTTCTAGTAAGCCAAAAAAGTATGAGCCTAAAAATGAACATTATATGGGACCTTCAAATAACGTTTGCTAAAATCTACAATGCCCAGCTGTTTTGGGAAATTACTAAGCCTGTTTTTAGAAAAATAAAACTTTATATTTGAGTTGCTGTTTTTAAAGATTTACATCTTCATGGGTTCACCTCCACTTGCAGCTGAGAGCCACAGACATGGCAGGAGGGTCAGAAAGTATCACAGACTAATGAATGGTTGGTTTTGGGTGTTTTTATAGAAAAGAAAATAATATAATTATAAATAATTTCTGCTTGAAAAATTTATCAAATTGAGTTATTTCAATGACTTATAATGCTCTTAGTCATATGTGTGTTTGCTGGTTTTGAATGAAAAAGAAACAAGACAAAATAAATTGGAAGCAGACAGAAATGTATACAATACAATCTGGATTTCTGTGTTGCACTATGTGTATATATAATCTTTGAGGACGTTTGCACAGAGCAAAACAAGCATATCATGCCGTTATGTGTTATCTTTATCATATTTTCCACCACCACATGTACTGTATAATCTCTGCACCGCTGCATCAAATTACATTATATGAACTAATCACATTCTCCTTTGAAAGTAATTACCTAAACATACATATTAACTAATGTGTTATTGAGTTGCTAAACCTGCAGGTTTGCAGGAATATGAGTACATTTAAATTGCTGAAATGCCTGCAACACTATGAGCTGATTATGCCTGAGACTTAGTACCATGAAATACTGAGCGCATTCATCACAAATAACTAGGGACTGTGCACCAAAGTGTAAAGGAGGAAATCAATGCATTTTCCCAGCTTATTTCATGCAAATGAGCTCTGAAGGAAACTGATATGGTTGAGGCAAGGTTACAGAAAGAAAGGGAGAAAGGCCAGTTCCAAGACAAATCAATAGAATAAACTTGAGAAATGATTTAGATAGAGCAGATATGAACATTGAAATAAACAAATAACCTTAAAGGAAATCAATCATATAATTTAAAGAGTAAACGGCTTGAACCGGGGTGATCTCCCTCATGGTTTAGACAAACGGAGGATTTTTAATTTCATCATTGATATTATGCCAGACTTGGAGATTTTGCAGATGGTTGCAACCAGGAGGAGGGGAGAAAAATCAATTGAGTCTAGTACTGTGGTCTTAAGAGATGTTAGATATTTACAGCATGGAGGTATGGAGCCTTGTATAAATTTACATTTTAAGAGATAAAAGACCTCTGTATTTTATCTTGTTATTGATAATAGAAACTGTCGACTTTTATCCTGTCCCATCTCAGGGAAGCCTAGCTGTCTGGCGAACATGTTTGTGTGTGTGACCGAGACAGGGGATGAGAGCGCGTTTGTGTGCATGAGATGGGAGAGAATACGAGAGACAGAGCAGTGGTCTGAGGCAATTTCAAGCCTTTATTTTCTTGATACACAAAAGGCAGGCTTTGTGTGCGGTTGTTTCGTCTTTTTTTCCCATCCTGCTTCCACGTCAAGGCAATCGAGGTGGCATAATTGCATCAGAGGTCCAGAAATATAGGGTTGCAATTTAGAAGGAGGATGAGAAGAAGAGGAAGAAGAGGGGAATGAGAAGTGTGTGTGTGTGTGTGTGTGTGTGTGTGTGTGTGTGTGTGTGTGTGTGTGTGTGTGTGTGCATGCGTGTGTGCATGTGTGTGTGTGTAGGGGAGGGCAGGAAAGGCATCTCAGACAGCTTCATTTACGGCTGAAACAGGGACAGAGAGGTTAAGACATTGTGACAAGAGACAAAGTAAATGTATATGTAAATGCAATAGGTTGTTATCACTCCTAAAACACTATGCAGCTTTTTCCACGCTTTGGAGACCTAAATTATATTTAGGCCACATGAAATCCAATAGTCCAACTGTGACCCGCTGCTATGTAAATGGTTCAGGTAATTCTTTAAAACACTGCACTGGTGGCCAAACGGTGGGAGCAAACAACAACAAAGTGTTTACATCATTTGAATGATTTAGGACTACTTGCAGCGATCACTTTAATAGACTCCAGTGTGCTGGCACCAACTTCCAGGTTACAGCTTTCCCTGCTCTTTCTCAATGCATTTCTACAGAGACTTACCAAGAAGCACTTGTAAAAAGACACAACTAAATTTGTGCTTTCTTTCACATGTCCAGCTTTGTATAATATAGATGTCCACTTGCATAAGTTGATTATGTTATTTGCTAATGCACACATAATGTCCCGTGATGAGATGTAGGCTATACTATAGCTTGCTATAAGATAGATTTGCTTTGTGAGCATTAAACACAACTTCCGGTGTGGCAAGTTATTTTTCTAAAGAAGAATTGACTCAAAATACACTCACATTTCTTTACTTAACCTTAAAGCTGCTATAATTAATATTTCTTATTGGTTTATGTGGTATGTGTATGTGAAAGAGGTTAGTTATAGTGAGAAACTGACTCATGTAAGCGTCAGGTTATTGTTTTGGTTCACTCTCACCGCTCTTGTAGAGTTGTTTTCAGCTGCAGCAGGCAGCTATTTTAAACCCATGGTTTAATATGTGCCTAAAGCCAACCGGCAGACAGACAAAGTTAGTGACTAGCTAACTTTGGTGAACATAGTGAAGTATTTAAAAGACTGGGTATTCTTTTTCAAAAGTTGGTGGAGACCAAAACAGAGCTAAAAGTTCAGTGAATATTACACCGGGATTTCACCAGCCACAGATGCACTGCGTTTTGGCTGCGCTGTGGTTTTGTTCCATCCTTCGTCGTGCGTCATACCACACTGGGAACGTCTCGGAACTGGAGCGTTTTGTCTGCCCGACTTGCAGGTTTTGGTGATTTGGTCATTTTACCTGGATATCTATGCTTTTACCATACAAGTAAGTCGTCTATAAATGTTTTCTTCCATTTAGTCCAGTTATGAATGACATGGATCAAAGATTTGTGGTTGTGTTTTTCTTGTTAAAATCGAACAGTGATGTGATATACGATTGGGAGTCTGCACAGGGTGTTTATGTTGAAAAGTGACCGGAAGCTCTAGCCTTTCCACTTTTCTGCCTGGCCTGTGTAATGCCATCTGGCATCTTGCATTTGCCAGACGGCCAGAAACGTGACAGTAAATGAATGTTAATGTTGCGCTGTGTTTACATGTTAATAAAATGCTTGTTAACATGTTGGCTATATCGTCATATAAAAGGTGATAATATGTCAGCATTAATAGCTTATGGCTCAGGGGTAGAGTGGTCACCCCATAACCACGCATTGCAGTTCAAGCCAGGCTTCTCTGGCTACATGTCAAAGTGTTCCTGAGCCAGACGCTGACCCCCAAGTTGCTCCACTACTACTTAGAATGAGTTAAAATGTAGTAATAGAATTTCACTGCATTGTACTGTGTGAATGTGAAGATTAAAGGTCCGGTGTGTAACGTGTTTAGTTGTTCATTATCAGAATCGGTGTTGCCTGTTCACAAACTTGTCCTTTTTCATGAATATTTACCACCACCATCAATTCCAAGTATTCCTTTTGGCTTGACATTTTACATTTGAATTCGCATGAACTGGGTAGCCGCTCCATATTCATGCTCCATATTGAAATACGTTAGCCGGTAAGGGACGTACAGGACATACTGCTCCGCCTTTCGCGTTTTCGCTGTCACATTATAAACTCACAGGTGCTGCTAATGCTGCTAATGCTGCTAATGGGTTTCGTAGCATCCCAGCCCCGGCAAGTTTGAAGAAGGAAAAATGGAGGACCACACTTATTCAAAATCCAAATTTCAGGAACAAGAGTTTTCTTCTTCGCCCAGAAAAAGAAAAAGGATATTGAAAAGAGCAAGTGACCGCGTCATCAGAAAAAAGCGTGAGGGCTACCGTAGCTGTAGTACGTACTTTGAACTGCATGGCGCAAGAGAGTTGATTGCGATATATGATCTCAACGCTAGATGGGAGAAATTCATACACATTGGACCTTAAAGGAATACGTTTTTTATTACTAAAAAAATTATTGCAGGTTTAAAAGTTGCAGTATTACTTTAATGCCCTTATTTAATGCCTCTTCTTCACTCTTTGCTCTTATCTGATTAATGCACTCCTTATTTTTGTTCCCTATAATTTAGGGTGATCATGCATCTGAAGGCTAACCTTAATTTATCCTTAACCTCCAGTGTCAAACTGTGAAATGAGACAATTCTCTCTGCTACAGTACATGTTGTACAAGGACTTTACCTATCTGAGAAAGAGCCTTTGTTACAAGCACAGTTTCCCTTTGACCATAACCAAATCATTCAGAAGCAGAGGCAGTTCCTAAGAGGCAGACTTAGGAACTTGGTTTGCCACCAGCACATATTTTCCTTTTTTTCCCACCTTGATTGCCTGCTGTTAAAAGAGGTGTATCCAGCCACCCCTTGTCCACTTTAATTTTTAATTACCATCTTCCGCTCACCTTTGTTATAGTCATGACACGCTTGTGTTAAGCCTTGTAGAGCAGGCAGGCAGGCAGGCAGGCTGGAGAGAGACGGGTGGGGGAGGAAGAGGGCTACGCTTTTTCTACCGAACAGAGTGGCTGGATTCACTTCTCTAATTATGCAGGCAGACATGCTCTGGGGTGAACTCTGGTACCAACATGCTGCCTCTGACATGGGATCAGGGCCCCAGAGCCGCCGCCGAGGCCTGCTGGAGAATAGGGGGGTATGGGGGCATTCAGAGAGACAGCTTAGGATGAGGAAGTAAATCTGCACAAGAATGAATAAGAAGGGACAACTATAATGGGAATTAGCACCTGTGGTTATTTTATGTCACTGATCTATGCTGCGCAGCCAAACAACTTGAGAAAAACGGTTTAGTTTGCAGGCTGCATAAAGGATAAAGTCAAGCATTTTATGTCTTTTCAGGATAATTATTTCACCCTACCAAAATTGATTGTGATAAAACCTACATTTTATCTAAAAATGCAGACCAAAAAAGGGTTCTTTTAGCTTTTCCTTTTTAACTTTGTGTAAGAATATTTAACTGCATTTTTTCGTTGATAGCTGAAAGGAATTAAACGTAGCCCTGTTTTGCTAAATGCCTGTCTGTCTGACAATTGTTACTGTGATGTCTATATTTAGCAGGAGGCTGGCTTGGGCGTTCTCCATCATGTTGTTGCAGAAGCCTCTGCCTCTGTTAATGTAGTTATGGATACTAATTGAATTAAAAACAGTCAGTTTCTAATTATAAAAACTAAGTGGCACGTCATCCTTTATTGAACTTTATAGGAGTTTCTCAGTTTCAAGATGATTGACACGCACATTTCCAGACTCCAAACAATTAGTCAGACCACCAACCAACCAACTAAAACATGACATACCCGAGAATTTAGATTTATTATTATATAATGTTTGATGTGAAGGTATCTTTGGAGAGACAACGCACAAGAGATGATATGTGTAGAACATCTAGGATTGGTTCACAGGAGTTGGAGCATCACCATGGTACATCGGTAAGAATGTAGGAGGGACATGATGTTTCAGTTTAAGCCATTAATTGTCACTTCACAGGCATTAAGTTAGGGCAACGCAAATGATGGTGCTTGATGGTTATTTAATCACGCACAACCATAGGCTTTTGTCTCTGAATTGTGGCGACAGAGGGCCCACACATGCTTCTTCATGTTACTGCTAGCTAGAACAAATGAAATGGGTGGGACTTATAGAGTAGACCATGATTAAGAGTGAGTGAAGTCAGGTGAGTATAGACCATAATTAGGAGTTGAATGAGGTCAGGTGAGAATGGGTGGATCCATTCCATGGAAGTGGAAGAGGGTTACTGAATAGTATGGCTCTATTCTACAATACACTGTATGTATATTACAGAAGTGATAACCCCTACTCCCTCTAGTCTTGCATGAATATGGAGGATGGTAATCAAGCATGTGAATTAACACATCTTGCTAAGCATGTATTATTGATATGAATTGATCCTGCATTCCACAAACCCCTCTATTGCTGTGTGTGTGAGTGAGCGTTTGCATACACGCAGTGAAGTTAGGTGGAGTCAGGATTGGGCTGAGTGGGCCAGCCAGTTTGATGGAGACAGTAATTGATGGGCCAGCATGTTTCAGAGCGACCGCTAAAGCTTTGTTAATTGTCATAAGAAGTTCAAATTGATTGGGGCCGCTGCATTAGTACATACAGTGGAATTGATTAATGTTTTGTTCTGAAACGAATGCACGTAATGGATTGGTTGGTGTGGCACTTTATTTATTGAATTCATTAATGCAAGCCTCGGGACGAGAGTGATGCCAATGGCCAGGGGCGTGTGAGAGAGAGGGAGAGAGAGAGAAAGAGAAAGGGGGGGGGGGGGGCGAGTCGGGTTATGAAACAACGATCTATATCAGTGCAATGCCAAGAGCAGAGGTATAGAAGCTACAGTACAGTGGCATAAACTTGTGGTATTACCATATAGGGGTGTCACACTTTGATTTTTAACAAAAAAATAAATCGGAATTTTGACTATGAAAATCAAAAGCTTCCATCAGTATTTCCTTCTCTCTTCACACCCGCCTACTTGCCCATGTCCGAAGAACAACAAAAAACAGCTGCAGCGTAGCTTACCGGCTGGTAGCACGCAGCTAAAGACACAGGAATTCACCGGTGTGGCAACATTTTGCTTTCCCCATGAGTGAATTATGCAAACAACGAAGGTAAAGCATGTGCGCTCCGACGGGACTCCATGGTGCCTTCAGGTGCACCCTGTTAAACTAATGGTGCATTCAATTGCACTTTGTAAACTCTGAGAAACCAAACTGCAAATTAACATTTACTGTTGAAACATGTAAAAGCTTATTCAAAGAAGGGACATCTCCATCACATTTTTTCCATGTTTTTTGTACAATGTGATATTTATTTGTCATATTATTTTGTGTAATACAATACAGCTGCACATTGCAAGCTGAAACTATAGTGAGCCTACTGTACATTGACATGATTCAAAGCATGTGAATTATGACAGAGAGAAGAATTCCTCTGGAAAACATACACTGCATTACAAGTTCCCTTTGATGATTTCCTAGAATATCTTGTAGTGTCCTGTAGTATATTATGTACCAGCTTCAATGTGGATGTGCAGAGACAGGGAGCTTTGGACAGGATATAGACAGTCTCGCTTTATCTCCAGAATGAACAATGCATTTGTGAGAAACAAGGGCATATGATTCATAAACACGTAAACATGCGTTGCGCGTACTGTATCCTGTTCCTACAGACACAGCTTTTTGATGTAAGTAAATGTGTTACTGTTAAATCAATAACCACCCGTAAAAAAGGAGAGGAAAAAACACTTCCTGCCTTATTTCTTTCTTAAAAAATGTATCTGCATGTTTCAGTCTTAATGTAATCCATTGCATTTTGGTCATAAACATTGTATATCAGATTGAGAGTGGAGCCACCATCTGCTCCACCTTGTTATAATATGAATGAAAGTGCAGTGGCAGATGAGAGTAGCCATCATAACAGCCTGGTCTTACAGTGAATTACGACAACAGAGGGTGAGGTGGGTGTAACTTCACCATGTCCCTGTGTCTCCTGGATATAAAGGGAGCCCACATATTGACTACAGTGATTGAGATGAAGTACTTTAATATGCTAAACACCAAGGGCACATAACAGGAGATGCACACACACACACACACACACACAGCATCTCTTTACTCTCTGTGTTATTCCTGCTATCTGCTGTGCTGTGTTTCCTAGATAGTTTTAATGCAAGCGGATAGGTTAGGTTAGGTGAAGTAAAGTGGGATTGGGGGGTTATGTACTGTGTTAAAGAAGGGACACGTTTAACACAGAAGCAAGAGAGGAAGTTACAAGCACCAACAACTTCTTTGTAATCATGTTAAGGAGAAGGAGCAAACAAGAAATTTGCCCGTCAAATGGAAAAGTGGAGCCTCTTAACCAGGCCACAATTGTATTTACAGACCTTGCATTGTACCCCTGGACCAAAGTGAACTAAAAGAAAGACA
The DNA here is from genome assembly GCF_004354835.1 of Perca flavescens. Taxonomy (NCBI): domain Eukaryota; kingdom Metazoa; phylum Chordata; class Actinopteri; order Perciformes; family Percidae; genus Perca; species Perca flavescens. The sequence goes on from NC_041336.1 coordinate 29,522,601, forward strand.
AATAGAGAGAGAGAGAGAGAGAGAGAGAGAGAGAGAGAGAGAGAGGGAATGGGGACACACAATTGCACACACATGAACAATAGTGCACAAAACAGCTTACACCATTAACAAGATTACATCCTAAACCATAAAGGGATGTTGTAACAGCATAAACGTAAGCTTGTGGACATGGCCGCGGCAGGATAATAGCTGGAGGGAAAGCAGCGGTTTAACCTTTATGAAACTGAGACGATGTGCTGGCTGCTTTGAAATCACTGATTGTATTGCCGACACTTTGAATTATTTAACCTCCCTTTTTTGTTATATAAATGCATGCAGATTTTTATATACTACATGATTTACAGAGATCCCCTTGCATTCAATTCAATCTAGATACACAAGCTCAGCACATGACTTTTATGTTAATGTTTCATTGGAAAATATGTCAGTATTTTGTAACGCGCCTGGGCAGCGAGCCAACCCGCTCTCTTGTAAAGCGCCCTGGTCCTCGGTGCCACACAAATAACCATGTGAAGCACTGTACGATTACAGCGCGGATGAAAGAGAGATGGAAAAAAAAAGCAGACAATAGCTCAGTGACAAAGTGTAACACAATTAAAACAATAAAGTCTCACAAATGAACATGCCACTGTGGAACCTTATCAATTAGGAATCAAAGTGGGGGCCCCCTCTGAGGTGCTTCCACCTATTCTTCCTGTCGCGCAGCACCGTAATAACTCCCTCTCGCCCGTCGACTGGGAACCTATTTGTATGCGTCCTCGCACAGCAGCATGGTCGGACGCTCTATTAATCTTTCTATATGAACAGTCGCTGGCGCTGATGAAATTGGGCCCAATGAGGCGAGCCTCCAGTGGCCGGGATAGGCCCCATTCATCTTGATTTGATTCGCGCACTGACACTGGAGCACTCTGATGACAGAGGTTAAGTCAGTGAGTGGCCGTTTGCCTTCTTGTTTGCTCTTTCAACTCCACACCTTTAACCACCTGCCGCCCGCAGAAATGAGCGGTGGGAGAGGCAGGAGGTGTCTCATGTCGATGTTATGGGGCCACAAACTGGAACATCCGATAACTCCCACACGGCTGATTTCACCCCCTGTCACCGGCCGGCACATCTCAAACAAATATATACAGCAGAAGCACTTCTCCTTGATAGCGTGTGACTTCAACAGATCAGAGATAGATGGGGGAATAGAATCAGCTGCCTGACAAGCGGCACCTTCTCTCATCCAGCAATTTCACAGTGTCATTTTGGGATTATTTCATTACTTGCCATGATCCATGACTGAAACTCATTTTGGCCCTGAGCGCTCAGAGAAAATGTGTGACATGCGTTTGTGAAGAAGTGAGAGATGGTAGCACTGAGTAGAAAAAAAAAACTCTTACTATTGAGCCATTTGAATAATTAAACCTCAACTCTTTCACTCTCAAAGTTGGGGTCGTCACTAGATACTGTGTGAGCGTGTTTTTCTTGGACATAAGTGGTTTTTGTCTTGTGGTACTGCTGTTTATTTGCGATTTGCAATATATTTAAAGTAATTAGCATTGTAGAAGCGGCCGGGTAGTGATACCAAATTGTATGTTTCCATGCTTCACCAGCCCCTGAGACAGCCCATCCAGCCAGGGCGATGATGTCAGTAAAGAACAGGTCGGAAAGGCCTGTGGCGGCCTGTAGCACTTCGCCCTCCAGCACCTCTCGGTTGTGTGAGGTTCCTCTCGGGTTACAGAAGGATTCCAGGCAGAGGAAGTATCGCCACATTAGCTCCATTAGATTAATTAAGAATGTTTAATTTCCAAAATGGAGCATGAGACGTGAGACATGACTCACAGCTTGCCATTTCCGTCCTATCTTTACACAAAAAAAAGGGAAACCTACTTACTTTGGCATGCACAGAGGCAACATGATACCAGCTAACTTTCAGCGCATGCGACGTATTGGCACTTTATGAAAACTAGCTGTTCATGTAGAGGAACATGAATGATGAGGTGGCTCTTTGAAATATAAGCCTCAAACACACACAGACACACACACACACACACACACACACACACACACACACACAAACGCACACACACACACACACACACACACACACACACACACACACACACACACACACACAAAACAGAAGATTACACATAATCTGCAGAATCACAGGCATTGACAGACAATGTTCCTGTATTTCTATTCATCCTTTATTCAAGCATAAGCACCTCAAAATGTTGTAGTAGATGTGTTCAGCTGCATGGTAAGAGGCTTTGTTTATGCTGCTAAATTCATCCTTTGCAACAGCCAGAATGTTAATTGTTCTTTGTCTATCATTCTGCGTTTCATGTTTTGAATGGGAGTGACACCAATGAGAGATTACCACCGTAGGCTGCACTACACCTTGTCAAATGCCTGCACACACAACACACATCTGAGACAACATGCGTATACATCCACCACTGGTGTTGTTACCTCCCAGTCGGGGTGCACTGTAAACCGCTTAGACATGGAGTGCTTTACTGCCTTTATAGCCTCACTCCCCTAAGTCAGCAAGGGAGACCCTCATTGGCAAATACACACACACACACAAACACATTTCATGGAAGCTTTTTATTCTGCTGTTCTAAACATCCAGTGTCAATTAGGCTAGGAAAAATCAACGCTGAAAATGCATTTATTTTTCCAGCAGCAACAGCAGGTTTTTTGTGTAATTGTCAAAAAAAAACAAGAGCGATTGCTATAGCACCAAATATATCACCAAATTAATTAAAATGTATCTGACTTCTGCAGAAACTATTGGTGATGCTTTGTAGCGTTTTGTCCATTTTGTTCATATTCTTTTTATTTCTAACAATACCAGGCCATATATATATATATATATATATATAGACAACGATATGTACTCATACTGTATAGTTATCCGCAAACGAGTGCAAAATGTACTCTTGAAATGATCCTACAAAACTTTCCATGTAAGATCATAAAACTCTCACACCACCTCAAAGACAAACTGTAGACTGATAAATCAGAGGTAGCTGTGGTCTGAGCATATGGAGACAACCGCTCATTTGCATGACTCACCCAAATGATGTGTGTTAAGTGGGGACTGGGGAGCTACAGTATGGGAAGTGGTTTAGATTATGACGACAGTGAGCAGGAATATAGTTTTTGTTTGAACTAACAGTCATCTTGCTACGTCTGTGAACAGATTACAATTTGGCATGGTTCAGCATGTCCCATTATCCATGGAATTACACTCATATGAGACAATTCCACACCTCACCATGCCCAATGTCAAATGTCCAGGGCCAATGCAGGATGCAGTGTGCCTACATTTAGCCAGCAGATCTGACTGTCACAGGAAATACTGATGGGAACTACTGATTCTGAGCCACCACAGCAATAGGTTTGGGTAGGATTAGGAAACTAAAACTTGGTTAAAGTTAGGAAAAAATTGTGGTCAGGGCTAAAAGAAACTTAATATCTGGTAAGAGGCAGCATGCAAACCACAATCTGCAGTGCTGTAGACGCCATGATCGTTCCCCCTTTGCTTCTGATAGATGACATGTCGTTAGGGGGATATATTGGCAGAAATTGAATATAATATTCATAACTATGCTAGTGTATAATCACCTGAATCATGTTTGTTTGTTTTTAGCTTGGAATGAGCCCTTCATATCTACATAGGGACCATGTCCTCTTTAGCACAATGCTGTAGTAAATAAATATGCTGCCAATTGCAGCAATAATTTACTTTATAATTCATTATACTGTAGTGTCTGCATGTCAATATATCTGATACTTATCATTTATACATATTCATGCAGTTTTAGATCTGGTTCAAAATATAAGACCCGCCAAGACCTTTAATTTGCACAACAAGAAGAGGTCTCTTTTAAGAAAAACATCACCAATGCTGATGAAACAAGGGTTTGTTTTAATGTATCTGAAAGGGATAACACTTGCCAATGATCCTCTGCTTGGTTAAGGGCTGATCCAATTGCTTGCAAAGTAATTGAAGTACTGAGGCCAGTGCCTTGGTCAAGTGCAATGATAGGCGTATTCCTTAAACCCAATACCTAATATCTAAAAGGCAAGTCTTTTGGAGTTGGAGAAAACAAGAGCACCTGGAGGATATCCACAAATAATATTAGTCCATGCTTATTAATAACACACCCAAGCCATGCAATTCCCTCTGAGCCTGACCAGAATACAATGGAGCAAAGGGACATTGTGGGCTGCCTATCTTCTGTTGCTTGTCTTAACAAAAGCTGTTTAATTACTTCAACTCAAATGTTAGCTACCCTTTTCATGTAACACACAAGGGAATGTTTTTTATATCCAACTGTCACATAAGTCTGTTTGTTGTGGAGGAGCATTATGCTTACATAAATGGCCTGTATAACACATCATCTGCATTTCCAAGTACGTGCTCATTTTACAACATTTCATGCAATGGTTTTGGTAGAGGCGCTAGCAGTGACACATTGTGTCTGGAAGGCAATTATGTGTCTGTTCATGTGTGTGTGTTGTGATGTGACATCAGGGCCAGGACAGGCTTTGGTAAGAAAGTGTGTTGGGGGAAACCTGGCCCTCTGAGGTTTGGCTGTTCTGACTGCACTGGGCCAGATGGGGATAATGGAATGTCATTCTGTCAGCTCCTTGGCTGATTAGGGAGTGTTTGTTATTTATTGATTGTCTTTCATGGCGAATTATCTATGCACAGGTCAGTGCCAGCATTTTATTCCTGCAGCTCTGATGGCCGGCTATTCCCATCCTCACACAAAATCAATGAGTACAAATAAAATGGAATTTTAAAAATGGGGGGAAATTAGCAAACATCTCAGCGCAGCCGCTGTCATGCATATGTTAGCGGTGATCGCACGCAGGCTGACATGAGCCTCGCGTTTCAATGAAAGTGCACTCTCACCAAGTATTCCATTTTAACAGCAGTCATGTCTCATCCTCTTCCAGTCTTGTCTGCACCTTTTCACCCCTCAGCACCATGCAAGTGTCTGCTGTCTACACACGTCACATCTTGATCATATTTATCATTAGGACACAGCAGCAGCATCCTGACTGGTTGTATGGGATAACATTGTCATCTCACAGACTCGCAAGCTGACACATTTTTGGCGGTGGACCTCTGATTTGATAAGTTTGTACATAGGCACAGTGATGCTCTCTGGGGCATTTGGGTCAAAAAACATTGGAATTTGGATACCACCGTTCATTTCCTGTTTCCTACCAATAGTCAACGTTGGTTCCTTTTAGCCCTTACCTTGGTTGCTTCCTCACCTTAACCACATGGTTATTTTTTTAACCATGATGACGTAGTCATAATTTAAACCCAAACCATGATCTATCCCTATCCTTGACCAAGTCGTGATCGTGCCTAAACCTAACCAAACCTTCACAACAACGATGTTGGATCATAAAAAAGGATTCAGTTTTATATACATAATACATAGATAATGTATGTAATGTTTTTAGTGGACACTGATGAACTTGCACATGACGTATTTTTGTCGTGTAATTGGGAGGACTTGTTGATTTAGCGGGTGAGCATGCTAACATTTGCTAATTTTACACTAAACACAACGTACAGCTGAGAATAATAGGAATGTATTGAAGGTATTTGGTCATCAAACCAAAGTATTGGACAGATTGGCATTTTAAATTGATATTGGCCCTAGATGAAAAGTCACCAAAGTCACTAGGATTCAGCCTCTAGGGACCACAAATGTCGAGACAAGCTGTCATGGCAATCCATTCATTAGTTCCAAACCAAAGTGGAGGATCGGCTGACTGACAAAGATTGCCATTCATAGACATCCCGCTTGAATGCCTTAAAGTTCTTGTTGAATTTATATCAAACTGAGATAATAGTGGTCAAATTAAACCCATTTGTTATACATTGTATAATTTAAACTTTTTTCTATTGGATTGATTTAGCATTAAATTAAGAGGGAGTCAACAACTGTCACGCTTGCCTCTTCTTACACACACCCATTCTCTTCTTCCTTCTGCCTTTCTGTGTTGTCGCTGATGTTTGTGCTTGAGATGGATGCAGCCCTCTTTATTAGATAGCATCAGTCTTTTGTCTGATGACTAGAATTGCACAGTGGTGGCTGTCTGCGCCGCTGTACTGGATTTCGCTTCAGCCCTTCCGAGGCCGATCGCTCAGAGGCTTTTTGTTTAACCTGGCGGCCATGTGATGGGGCCCACTTGGCCTCGTCATCCCGAGCATAAAAGGCATCGGTGTCGGGCCTTCTTCTCAGACCAAACGGCTGTCCGAGCCGCATTGACTTTCTGTCAGCGCCTGCCCGCTTATTGTTTGTGAGTTTGATTAAAAAAGAAAAAAAAAGAAGAAGAAGAAGAAGAAGCAGGACGAAAAATGCAATTACTCAAGTTGGAGGAAACCGAATGCAGACCTCATAGAGATAATCACAGACTAATGTGACATTCCTCCATCACCACAGCAACCGGAGAAAAGCCTCTGAGCAGCAGAAAAGTAGTACGAGAAAAAAAAAGAAAAACACGCTGTGCTGTACAGGCACAGATTCCACGTCTTCTATAAAGTGTTTTTGGATGTCCTTCGCTGTTGCAGAAGTGTAATGGCTTGTTGTGCACAAATTGATTTTTATGAAGCATCACGGCTGCATCTGTCTCACTTTGCATCCATTAAACTAGCTCAGCTACAGTATTGCGCTCTCCATCTGGACACTGAGAACTGTATTTGTTCCACGACTTATGTTCACAAAAAGAAACAGCTCTTCCTTCAATGCCGGAGACGCTGGAAAATCACACAGTTTTGTTATAAGAATGAGCAATATAGGAAAGAAAAACGGCCGAAAATGGGACAAAGACAAAAACATGTGTTACTTACGCAGACACACACTCACTTACACTCCAAGTAAGTGACTGCGGGTGGTATATCTGTGCGTGGTGCGTCTCTTAATTTCTGCCGAGTAAACAGCTTCCAGATGTAAGAGTTTCCTGCTGGCCCCGCCCAGTCCAGATGCCCAGTCTGCCAGCAGATCTGCCTCAAATTGGGCACATTTGAGCAATCATTTAGTTCCCATCTTCCTGAAGGGGGAACTTTTATTAATAAAGCCTTTTCATCTCTGTATCTTTGATTAGGATGCGTGGTGCTGCGGGGGGAGGTGGGAGGGGATAATGGCTCAGTCATGTGAAAGCAGATTGAGGGATCATGGTTTTAAGGGGAACTTGTGTAGGGGGGGAAGGGGGAGGTGTTGTTGTTTTTTAACGTGTGTTACAGTACAGTGGAAGGAAACCGGTGATAGGAAAGAAAAAGGACATCCTCTGTTGTAAGTGGTTCCAGGTTACCCGACCCCCATACTTACTCGAGCATGTTGCCCTCAGCCACAAACTCAAGAAACTCCTACAACGCTTTAAATCACCCATACACCACTGCCTCTTATCTCAGGCTGAGGGTTTCTAATTATAATTTTTGGCGGTTTTGTAAATATGGCCAGAGGATAAAATAGAGATGTCACAGTGTGTGTGTGTGTGTGTGTGTGCGTGGGTATGTGTGTGTGTTTCTATAATCCAGCTTATTGACATTTACATGCTCATTATGTCCAGTTATTTCATAAATTCATGCCACATTCATCATCACGATGAATGTCTCCTCAGACGACATAAGGTATATCATTAGCATGAAGGGCCTGTTCACCCAAACAATAAAACACAGAAAAAGAGTCACCCCCCTCCCCCCCATATTTACCTCAAGGGGAATGTTTGTTTTTGTGGAAAGTTTCTGAAAAGAGAGGTTGCTATCAAATTTTTATAATTTCTAATTATCCAATGCTTTACGTGCCACAAATAAGATTCCATTCACTTCAGTTGCACTGCGGTGGAGGCCAAGTAAGTACCAAAATAATAAGTAATATAATGAGTAATAATACCCCATTACAAGAAAAGTCCTGCAGGGACAATGTTACTTAAGTTGAAGTACAGTCGAAACAAAAGTAAACATATTCATTATGTATAATAGTGCCTTTTAGAGAGATTATTACTATGGATGCATTACCATGGCTGCATGCTTTTCATTTGGTATGACATTGTTATCAAGGTGGATCCAATATCAACTACTTTTGGGTAGATTAATCTATTACAAACCGGCATATTTTAGAGGCTGACACATTTTTTGAATGTAAAATCTTAACCTGCATTGTAACTAGTCAAATAAATATACTGGAATATAAAGTTCAATATGTCCCTCTAAAATGTAGTGAAGACTTATAAAGTAGCTCAGAGCTGAACTTCTGTACAGTCCTTGCAAATGTATCTAGTTACGTTTCACCACGGACAAGCGAGAATCCTTTTTTTCCCTTTTCCTTTGTAATTAGTAAACTATAAACTGACCCTTTAATGGTCCTTACCATATTTTACTTTATACCACTTATGTTGTAGTGAAATCACATGTGAACTCCTCTGTATCTCTGTTTCCTTAACAGACGGGTAAACAAAGACGGAAAATGAGAGGATGGCGGCGTTTAGCTGCCTGATGTTTGATGACAGCGAGTCCTGTCTCTGGCTTACTGAGGGTCAGCCACAGGGTTGGCCTCGTGGTGGCCTGATTCCCATTGCAGCATATCCGTCCCCCCCCTCCTGCCGTCACTTTCCATTTGGGCCTGCTGTGAAACTCTGACATGCCCAAAGACATATAGGATTCCATTATTTTCACTCATATGAGGGTGCCACACTTGATTCAAGCAGAGCTGTCATGGCAAACCAGGGGTCCCTCCCCCTGTACACACACACAGACACACACACACACACACACACACACACACACACACACACACACACACACACACACACACACACACTTTCTATCAACCTCCTCACCTTGAAACCCTGAGATTTGCGCCAATGAAAACCAACTAATTCTGATGTGAGCGTCTGATCCCTCTCAATTAAGCCAATGAAATGTTTTATGCAATTGGTGCCTTACCTTCTCGGTCTCTATAAAGCAGGCGAGAGCAAGGCGGCTCATAACGCTGCCACTGTAAATCAGACCGATTTAATTTCAATTTCATTTCAATGGGGTTAGCCATCAATAATTAAAAGGATGTGTTTATGACTTACAAAGATCATAATTAATCTGCTCCAGGGAGGGAGCTTTTACACAGATTATATCCATCATGTTCTGTTTTGCTCCTTACAGGCCACGGCATGGCGGAGGGGAACATTGATTAAGATGTGCTTAGTGGATCATAAGCTGCTGTTCCTCGGGCAAGTCATAAAGAATAAAAGCAATCTTTAACCTTTTCTTTTTTTTTGCTAAAGCCCATACAGTTTTAACAGGCAATGATTCATAAGCAGTCTGATTCATAAGCAGGGCGGTTGGCATGGATGTGGGAGATTAGTTTATGACTTGCCTCCCATTTGGCTGTGTGTGATTAATTCAGCAGGGATAAGATGAGTGGTTACAGTTTTTGTTTTCATGTTGAGATTATAGACATCTTGTGTTCTCCATTGTCATTTATTTTCAGTTTTACGTGCCGAATGTGGGTTCCTTTCATACTTTAAGTGTAGATTTGGGCAGTGATGTCAAGGTGCTGCTGAATTGTCCCTACCAACATCAGACAACTGATATTATATCTAAATTTCAGATGCCAGATGTTGGCTTAATTTGTGATCTTTGCTCAGAGATGTAATTTTATCCAATAACGTTATAGGCAACAAAAACAACAAAATAAACCTGCAAAGAGCATAGTAGGACATCTGATCTCTTTTTATTTTTATTTTCTTAACAAAGAACAGCTGCTCTGTGATCAAACCGACGATGTATTATCGGTGGCGTAACATGTAGGATTCATATTAATTGACCTAACGCCATCTACATCCCTCGCCTTTTTCTGGATCAGGAGTTGGGATATATTTGTATGGTTCACTATGAACATTATACATTGGGTAAATTAGCCACAGACTGCATAGACACACAGGCAGGTGTGCTCTGATGTTATAATGTCTGGTTGTAAATTCATAAGCTGATTAAAAGAACATATACTTTCAGGGAAGGTTTGTTCAGAGTAGCACATTACCAATCGATTCATTTATTTTTTGTAACCTTTATTGTTAAAATCTGTCATATCTAAAAATGTTATTATTGTTTTTACTCTAATGGTTATATTATTCAAAATTCAATGTAATATACAGGTTTAAAGAGACACCATCCTCTTTTAGGGCAGTTGTAAAAGTAAATACATGTTAAATGCTTGTGTGTCCAGTGAGCACATGTGTATACGGAAAAGAAAAAGAGTTTTAGAGCAAGTGCACACATACACAAGCCATCCGGCAAAAGTTAAGTTAAAACCAGAAACCTACAGCTGTGGGTTCATTCACACCGTAACCTGTAAAAAATAAATAAATAAAAATAAAATAAAACACAATCTCCTCTCACTCAACGTATTTTCTTGCAGACTGTATGTGAAAATGTTTTCCGTTAGAAGAAAGTCTTTTTATTTAGTCATTGAAACTTTAATCAAGTAGATCTGCTCCATTGTTCTTGAGCTAAACAGCAGCCAAACGTGGCAATCTTTAGAAATACACTGAACTTGTTTCATGGTGAGTTGACAAGGGAAAAGCACATCAGCAGTTACCAGTCAAACAGAAAATGGAGAGTGTCAAGCAGTACACCAAATCAAGACAGATCCTGCAGCGAAATGTGTTTAGGCATTGTACCGATTTCACTTTTCCCGTCTCGCTTCTTTTCCTGCTCCCTGGGCCAGGCGGGGAGGAATTAGCCATTATGATGGCTCCTAGCCCGGCGCCTCGACTGATGGGCAGAGAAGTCTGGCCCCCTGTTTTCGTCACCTGTCTCGGCTTCTGGGATTTGACATGGCTGGGTGTCTGGCAGCAGACAAGGCGAGCCAAGGAGGGGAGGGGTATGGGAGGGGAGGGGAGGGGGGCATAAACAAACAAACACAAAGTGAAATACAACATGCTTGTGAACAAAAGAATTAGACATACGGGCATGGAGAGATTGCTTTCTGTGCCGGGGTCAGTTGATTTTGAGAAGCAGCATTTTGCTTGGTATATATTATATAGATGTATGTACGGGCTGCAACTATAGCCAGTGGAACTTTAGTATGCAGGGAATAGTAAGCCAGAAGGAAAAAGAAAAAAAAAAACAAGAGGAGGAGGTGCTGGATTGATTTTTCTCCACTCCTCGGTATGAAAAGGTCACTTTGATCAATGCTGCATAATTGGGACTGTATTAGGATCATATCGGGTCATTTTACTGTTTAATGATGAAATATTAAATATTGGGTAGTCATTGCAGTCATTAGCGGTCTCTTTCATTTATAGCCCTTTAATTAATTTGAACCTGACCCGTAGTCCAATACTTTTGAGTGTGCAGACTTAAAAGCACTCTGCTGAAACCACAAGCTCTTAGCCAATTGGATCCACTTACCTATACACATACCTCACTTTGTTAATGGACATGGGACAATAGTATTAGCACTTTAGTGAATAATATGCCTCTACTAATAGTGTACCACAAAGGAAACCGTGCTAATTATGTTGCATTTAACCCTGTTTTTTTTTTTTTTTTTTTCTTCACATTTGGTACATGAAATAAAATGTTAAAACGTGGAAACGCGTGGGCTTTTGAATTTCCTGCAGCTTTAAATGAAGTCTTGACTTTTTTCCTCACGTGTCAAAAGAGTCGTGGAGAGCTTTAATCAGATCGCTGACCGACGCAATTCATCAAATCATAAAATAGCCTGAGTTCAACTTAAAAGAAATCCTTTATCACTGTCAAGCCTGACTCCATATTCCCACCCACCCCCCACGACTTTAATTTATTCATTTCCTTCCTTCTAAAGCTCTTCATTATTAACCATGATTGGACATAAAGACAATATGTGAGTAGTCATGCCGCCGCATAGATGAGTGCTCTTTCTGTAAATGACCAGCAGTGGGCTGGTAAAACAGAAAGTCCATTGGGGCAAAGGGAGGACAGTAGGACGACTAAAAGCACTTTAATGACATGGCTGGACTCGTGTTTCCTAATGATGCAGGCGAGATTAATTATGCCCTGCGTATGGGTCATAATTATACGAGTACTGATCCTTTCCACCAGCTATGCTCGGGCACTCTCCTCCCATGCCTTAAGTTTCAGATAATCCATCAACACGTTCACATATTCCTTTCATTATGTGTGTTATTTATTTATTACAGTTATATATTGATTTCCTTAGTTTTGACATTAGGAAAGGAAGAGTTGATATTAGATCCTGCAGAGTGATCGCATAACATGTGGCTCACTGTGGTGTTATGAATTGAGAGAGGGAATTGTGTAACTGTTTAGTTCTGATATCACACTGCAAAAAATAATTCAATACATCTTTTGTCTCAGCAAAATGTTATAATGTATACAATTAAGTGTATTGACTATTTGCATCTCTATTCACTATTCTCAGACAAGTGAAGCACATTGTCAATCCCTGGCTTTTAATGCAGTTTTTCATGCATTTTTTTGTGCATCATGGATTTGCATGAAAACACAGTAGTATACATAGTTCACCCATCTGGCAGATTTTTGGGGAGAAAATGCCAGACTTAATGACACCGTAAAATTAACATTTCTGGCCATATTTGGTGTTCATGAAACAATTTATTGAACTAGAAATGTCTTGAAAGGATTAATGTAGTCATTCAGATCCACAGGAATGAACTAGTTAAATGTTACTCTGTGGGATGAACAGATTAAATACGGATGAATACTTGGATGCAACTACTCCAAAGGTCTTAGGACCCTGAATAATGACTTCCTGGCACCAGACCATGAATAGGGTAGTGACAGCTCCTCTTCATTTGCTCCAACTATCTGTCACAAGAAAACAAGCAGTGACTTTCAAAGTTTTCACAAGATTTTGATGCTCTTTGGAAAGTAAAAAAAAAATGAATTGTCTTACTGTCCACATTCATAATGGTCCAAGTGACCATATTTATGCTTGTGTTAGACTACTGTACCTATTATCTATTTTTAAACTTGTTGCCGGAATTATACTAACAACAGAGAAGCTAAAAAACAACTGTCACTAACAAGTGATGACTAGATAGTGATACATTGGGTGTATTATTTCTCGCTTTTCACAATTTTTCAAGCTAAAGAAAGTTACATATTTGTGCCTGCCCCTTCTGAAAAATGTTGTTGAAGAGGCTTCTTTGGTTTAATTATGTTGAAGTGAATCATTTTTAAATTATCATTTTAGTTTAATGTACTTTCCTCTTTGTTATTAATTCATTTGCAAACTATTAATCTTTGTCACAAGGAACTTATAATATGTATTTTGTATTGGTGTCATGTAATTCCATGTGGGAAGGGCCACTTAGTGGCATGGCATGTAAATAAAATATAATTCATTCATTCCTTCTTTCATTCCTTCATTCCTTCACTCATTCATTTATTCAAGTTATTCAGTTTTATTGGAGTCCAGTATCAGTGCCAATGTGAAAATACTAAATCCTCTTTATCTAGTTGCTGTTTTATAAAAAAGAAAAAAGTGCACTGATGTAAAACATAGTCGGATTACGCGCCGAGTAATGAAAAGCAATTTACTCTGCAATTTCTTAATATGTATTCAGGGAATATAGTGTCTACTGTACTGTGTCATGGGTAATATTGTCAAGTAATGCTACAATATAACACAGAGTGGATTTTCTTGAAGAACAGAAGTGTGATCTTCAGGCTTATGGAGAGACCTAAGAGGCCGGATGGAGGAACAGGAGGCAATTTTCCTTGAGGTAAGTAGAGTCAGTACTTGATTTAATAAATCTCTATGAGATGCTCCCATCGAGCATCCTGAGAGAACAGAGCTGGGGGAGGAGGGGGGGTGGGAGAGGGTGCGTGTGTATGTGTGTGTGTTGGGGAGAGGGATGACGGGCTAACAGGGATGTCTTAATTCCTTGACATAAACATACACACGGATTAATGAAGCCTTGGGAGATTGCGAAGAAGAGGAAAGATTGCTTATCGATCCATATCAAAATTTTCATGCTAATCCCAGCCAGGAGACAGAGTGTCTGGTATCAGAGTTAATAATCTGATTTCTAGGCTGTCCAGGACAATTCCAGCCAGCGTGAGGGCCTAATCACAGCGCCGTCTTCCCATCTGAGAGCAGCTGCCTTGGCCCTGCAGCACGTCACCCCCCCCCACAACCCCCCAGCCCCCATCACCTCCCTCCCCCCGGGCCTCTGGCCCCTGCCACCGGCTCGGACAGTGATGGAGCATATAATAGAAAGTTTAATTTGTCAGAACGCTGACAAATTAAATTTTTGAAATTTCAGAGAAGATTTGAAGCGGAGAGATTGGTTGGCGACGATGGTGGCTGGCTAAGTGCTGGTTGAGCGGCGCTGACCTTCGTATGTGAGCGTGGGGACAAATCCGGAGCTTGGAGTTACAAGTTGTATCTGAGTGAAGTCCACTGTTTTGCCATTATATAACAACAACTAAAAGTTCCTAGAAAACCAGCCAATGTTCAATTTAAAAAAAAATAAACCCAAATGGACCCAATACGTAGCTCAATCTTCATATCAATAAGGAGTGTCGCAATTTCGATTTGAAATTGAAAATCACTCAAAATGAGTTGTAAAAAGCAGTATCGGCGACCGCCCCAGAATCTGCTGCAGCGAGGGATGTGAGGAGATGGGGTGGGGCACCCTTAGGAGAGCCAGCTGATGTGTCTTAGTTAGGCTAATATCCTCGCCTCACATTTTTCTCTATTAAATCTTAATCACAGACTTGTCGAGTGTCACTTGACATTTGCATTTTGCCAGGCGGAGCCGCGATGCACGCGGCGCTCGGAGGTTGGACAGCTTCCTTCCACTGAGCACTTTGTTCAATCACCAGCTCTCATCTTCAACAGGGTCGCATTAGCAGATTGGCCATGATGAGACTGGGGATATTCCTCCGTGGGCATGCTGGGTTTTGTTTTCTACAGTAGAGAAAGGCATTGAACTAAGACACCGCTAAAGGACACAAAGGAACATTTGTAAAAACACACAACTTTAAGCTTTCATGTATCTAAACCTTCAGCTTTATATAAAAAAGGCATACTCCTGCTGGCTGCGGCAAAGTGAAATGTAAAGCACAACAGCTGAGAGAAATGACAAGGACATGTGAAAAGAAGCCGTCAACACTGCTTTAACTTCTCTCAATAATCAATCTCCTCATCTTGATGTTTACAAAAAAAGAGTCAATAAGTGGAGAGGGAGCTTTGTGATTGCCTTTGATTTCTACTTCCAGTCCAAATCAGGCATTATTGTCTTTGTCTTTGTCTTTGTCTCTCTCTCTCATTCTCAATATGACATTGATGACAGCAGACCATCCACACAGATGAAACAGGAAACACTTTTCTGTGTTCAGACTGCATCATAAGACTTAGACCTTAGTACTGTAAAGCCTTGTGTGCTGATTGCACCAACTGGTAGAAGGTTTGAAATTGCAAAACTGCAGCACCCAGAAATCCTGTCAAAAGAACTTGGATGTGAGGTCAAAGGGTGCCAAAAACAAGGACTCACTTTCTGCTCTTTAGGAGAAGCAGTTTGGTCACCAATCTTAATTTGGAAAAAGAAATAGCTTCAATCAATTGGATCTTAATTAGTGAAGATGAGGCACTCTTTCTTTGCAGCCTCACTTTTTGACGGAGGCTGACGTGACATAAATTTATGACATAAATACTGTAACTCTAATGTAGCTTTACAATTCCAAATATGACATATATGACATATACTAGTTTGACATTGTAGGAGATACACTCTGGAGAAGAGATAGGGATAGAGCTGGCAGCTGGATAGGTTAGCTTAGCATAAATAAATGGACACAGGGGGAATCAGCTAGCCTGACTCTGTCCAAAAGTAACAAATTACCGGCAACTCTAAAGCTCACGTATTAACACCTTACATCACATTTGTTTAATAATTACAAACACTAAAATGTAAAAACATCTATTCCTCGCCAGACTCAGTAACTTACTCAATTATTGTTGTCACAATGCGTCAGCCAGGGACTGCAGGAAGTTAATCACCCTACCAAGAAATAATTTGGCACGGAAACCCCTATGATCTTGTTCTCTTTACACTTTGGTTTTTATACGGATTAAACAAAGTAGATATGTCGGTATAATTATGTTCCTTTACTGGTGCATGTTGGCAGATTTGGTTACCTTTGTTAAGAGCCAGGCCTGTTACACTAAGCTATCTTTTTCCCCCTGTTTCCAATCATTATGCTAATCTAATCTTACAGCCTTCTGGTTCTGGCGACACACCGTGATGATCGTCTCATCTGACTCTCGGCAAGACAGTGATTGCAGTAAGCATTACAGTACTTTCCAAAATTCCAAATATTCTTTAAAGTGACTGATGAGTATAGATTTACAAGGCATCGTACCTACCATGATACATGTCTAAATGCTTGTTATGATTAAAAAACATAGGGCAGCTTCAATAGGTGCCATTTGCCAGTGGATGTGTGGTTTTACTACGGGAATGTGTGTGTACATGGATGTGTAACCGTCAACTGTGTATGTCTGTGGTGTGAATAGCCTCTTGCAGTGTCTGCCAGTAAGAGCAATAATTCGACAGCAATATTGCCAATAAACAAACAAAACCTGGCCTTTCTCATAATCTGTATCTGTTTGGGAGAGCATAATGATGTGTTAGCGTGGCCCGGTTTTCCATTGTGCTGCAGCCTTGTCAAGGTGGCTCAGGGGAAGACTTATCCATATGAGAGGCTTAGGGAAGCCTGTTCAGATCCGCCAGGATTAGGCCCAGGCTAATACACTGGGTCAACAGCATGGTTCTCCTAATGAGACAGGTGTACAGTACTTACGACTGTCTCTCCACGTAGCGGAGGCTCAAACAAAAGCTGATATCATCCCTCCCGGCTTAGCCCGACTCGTATGATATCCCCCAGTAGTAAATACAGTCGCTGTATCAAGCTTCCAACAAGCTCAGGGGCGATATGGGCTAAACAGCATGCTGGGGAATGGGGATGCCTGTGGCGATTTAAAAAAATAAGAAATAAAACATTTTAGGAGGATTTAAAATGCCTTTGTCTCTGTTTGTCTTTTCCAAATCCAGATATACACAATATAGCTGTAGGTAGAGAAGAAGTGGGAACACTGGGCTATGTTCTGTGGTACTACAAAGCAGTGGTGGAAGAAGTATTTACTTCCTTTACTTGAGCATGCAAATACTTATCCACACAAACGCTCCATTACAATTATGAGTCCTGCATTAAAACCTTATTGAGGTAAACTTGCAAATTGATATACATTTATTTTGTTTATAACTCTAACCTTTGCTTTTTGGTGAAACATTGGATTTTTGATTTTATTTTTTACCTCCTTAGGCCCCAAACAGTTATTTAAATGGAACCATCTTAGAAGTTTAAAGTGGAAAAGTCACTTTGGTCAAAATAACATCTGAAACATGACAAGGGGCCTGAACTATACTTCTTTTCCACAAGCCAAAATCATCAAATCTTTGTTACTAACCTAGAAATCTATACGCACCCTAGCGGTAGCAAATTTATTTTGCAGCCAGGGGGGATCTAGGCTCTCTCCGTTGGCTTGCGAGCTGGAAAAACCAAACTCTGGTCAGGCCAATCACATCGTGTATAAAGTCGGTGGGCGGGCTTATGGCTGCTGCTGCTGGGAACAGCGGTCTTCTGGAAGACTTGGAGTTAAGCTTTGCTTTGAGAAAAGAACAAAGAACGGAAAAAAGGAAAAAAGGAAAAAAGGAAGATGTATTCAGAATTTTGCTGACCGGATACGGCAAAAGCTTAATCTATCAACTAGCTTTGCTACCTTCTTCGTTGCTCTGCCTGGTTGTAGCGCTATCCTATTACGTGCAGAGGGAATTTGAAAGTTTGTTTATCCCGCCCCTCGGATTGAGCCCTGTCAATGGTGAGTTCCCAGACCCAACATCTTGATGTGGGTCTGGCTTGTCAGGCTAACATGTTACAGATTTGCTTCGGGCCAATAGGGGTCAGCGAAAACAGTTTCTCATTCATACATCCAGAAGTTAAAAAACAATGTTAGCATTCATTTGGAGTCATGTTTCTGGCCACCTGGTAAATGTAAGTCCTATATTTACCCTCTTTTTAGCTCAGTTTTTGGTCTCAACCAACTTGTAGGAAATATCTGGCTCTTTAGCTGCTAAATGCTTCACCAGCTGGTTACTAACTGTGTCTGTCTGCTGTTTGGTGCTGAGCAGATAGTGAAGAGTGGATTTTAAGAACAGCTGCCTGCTAACCGAAACAACACCATGAGAGTCAATCAAAAGCTGTAATAACAATGACTGCTTTAACAATGTCAGTTATTTTATAAGCTCATCATATACTATTTGAAAAATGTCCAAAGTACATAATTTGCCTTTGAAATGTGGTGGAGTATATAAAGTATTTGATATAAATACTAAACTCAAGTACTGTGAAGCGCAAGTACATCTAAATTGTACTTAGGTACAGTACTTGAGGGAATGTTTGCTTTGTTACTTTCTACCATTGCTACATTTACAAAGAAATGTGTATATATTTGAAATTATAAATTAATATAATAGTTAAGGTTTTGGGGGCCTTCATGGCAAGTAAAAATACAGACCAGTGTAACTTGGTTGAACTTTCTGCATTGTTAGCCAATATCTCTCACAGTTTGTGGTCTTCTCCATCATCCGCAATCACATGATTTATTGTATGTATGGTTGCTTAGATACAAGTAAGGGCTCATCTCATCCTTTCCCCCCCTGCAAATCCTCTGTCATGCTGTGATTTGTGTAGCAAAGATGAGACAATCACACATAGTCAAAACTGTTGTGGTGGCTTTCACAACCTCCAGGTATTTGATCTTCATGAGTTGTATTTCCCACTTTCTTTACCTAACCCTTTTCATGAACCTTGCTCAGAAACCATGAATCAAGCCTCTTCTGTTGCCTTCAACACCCCCCTGCCACCCCACCCCTTCCACCCTGCATCCCCCTGTGCCCCTCCTCCCGCCCCTGCTTGTCAAAACATTTGCGAAATCCTATTTTCCTTTAATAAAGTATAGTTCTGTCCTGCAGATGTATGCTTGGATAACATGTCATACTCTGTCTTTGTTGAGAATGGCGCCCCGCTGATGTTCTTAGGCAGTGAGAAAATTGCCTTATTGAAACACGTTGCTTGGAGTGACTATAATGCCACACTGAGGGCTGGCATTATGCACATGACATATTCAGGACCTTGGAGTGGAAAAACTATGAATATAAAGTAATCACTGAAGGCACCTACATGTTTCTCTACCATGATAGCTTTGCTTTTCCTCTAACCTTTGTCAAATATGATGATTTCATGATTTTAGACAAAGCATTCTGGCGCGAGCTGGCTGCTTCCACAATGAATTCTGTCTTACATCTCTCTCCCTCTGTCTCCCTCTCGAGCTCCCACACACACACTATGGCATCAACTGCGTGGGGAAATAATGCAAATTAAAACAATTATAAGATACACCCCCTCATAAATCAATATATTCCTGATTATTAGAAACACACTTTCGATAAATGTATAATAATATTGTTTATTAGTTGTTCACGGGCCTGAAAATACTGCTGCTACATTGCAGTCAGTGCAAGCACTTTGAGTTTAATGGGCCAGGCTTTGTGTGTGTGTGTGTGTGTGTGTGTTTGTTTACGTGTGAATGTGTGAGTAAGGGGGGGAGGGGAGGGGGAGAGAGAGAGAGAGAGAGAGAGAAAGAGAGAGAGAGAGAGAGAGAGAGAATGTTCAGGAGAGCTGTGTAAACAGAAATACTAAGCTACCCCAAGAGTGCACTTTCTTTGTGAAGTTAAGAGCCTGGTACACATGTTTATTACAATTTCAAACAAAATGCAAATGCCATTAAACAAATGGGGTTGAGGCAAATTAGCCAGGAATTTAATATTCGCCGAGTCTATGATATAGGACATCTTGTTACGAGACAGTGGTCTGAAGTATCAATCGTGAGCCGAGCCTTTCATCCAGCCGGCTCTCTTGAGGATATTTGTAATTAGCATCATTTGCCTAATACTTCAGGTTAATTAGAATATTTAATTGAATAGCTCTAATCTTCGGAGATGACTATATTATAATCAAATTAGCACCACCACTAGGCTGGTTATTGAACGTGGCAGACTGCCTGGCTCCTGCTCTCTTATCTGCTCCATCTCCATAGAGCATTCTCACATACTTAATGGTCCATTTGTACTATGCTATCAACATTTGATTATTCCTGAACAACAAAGGCAGCCACACAACCAGTAGGCATAAAAAAGGGGAGATGATAAAGGAAAGCGCTATGGCTCCCATATGGCATGTTGGGGAGAACGTTCGCTCTGTGTGAAGCAGCCGAGCCAGGCAGCGGGGCCTGCGAGGCCATCAGGGAAAGGAGTCGACTCAACTCTTCCTCTCCCTCCATCCGCCCCTCATGTACCCAGCCAAGTGTTTGCCAAGATAAGCAGATG
Organism: Perca flavescens; assembly: GCF_004354835.1. NCBI lineage: Eukaryota > Metazoa > Chordata > Actinopteri > Perciformes > Percidae > Perca > Perca flavescens. The sequence continues at coordinate 29,543,103 of NC_041336.1, forward strand.
AGGAGACATATGCTTGAGAGGCTTCTGGAGAACTATTGAGAGAGTTTTTATTAGTCAAACCAGATGAAACACACTCCGTAACCCTGTAGTATTTATGCCGCTGCATACAGTAACTGTCTTCCCTTTATATATACACCTTTACCGGGCATGGATGAGTTGCGGAAGTACACCAGTTACCTTAAAATGTATGGATTGGATTCTTCTTTTTTCAAAATCCATCCACACACATACTGTATAAGGAAGCTTTCATTTTGAATGATGAACTCAAACTCAAATAGAATCTGGCTCTATTGTACTCAAACAGTCATACGCTCATACACAATGAACTGTCTCACTGAAAGAAAAACAAACGAATGAAAAGCTAAATATTACAGTGTGTTCAATTGCAACAAACAGATGGTAGCTAAATTAAAAGAAATTACATATACATTCTCTTCGCTTTATGGCTTCGCTCTAATTGAGACCATTATAACTCCTACCTTTCTACTCTATAATGAAGTGAATTAATTTATTTAGAGTGGAACGTGTTAAAATTGTACTTGCCAGTATTTTGTGTTCAGCGTCTCAAGTGATAATTTTTGACAGTGCCATATGTTTCACTGGCAATATTTCTTCTCGGTTGAGTTTTATTACATAATTTTATTTGTCTCTGCGCTGATTTCTTTATATATCTGCAAATGAACTCTTGTTGCAAATAGGTAGCCATATGCCACGAGGATGCAGAATAGAGGGTAAAAAATATTCCTTAGGCTTTCCCGCTTTGTTTTCTCAGCTCAGTCTCGCTGTATTGTAGCTGATTGTGCACTGTGGCTTTGTTAAAATGATAATGAATAAATGTATCATTAATTCAACCCCGCCTTCAGTGCATCCATTGAACATTGCCACTAGGAGGAATGAAAATATAATTGTGTCCTGGGCCCTTTCCATTTCACACGTTCTTGGAGAATGAAAAGACAAAAAGCAATACAGCAGGTCATCATGGCCCTTTTTATATGGGAGGAATTTAAAACAGGACATCATTGCTACTTTGCAATCAGGGGCTCATCTTTTAAATAACTTGTTTAAGTATACTTCTACAGAATTGCATTCATGTAATGATGCTTTTGTGCCTTTTAACAGTTTACTTTTGCTTTTCTTGCTTCTATATTTTCTGCCTTATGCCGACCTTACCTTACAAAACAACTTTTCATGCAATTCCCATATATTGTAATAACAATCATGAGAGTCCTGCTAGAGTTGGGGTGCGCTACCGTCATCTCGATCATTCGGCGTAAGGTGGTGTTAAACTCAGTCGGAGCTGTCGTAAGTCTTTTTTTCCCGTCGTGACATTCCGACATCTTATAGTCTGTGACTAAAAACTCAGTGACATTATGACAGATTGTCTTCAGATGTGAGATGGTGTCAGAATTTAGTCGTTTTAAAGTCTTTTCAGAGTCTTCTAGTGTATGGTAGGCACTACGTGTCAGCTTTACAGTATATCTAACCCATTCTCACTCCAATCGCGTAAAATACAGACGCCTGGGCATGTGCCTTTGGCGTCGTTATTGACGCTAAAAGTCTCCTTTAGAGTCATATCTAAACGCGTTTTATCAAAACGCGCTTGGTCGAGACTATTAGAATCCCTTTTGACGCTCTGGGTGGGGACATACGTTTAAGTGACATGCGGCACTAGAATGGGACAGTAAGGTTATGAAAATATCGTGGGTGGACTTATGAAAGGTACGTTTCTGTGACACGCGGGACAAGAATGGGACAGTTAGGTTTAAGAAAAGATTGTGGGTGGGGTTATAAAATGTACATTTCAGTGACAAGCGGGACAAGAACGGGACACAAACCCCGGTCTCCTGGGTGAAAGTCCTGTGTTTTGCTTGACCCATCCACCACTCCAACCAACCTCCCTATGCCGATTTTCAGTCTTTCATACTACTCGCTACCGTTGTCGTTTTAATACTACGTCATCTTACAGCACCGTGGTCGAGCTGCTGCTCTGCCCGGTGCGTTCCATACGCACGCTGAAGGCTGCTTTTTACGGCGTATCTGACGTCCGTATTTTACGAGTTCGGAGTGAGAACATGTTGGTAAATCGTATATCTCCTTTGTAAAGTACTTTACACTTGTTCTTTGGAAACGTATCATATAGCACTATTGTTGCTGTTATCATTTCAATCAGGAGAGACTTCCTTTCAGATATGAAATTATTTATTTTTAAGTTACATAAGCAAAATATGGAATGCACAAAGTCTTTGGAGATTAGGCTCCATCGTATCGAATATGATTACAAGGGGTAGAGAAATCCCCCGATGGAGTCTAGACACTGGTGGTGGTGACGAAGGAGAACAAGAGACCAATCGACCAATCGAAAGTTCCAAAGGCAGTCAGCTGTACGAAGACCCAGGGTATCATGGGTGAGAAGACCGGTGGTTGAAGGGGAGGAGGCGGATCGCACTCTATTCCTGAAATGACAACTGACAACCGCAGAGGAGAGAACAGATTTAAAGCAGGGATGTCATGCTGTGATAGGCTTGTGAAATACATGGCTGAATCTGATTGGTTTACTGAAAAGTAAATGCCTAGAAACAACTGAACAATTAGGAGAGGTGTGAAAAACGTTATTGAAGTCTTCCTGAAAGAACTTACGCTGAGCTTCATTATTATTCTAAGAAAATGATTGTTAGTTCTGAGTGACTGATGTCTTCCTGTTCCCATCTGCCTCTGCTCCAGTGGACGGTGTCAGTCAAGGAACACCCTTGCATTGACTGTCACCCATATTGTTGTATATGGGATAAAGACTAATTATATGTGTCTGTGGCTGTCATGTTGGGGGAGGTTAGTCGTGCTGACATCACCCCCTGTGATGCATACTCGGGAGCAGTTGCTTCAGCTCTGTAAAGCAGGCCCAACATTTCGCGCAACAGTTTCCGAGTCAGACCCCCATGGGTTTTAAATTGCCACAATAACGGATGCACAGCCGAGAGGTAAATGTTGTCTAAGCAGCACTCATGCATTTCAATCCATATTGCTGTCATTTTGGAAACAATGGCGCCATGATTGGCATACCTCTTCAGCTTTGGAGAGGACGGTGTATGATTGGCGCCACAGCTCTTCAGTGGAAGCAGACAATTAAATTGTTTACAAATTCTCCATTAAGGTGTCTATAATTTGCGGCTGAGCGCTAAAATTCTATTTTTGCCTCTATTTCTAAAAAGCAATCAATTCATTTTAGGAATTAGGAAACAAGAAGCAAGGCCTCTGGTGATTGGGAGTGTCTTTTAAGTCGTTTTCCGAAGACACTCACAATGTTGTTGACATACATGTAAAGCTCCTCGTGCAGAGTCTGACAAATTGACACAACATTTTATCCTCCTCTCCAGTCGGAAATGAATGAAGCACGCAAGCACATATGCAGAGTGTACTTCCTTAACTATACTAGATAATTAGAAGGTCCAACATGTTTGTCCAAGGCTTTCAGGGTTGCAATTATTCCCACAAAAACCCCATGTTCTCATAAACATTTCAATTTTAGAATATATTTGGGTGATTAAAAGATGATTAAAGTCAACCCAATTATATGAAATACTTAACTATGTCAAACTAGTAAGTTTTATTTGAGAGGTGCGGTTTGTATGCTTAGTTGAGATGCTCGGATTAAAAGCAGTTCAAAGCATGAACGTCTTGATGCCACATGCTTTTATATTAAATACTACATGGTACAAGAGTCTGGAAGAACCAAAATTCAAACCTTTATAATAATTACTCTGCAACAAAAGTGAGTGCACATGCTTCCCTCCAATATAAATAACCTGAGACTTCTTCTAAAAATGCATCTAAAACTCCTGAAATTCTACAGGGAGAGGCAGTGAGAAGGAAACCTCTGTGATCTATATTAGGATTGTTTAACAAAGCCTGCACCGGCCTACTCTGTGATGTCCGAAGCAGTCAGACCCCAGTGTATGTTCAGAGGCGGTTTGATGCTGGGTTTGATGGAGTATGTCAGTCCAATCAGCCCAGCTTCCAGAGTCTGATTGGTTCTGCCAGCCAGAGAGGCAGCCCTGATATTAGCTCTACAGCCAGCTGACAGCCGGCATAGACAGCAGCTCATACGACACACAACAACAGAGCCGGCACACTGAAGGGGCCACACTTTGTCTGGGTGAGTGTAAAAGATAGTAGTAGAAATGTAAAAGAAGAGAAAGTGGTTTTCAAGTGCCAAATGGAGCTAGAGTAACCAGAAAGAAACTTAACTCTGTTCACCCCTCTCTGCTGTATCATTTTCTATGTTACCAACCCAGATTTACAGTTAATCATCATAGCAAAACACATAGTAAAGCTATTTGTTATATGATTGTCAATAACCAAGTTTATTACGTGCTGGGATCATACACATTGATCAGTAGTGCAGATTTATTGTACTTTTTTTCTGAATGCGCTAAACCAAAACCAGTACTTCCTATTTTTGTTGCTGTATGTGCATACATTTTTAAATCAATCTTATAAAATATTGCTTTTCTCATATATATATATATATATATATATATATATATATATATATATATATGCCTGTGTTTTCTTAAAACTAATTGACAGCAGGTCAGTGTGCAGTGTGGTATTTCCACAGTGACATTACTTACATTTGGGGTCAACTTCCTATTAGACTTCTCAAATTGCTATAAAACTCCAATAACAAATATCAAAATAGACTGATATGGGATTCGGAAGTAATAGTGCTGCAAAAATAACTGTACTTTAAATCTACATTATTTCTAATGGCCAGCAGGGGGCCACTCCACTGGTTGCAAAAAGAACTCCAATTGTATAAAAGTCTACAAGGAAATGATCCTACTTCTCAGTTGCTTTATTACCTCATTAAACATTTTCATAACGCCTTTATGGTCTTAATCGCTATAGTTTAAAGTCTTCTTCAATACAGCATGATGTTCATTTTGTAAATGATGGTCCAATTAAAGTAAAATAGACGATAAAACAGGGTATGCTTAAGAGAATCGCTACCTTGTGATTGACAACTCACTACTACGGCGTTCTCCTCGGGTTCTCAGTCAGATCCACCCCGTCCCTCCCCAACTCCACCCTCTCTTCCAAATATGGTCACATCTGGTGCTAGAACCAAGATGGTGACAAAATGGCAAACTCAAACCAGTTGTCCACCATCCAGTGGCTGCCGTCCCGTTGGCAATGCCCTCTTCTTTTTACAGTCTATCGGAAATCCATTGCACCATATTTTAAAGCCTGAATCCCACACCGTTATTCCAAATGAGTTGACTTTACTAGAAATTTGTGTGGAAACCCGTTGCCTTAAACAGTCAATTTTTTAACACAAGGTGGAACTTAACAGGTCAAGTTGTATTAACACATAGAGGTAAGTTGATGCAGTGGACAAATCAAGTTTACATTAGTAGTCATTGCTAAAAATCATTAGTAAACATAAATTATTTTTTTCTGGAGTCATGTTGTCTGAAATAAGCATGTTAAGTTAAATCTTTAGTGCGTAACTTTTTGATATTAACGAACATCCGTTAAATTCAAGCCATTGCCAAATGAGTTAATACAAAGCTAATTAAGAGCTATCAGCTCCACACAACTCTCTCTGGATTTGTTCAGAAGATTGTGTCGTCCGGCGACTTTCACACGCAGAAACTCGAGTGAAGATAATTACCTCTTCTGAAGAGTCCATGTTTTTTTAATCCTCCGTGTCCTCCTTGGCTACTAGCAACTGTGTGGAGGAGGGGTGGGGGTGGTGCGCAAACATGCATGGCTTGTATCATGTGGATACACAGACAGTTTTGTTTTCATTACTTAGAATTCCTCACGGGAGGGACAGAAACTACGCACTATAGCTTTAAACATGCAAGGAAACAACAAATATAAAACATTGAGCCGTTATCACTACTAAAGAAACAATTTGTTCATATTAATGTAGATAATTTTCCTTTATGACAGTATGATTTTAAGAACAAAACATTCAATACATTTGTTCCAATACAACAGAATGGAAAATTATACACATTAAACATTGTAATTTCCTATGTATTTTACTGTTTGGAAAGCTTCACTCAGGAGGAAGAGCTGCATATGTGCCAGTGAACATCTACTCACTGCCCTGGCGCCATCAGTCCTCACCCGGGTCTCGGTCATGATACAACAATAAATCTACACTAAAAACTAAATCAACCATACAAAACTAAAAGCCAGATAACATAAATGCACACCCAAAACATTATTAAAACACACTTTTACTAGGACAGTATCAGGACATATATTTACGATTTAAATTTTTTTTTTATAGCTTTTAGATGTTATTCACTTTCATTTTCACTTTTTCCCAACACATTTTGTCACAATTTTGCCAACATTTTGAAAACTTGGTCAAATTCGATCCGAGGACAACATGAGGGTTAAAAACTGTGTTTTTATGGTGCTGTATCTTGTCTTGTCCCACTTTAATAAATATAAAAGTGAACGCTGTCGGTACTGGTTACTAACAGACTCAAATTGCTTAAGGTAGATCGCCCTCAGTGTTCTAATCAGTCAAAATAATAGACCGCCTTCAATATATTTGACTGAATCTTTTTTTAACAATGACGGAAAATATTCGGTTAACGTAACCTCTGGTCTGAGGTCTCCAGAGGACCATACACAACATTAGGGACCAATTCTCAGGAGCGCGTTGTATGCATTCACAAGAGTTGGACACGATATATCAGGGATTTTGGCAAAATTGGCGAAGTGGGTGATGGGCTGAAACAATTAGCTAAGTTTGGTTTGTGTAAAGAATCTCTTGCAGGCATGTGGGAGACTCAAAGCCTTCGCAAAAGTTCTGGGGGAAATTTTCTCCAAGGTTTATGAGCCATAGCAGATGAGTAGATGACCCAAGTTAATTATTATTGAATTTGTTTTCCCTGCTCCACTGATACTTACCTCTATCCTGATGCAACAATGACAGTGGGTACTCTCATTAAAGCGAAGGATGTGGCTTGTCGGAGAAAATCGTCTACTTTTTTATATGTGAAAATTTCACCAGTAGTCTAAACGTGTAAAGCTTTTAGAATTTGTTGCGGCTAGTGCTCAATTGTTATGCATCCTCATTTCAGAACAATGTTATTAATAGGAATATTCTATGTGATACAGTAGTGGTTTAAAGTAAAGAAATAAAAATAAAAAAACAGGAAAATAGAATTGCTGAGTGTTTCCATGGCAAAACATTTATGTTTTTCTTCCTTCAGTCTATTTTTAAGTGCCTGTAAATAAGTGAGCTGACATGACAACCGAGCAGGATATGAAGAATTTGTGAAAGTCGAGAGAAATTACTCTAATCAAATGCATAATCTTGAAATTAGATTGTCAGGCATGTAATACAATACAAGAAAATTGCTGAAAGGTTAAGGGGCAGGCTTGCCTTCTGTTCAGTCTTACAAAGAGACATGACATAAATCGTCAACATATAAAGATAAACCCTCTTTCTGTCATTGAATCGAAAACAGATGAAACAGAATCCTGTCACGCTGGAGTTCACCAACTTAACTGAAGCAATTGTTGTGTGCTCAGATGTGAGTTTTATGAATTAGCAAGCCTTAAATTTCTCTCTAATTTGTTTTTGCAGGGAATACATTTTATACTATCAAGCACTAAGAAAAGTGTCAAATCTGCATGCTCACTGCAGGGCTATGTGAATATATAGTTATTTGTTGTGTTTTTTCAGCTTAACTATCCATTGAATTACTGTTGGCTTTATAGAATTTTTATTTTTTTTATTTAACCTTTATTTATCCAGGTAAGTTGATTGAGAACAAATTCTCATTTGCACCAACGACCTGTAGTCCTAGTATGCATGTCTTTATGGTGGGAAGAAACCAGAGCACCTGGAGGAAACCCACGCAAACACGGGGAGAACATACAAACTCCACACAGAAAGCCCCGGAACAACCTGGATTTGAACCCAGATCCTTCTTGCTGTGAGGCAGAAGTGCTAACCACTGAGCTGCCAACAATGACATCATTTTGACCAAAATAAACCAAACCTGTTCAATGTGCTTAGGCATTGTAGGCCCATGTGTGCTGACAATGGACATTGTCATGTGAACATTAATGTGAATGCATAGTGATGATCAAATTATGTTTTTGAGATGTCATTCATGAACTAATGATCTGTAAAATGCTATAGCTTTTTGGTAATTGCTTGGTAAATTCTTAATTTACTTGATGGTACGCAATAATGACGTCGGAGGAACAACACAGTAAGATGCACCATCTCACACATAAATACTAATATGTATGCACATAATACAGATGTTTGATTGCTTAGGTTATGTGTGATGTAGCACCTGATTCAGAGAAACCAGTCAATAGACCATTTTTTTCACAACAGGACAAAAGTCAGTTCAATTTACGTGTGCGACTAATAGTTGTCAGAGAGGTAAAAGACGCTGATCATGTACTTACAAACTGACCAACCAGGAAAATAACATCCCCAGGTTGAGTCCGACCAGTGACTTGCATGCCGTATGAATAGAATGTAGGCATGATGAATGTTACTAACTAATTACACCTGTGTTTGACAAGTAAAAATGTCCACCATGATCATGGTCTTTTTATCCACTATGTGCAGAATGTGAAACTTTCTGACTTTATTTAATTTTAATAACAACACTGTGCTGTTTATTTGATGCTGGCCTCAAACGTGTCCACATTATCAGAAGGATGACTGTGGAAGGAGGACACCATTTTTCTACTTGGGAAGACCAACCACAAAGACAGGCCAACTATCCAAGCAGTGGACTTTGCTGATATTGAATCCCAATGGGGGAAAAAAAAAACATTGCCAAACTCAGCTAGGAATTGAGTTGGCAACATCAGTGGCACCCAGGTTTGTATCCTGCCCTCGACTGGAGTTGAAGGATGGCCTGATATCATAGTTTCAATCTGGGCTTAGCCTCACTTCCTGTTGGTGAGAGGGGCACAGGAAGAGCAAAGCCACAAAGTGTAAGCCAATCTTCTAACTTGGGCTAAACACAAAGGGAGGGGTGAATGAAATTCAAATGAAAAATTTAAAACAGCAGCTGTGTCCAATCATTAACGCTGACTACACCTGGGAAAATACCAAAACTGACATTTTGCTGCTTTAACATGACAATAGGTAACGTCCCTGCTGTGTGAAGGCGAAAAAAAAACGAGACACAGGGCCACCCAGAAAGAAAAGGATCTGCGTCCTGTTCACTGAGCAGCACTGAATTACTGTCATTCTCAAGAGGTTTAATGTAAGCACAAAAGAGTTAGCTTCAGAAGAGCTCAGACTTCACCTTTGCTGTCATCATAGTGACGCTAACGAGATAACGAACAAAAAAGCCAAGCCCAACCAACACACCTAATCTGGCGAGTTTAGAACACTTGTAACATGCAACATGCTTAAAGCCAAGGCACATAAACCACTGCCGGTGTGGGTCAATCATGGTGAACAAGTGGGAGCAGGAAAGGCCGAGGTTTGCACGGTTTTCTCAAGAAGCCAGAGAAAGTTATGTTCTGCTAAAGAAAAGTGGTTACAGAATGGTTTGGACACTTCTGTTTTGTGGGTTCAGCTCTAGTAGAATTGAATAAACTCTGACCGGCTAAATGTGTACACAAAACAGACAATGTAAAAAAATAAATAAAAGTGGCACTCTTCAGATATAATATATTGACAGCATTAATTAACAAGCCTTTTGGTCAGTCTAACTGCTGAGATCCAAACATTGTTTTATCCACACTCGTCTTTGCTGTGGGATGATGTGTTGGAGCATTTGTCATTGGTTATCAGGGGATGATATATAGTCTAGCCTGCAGAGAAACATGTGTTGTGCTTTAATCTAGAGTGCATAGGCCAGTATTCATGGCCAGCAGCTGGAGAAAATCACTGGAGACAAAGAGTCCACCGTGGAGAAAGGAAACATACTGCCTGCCTGCCTGCCTGGCAGATGCTGGTTCTTGTTATCAGCCCTCTCTCCACCTTATTTATGTGGTGACTTACATCCCGACAACCGCTCTTTCCCCTTGCACACTGTTCCTTTGCCCACACAGACATTTTCATATGAATAAATATATGTTTTGTTACTTTTGTTGCTGTTAGATGTGAGGCTGCACAGGCACAACATGTTCATGATGAAAAAGTTTAGCAGGTCATATTTACCATGGTCGCCATCTTAGTTTAGCTTGTTAGTATGCTGACATTTGCTAATCAGCCCTAAACACAAAGTGAAGCTTACACTGATGGGAATATCATGGTATTTGGTCAAACTTAAGAATATGTTGTTTGCCAATGATTTCCAAAACTACATACATTAACGTTGGAGAGTACCAGCGACAGGTGCACGTTGTGAATGGTGAATGGTCGTAGTTTTAAACACGTGGTTAATATTGTGAATTGAAACAAAACTGTGTATAGGCAATACAACTTAGTTTGGGTTAAAATAAGTAGGTTTGTAGTTTGTTGTGTAGTTTAAGTTACATATGTAAGTTAAGTAGCCTACGTTGCATAGAATGACGTTAGTTATTAACTACGGTATGTAAGTTAATTTACGTAAAGTAAAGTTAGAGTAAGTCAACATTGACTTTTGGTTTCACGCGGTCCCTTGTTCGTTTGACCCGTCCATCAACTCGACATCCTCCCAACTACATCACTTAATTACAATGGCCCGAAGAGGTTGCCCCCTAAATAAACGTAAATATGGACGGTAATAAACTGCTTGCACAGACGTTGCACACGTTTTGTTTTTGGTGAGGATGGTCTGTATTTGGTCATAAACTAAAATTGGATAGAATGCGGGGTGGGAACATCACTGAAATGACTAAGACGATGCCTGTCAGGACTCACTGGAAATAAAAATTTCAGAGGCTAGTTGGATTTGTATAGAAAAACAGCATGCAGGTGTTCAGGAGCATTCCCTGCTTATACAGCTGAAGGGAGACTTGTAGTTATGTGGTACAATTACAATATCTTTAACAGTCCCTACAGTCTCAGAAGCCGGAAAACATCCGCACAAGATTTTCATCTACTCTCTGCCACAAATCCATATATTAGTTTCTCTTTTACGCCCAGGTTTCACACTGCTGCTCTCTTATTGACAAGCCCCTACTGTGATATTTATGTCACATATTTAATATGGACATGGGAATGATTATCAAATCCATAGTTGCCAAGAGAGTCCGATCAGCCTTAAATAATGGATGAGCAAGGATGCGACTCAATTTGTGAGGCCGCACAGAAAGACAGGGCAAGTGCAGCCATCGACCCCTCCGCCCATCCCCATTTCTCCCCTCTCCGGAACGTCATTATTCTGGTCGATCCTTTCTCCCCTCGCTTGACATCATTCAATGTAATCATCCTTCAATAAAAAACCTGCTTGTAATAAAAGGAACAACCCGGGTCAATACACAGAATATGGAGAAGGATGACCGCGTGGTAGGAGACAGCGTATAAATGGGCCTCTTTATCAAAGCGGATAGGCGCCTGGTGCCTTAACAGGAATTCGACCGTGGCCGGAGTTATCATTACTGTTACCTTTTGTATCATCTGTGTCTGTGCTCAGTGAATATGAGGAAGAATGATGGCTACATTAATGAATCAATGGGCTAATGAAGCAGCCATTGTGTTGCGTTATTGAAATACACTGAGGAAAATTGAAGACTTCTGCGGCAGTTCAGCGCTCAGTGTTCTGCTGTCATATTACTGGATTGCCACAATCATCCATAGCAAAGGAAGAAAAGATATCAACATTTTCTAAAACATAGTGATTGGCATATGTAATGTAATGTGACAGATGCACACAAAAGTGCATTGTGTGCAAGGTAAGAAGTGGTGGAGAAAAGAAAAGAGCAAAAAGGAAACAAAGGTCACACTATTGTCATATGCTGTTCTTCAACTGCACGCAAGCCAGTCTGGACTGAGGATTGTTCGAGGGTCAAATTAGCTGACGGGGTAATTTTGTCAGGACGACATGCAGAGCTGCTGATTATCCCTGAGCTGGCATCATTTTTGTTTATCAAAAAATGTTAATTGCCTGTTTTTACGAGTAGGAAAAGATTAAAAGTTAATAGGAGAGACTAAATAAACACAATGCAATTGCATGAGGCTGTAGAAGATGGTAATTAATTTGTGGCCACCCCTGAGCTAATTAGCTAATATAAAGCAGGAAAAAAGAAGTTAATGAGGCTTAATGTAACTGATACACTGAAAAAAGTTCAGACTAATGAATTTATGAATGCGTGAGGGAATCAACTTCATGCTCGCTCCAACTTTCACGTTGCGAGGCACCTCCTGGAGATCACTTAGCTGTTGCAACTTGATCACCTTTGATGTGCCATGAAAGAGTTTAGCGCTATAAAAAATTTCATAGCTCTGTTTGAGTCTGTGTGTGAAAGCAGAATCAGAAGTACCGCCTCCATGCTGAGCGAGAGATGGTGGACCATAGGAGGGCCCGTACCGGCCCAGCGCTTAGTTTGTTTTGTGAATCCTCAAGGTGTAGCTGGTCTGAGGATACATGGGAGGTCTGGGGAGGTCAGTTTGGCTGTGGAAAAAGAGAATCGGGAAATAATAAACTTCAGATAGCTTCCTGTGGGGCTCATGGTGAAGATGGTTTAATTTATTGCATAAAATTAAATTGCATATTAAACTGGACCTACAATAACGTGTGGGCTGCCTTAAGGCTTTACACATAACTTTTTATTGCATAAAATACTAAGCTCTTAAAATAATAATTGTTAGCATGTTTTTATAAATCATGTTAATGTTAAACATTGAATTGAAAGCACAGCTAATCCTTAGGATTAACTGTCTGTGGATGGCTATTTTAGTGGCTACCTTACCTATAGGCCAGTAAGCCTATCATCAATTTGTTTTTTTTCACAGATAGGCTGATATATATTTGGTAATAATATGTTGGATTCATTGTAAGTTGTAAACTTTATAATATGGTGGCCTTCCTGCAGTAAATCTGAGGACCCCATAAGGGTCCCGGACCCCCTGTTGGAGATTTCTGGTCTAGAGGGCTATGTCACAATGTCAGCTGCTACATGCCAATCTCAGCATACACCCTACATCCAAACTACACCTTTCATATCAGCCAGCGGGTCCTGATTGATTGGGATGTTACCTCTTAGCATGTTATATCTGTCTCGCTCTATTCACCGCTGATTCAGAAACTGCTTATTATTTCACTTATTACTGTGCCGACTGTGGATGACATTACTTACACTCAATAGGGTCACAATGGCATTTAGTGTTGACACTATGGACTAAGGTTCATGGGTAATTTGAATGAAATTATAGGGCTGTGATGAATCCTGCTAGTGAGTGGGAGCCAGAGCGGCGAGGTAATCAGGTAATTGCTGCTTTCATAAATGTAATTTATCACAAAGGCAAAGGCCAGCAGCTATGACTAGCTATAGCACGCTTACCGTCTCTTCAGACTGACCTGCAAAGCCTTCACGTGGTGACATATGTCTTTATGAGCTGTGGGGAAGCATAATGGGTGATAAGGCAGAAATACCCCCCATCAAAGCAACGCTGTCATATTACATAAATCAGCACTCTAAATGGACATCTTCCCACACGGTTTGCTTTCTCGTTCATGCTTTACAACGGGTAATTTGTCAATCACACTTTGATAGAGCGGCACAGATGCTATTAATAACATTCATATATTGGATTTACAAGTGTCAAAGACTATATTGCAGTGTCACAAATGGGAATCGGATGGATGAGCTGATGTGTCATGTAATCTGTATAAGACATAGTCAGCACTCGCAGGGGGAATATTGTATTTTTTAGTTGCTGTTACTCAGACAGTAAGTGGCATCAGTGAAAATGTAGCAAAAGTGTCATTTTCAGCGCTATTGCGCTGGGCAGTTGTCTGTTTTCTCCTGTGTTTCCCGTCCCTCTTGTGTGATTGTAGCTGGCCCCTTTGTTCTGGGTTTCTGGCAAAGGGACACACCTGACGATCACTGCCAATCAACACACCTGACAGTCTTATCCAATCAGTATTGTGATGTTCCCCGACAGATTATTCCTATCAAGACCCTGTTTACACGTACATGGTTATTTTTACAAACGGAGACATTTCCCTTCATTTGTACCCTTCGTACAACGGAGAATTCGCCTCTGAAACCGAGTCTTTCTAAAAACTCCGGCCAGAGTGGAGATTTTTGAAATCTTCGTTTGCACGTTTGCATGTAAACTGAGACAAACGGAGGTTTAGGCAGCCAAGAGAGAGAAAGATGAAGTGATTTGTTGCTGTTGTTGCTATTTTCGGGATTCTGATTTGCTAACGTGGGCTTGAGCTTCTCGTTACACTGCCACCTACAAGTCTGGCATGCTCTTGACTGCATTGACGGCATATATACACGGGTACATATAAACCAACACTTTTCTGAAAACGGAGAGGTTGAAATGTCCATTTACGAAAATAGCCGGCCACGTGTAAACGTAGCACAAGTGGTGTAGTACCGCGGCTAACTAAGAATCTAAGTCTGTCTTGCAGAATCAAGTTGATAGTCTTTCTTTCAAGTTACAGCCGGTTTGTGTTTTCTGTGTCACAGATCTCCACCCACACCGTCTGTAACCTGGATCTCAACACCAGCTCACTAGCTCACCTGCCTGCCGCTCCCTTTTTTTTAATTTATTTTTTCTGCTTGCCCCTCCTATTCTACAGTTCTGGACTAAACTTCACCTTTGTAAATAAAACACACACCTTTAATCATATGTCAATTGTTATCTGACAAAAAGATGACATCATTTTGTGAAGCGAGCATGAACAGAGACTATGGACCTTTTTACTTGTCATAGTAGAAAAGCACAGCTGGAATTGATAACCTTAATGATGGCTCCATTCCATCAAGTGTCCCAGTTCCCATTAATGATTTTGAATACACCTGTGCTTTCTAGTCTTGTTATTAGTGGATGTTATTAGTGGATTCCCTGAGCCACTGACACAAATTGTGGTTTTATAGCAACTGGGCACAGTCTTACAGTAACTGGACACAGTAACTTCCTGGAGTCTCAGCAGTAATTATGGTCCGAAGGTAATTTTTTTTAACCTTCTGACCGAGCCATGCTAGCTGTTTACCCATTATCCAATCTTTTTGCTAAGCTAAGGATTTCTGATTGGCTGCTAGCTGTAGATTCACATGTAGCACACAGACATGAGAGTAGCATCAATCTTCTCACATAACTGTCGGCAGGAAAGTGAATACATGTGTTATTGTAAATGTCAAACTAATGCTTAACCAGTTTGGCAAGGGTTATGGTTTTGGTTTTGAGGTTTTCATTACATAAAAAAACTTATACATGTGACTGAACATGACGTACATGTATATACGATACGATACGATACAACTTTATTGTCAGCCAAAGGCTGAAATTCTTTGTCTTACCTACCATCCAGCATGTTAGTTCAATGTCACACTAATACATGTTTCTAGTCTGTCATATTTCAGTCAATACATCATTGTGATAAATCATGTTTATTGTATTTTCTGTTCACACAAAAGCTCCAGGTTCTTTATTTTTTGTTGTTGCTAATGTAAAACCAGTACAGTACATCTCTTTCAAATGATTAAATTTGGGATTCAGGTGCTATCCTCATATTATTTATTCTATTGGAGAACTGCGATGGCAATCTCAAACAGAGTGCTCTTGGATGAACAAACATCGCCGTCGACTTGGTTCGGCTCAGATCTATATGAAACGCTGATATCCAACCTGTTGAGAGGCATGTCGAAAGCTCACTCCCAACAATTTGTCCCTTAATTTGAAACTCTACAGACACATTCAAGGCTGATTCCCACATAGCCAGACTGACAAGCAGGTACGCGTCATCAAGACAAAAAAGGAGGGGAAAAAAAACCAAGCAAATTGAAGCTGTGTGTGTTGGCGTAATGACCCTTGCTTTATCCTCTGTAATAGCCTTTGGTGGACGGTCATGGTAAACACAGGAGGGAGATGACAAAGGCTTTGTTTATGGGTCAAATACTCATTTCATAAAAGCCTGCCGCACAAAACTGAAACATGATAGGTCAAACACAGGTCTAAATGCCTTTTCCAGTTTTTCCATTTTCCCATTTCAACATATCCATCTGGTGTCCGTGCTCTCTCGCCTCTGTAATGAAAAAACTATTGCAGAAGCATTTCTCCGTCAGCCGGGGGTCAAGAGGTCATCGTTGATGTCACTCTCAAAGTAACCAGTGGCAAATAGGTCCTGACATGTGCTCTCCAATGAGAGAATGAGACTGGACAGCTCCTCTGGCTTTCCGACTGATAAGCCATAGAAGAGAGTATGTGAGGCTTGGAGGACACTGCTCGCGCCTTTTTGAGAGACTAATACCAGCTGCTGCATTAAGGCACAAATAACAACTGCGTGATCTGAGGGAGAGGCATGTTTTTTTTTTCTTCTTTTTTTCCCCCTCCCACAATGCAGTTTGACAAATTCCGAATGTGGCCGTTAGCAGTGGTGGAATATAACAAAGTGCATTTACTCAAATACTGTACTTGTACTTGTCTTTTCATGCCATTTTCTACTTCTACTCCATTACATCTCAAAGAGAAATATTTCACGTTTTTACTCCACTACATCAATCTGACATCTTTAGTTACTTTATAGAGTAAGATTTTTGCACACAAAACACACGTGGTTTATAGAATACGATCTTTTTAATATAAACTAAACTACCCAACAATATACATACAAGTCCAGCTGAAATGATTAGCCATTGAACACTTAGATCGTTTTCACTTTCTAAAATGTGAGGATCTTTCCGCATTGAGTACTTTTCCTTTTACTTAAGTAACATTTTTAATGCAGGACTTTTACTTGTAACAGATTATTATTACAGTCTGGTATTAGTACTATTACTTGGGGAAAGGATCTGAATAGTCCTTCCGTCACTGGCCATAAGACCTTTCTGCGCACATTTAAACGCCAAAAGACATCTGTTATCGTCACGAAAGATGTCATTTCACCTCTCAGATTTGACTACATACAAGTGACGCCCTTTCTCTTTCCTCCTTCCATCCCCTTCCCATCTGTGAGCGCAGCAAATTCCTCTTGTTCACTGTCAGATGCATGCCGTGTAGCGTGTGATTTGCTATGCACATCCCGGCCTAGTACAGATTTCTACGCCTGTTTGTTCTATACAGGCGTGCGTCGCGTCGCCATGCAGCGTGACCGCCCACTCTCTGCCCTGGCTCCCCCGTCTTCAGCCTCATCTGTTGTCCTGTCAGTGCAGGATATAGTCTGGCGAATGACATAAATTACAGAAAGGAAACAATGGCAGGAGTCAAAATATCAAAGCTAATATATACCTGATATTTTAATGAGGGTTTTGGTTTCTTTATTGCATCACTCCTCTCCTTTCCCCATCTCTATCTGGACGCTCCTCTGTCAGATCCTCCACTCCACCAGTCAGAGAAAGGGTGACTGAATGAGCAGGAGACTGGCATTTTCTGATAGAGTTTACACCCCACAAATGGAGTCAATCAAGGGCCAGCTGAAAAATCATTTTCTGACAGATGTGTCAGCAAGATTGTCAGGCTTCTACGACAACAAATCCATAGCACTAAAAAGAAGAAGAAGAAAAAAGAGTTGGGGGGGTAGGTGGTAGGAAGAGAAGAAAAAGAGCGGGGGAGTTAAGGAGTAACCGAGAGCCCTGACAAAGTGTAAAACAGGAATCCTCGGAGTGGATTCCCAGTCAATCAGAGCACTTACCTTTCAGCTGTCCATAACGCTATTTCATAGCAATTATTACCCCCAGTGAGCAGGTGACAGGCTTGTGTGCCGATGGCAGCGCCACGCAAACTCCCGGTAATCCTGAAATGACGGATTGGGAGGGAAGCCTTGCAGTGATTTGTGACAAAGTAACTGAACATAGACTTCTGTACTTAGAAACGTGAGAGCAGTTTGTCTTCATGCTTATGGTAACACTCTCCACTTTGATTTGATGCGTGGGTTTTAGTCCGCCTCACCAATATACGCTCTCGGCTTACGGAGGTGGTGTGGTGGGGGGCGGGGGGGGGGGGGCATCACCATTCAAGTTCAAAATTGAAAAAATTGTTGTAGGGTGTCCGTTTGGTGTTTACAGTTGTATTATTCGATAAAAGGGATTTTTTTTGTTTTTGTTTATGTTAAATGTCCTCTTTTTTTTTTATATCATCATAAATGACAGTAGCCATCGTTGATTTTTACTTTGTGGCTTCTTTTCATTCTTTCTTTTCGTTTTGTTGCACTTTTGTTTGAATGCAACACCGTTCCCCTGCATTGTTTCTGCAGAGCTGAAGCAGGCATATTCACAGACAGACCATAAAGATGGTCGCTTTGTTTGACTGTTACCCATAACCCCCCCCACCCCAAACCCCTCTTGCTTGTAATTTCTTCTTCTTCTGCCAAGCCCTTAAGTCTTAAAGCTTCCCGCCTGTTATATTTCCTCCACATCAATATGTCACCTAGTTCCGCTACAGCAGGATGTCAACTTAATGCAACTCTGGGGTTAAGAAAACACCATCTTTGCCTGCTGACTGATAGCCTGTCACCGCTCACACAAAAAAAAGTTTAGAAATTTGATCCACCTGTCATCTCGCCTGAGATTATGAATCTCTTCCTCCAGCACCTCCGAGGCCCATTCAGACGCAGTCTAGCTTGGCCCCGCTCAAGCGTTGGTTACGTGGATGAGAGAGCAAACTTCAAATCACCCCATGTGAGTTAGAGAGAAAGAATCCAGCTCATCTTAGCGTAAACAATTGGGCCCAGTGGCGAGCCCACCTAAATAGACACCACTGTGGGGAAGATTTTCTTTTTTAAGAAAATCTTGTAATCTGATTGTACTTAAAGGAGTCATACAGCATCAAATTGAAGCATCTGGATGATTCTTAAAACAATCTCTACATGTCCTTATACAATAAAAGACACTTTTAACAAATCTTGACATCTTTCTCGCCTCCTCCTACCTTTGTGCTATTTTTTTCTTCTTCTTCATCCCCAGAAGACGAGAGCAAACACAGAAAGAGAATATGTGTTTCTTTATCTCTAACCTCACAGTGAACTGCAGATGACCTTCTGAGTCAACTGCATTAGCTTTAGGGTGGTCAGACTAAAGAGTGTGTGTGTGTGTGTGTGTGTGTGTGTGTGTGTCTGCGCTTGGGGGGTGCGAGAAGAGAGAGGCAAAGAAAAGGGGATTTTTCATGTTCTCCATTACAGTTGTTTAGGTTAGAGGGGTTAACTCAATGAGGCTAAGTAAGTTTTAACTGTGAATCACGTCAGCAGACTTGTGCATTCACTTATGCACAATTGCAAATGCACAATCCAGAGGTAATCCCATTACCTCAGCTCGGCCTTTAAATAGATTGTAGGTTTGAGGCATGGTAAACGGCTATAGTTATTAAGAGGTCCTCAATTTATAATGTTTCTTAAAAAAAAAAAAAATAACTTTATTATAAACGGTCATTGTATATATTGAACGGAACCATTACAGTAGGTTTTCCCTCATTCATTCCACCCACCTACAATCTCAAAGCCATTTGTCTAACCCGCTTTCTTCAAACTGCTAAAGAAAATTCATTGTTTTCAGTTTTCAAACAGCAATTTCCTTGACTGAGCCCTTCTTTTTTTTTTTTTTTTTTTTTCAGATAGAGCCTGAGACTGATTTATTATAGATGTTCTGTGTTTTGATTGTTTTGCTGAGAAACAGGACGGGAAGATGGGACTTCCAGCTGCTCTGGATGCTTGGGAGTCCTGGGAGTCCTGGCCCGGCTGCCCTCCCGACTGGCCCAGCCAAGTGGGCATGCGCTGTAGTGGGCCGCGGTGGGGGGTTGATGGGGCTGCAGAGGCTGGGCCAGAGAGGCCACAGATGCCTTAAATGACTTGGCATGATGGGATAGCGAAGGGTTAGGTGCACGACTCGCAAGTAAATCAAAACAGTTTTTCAGTGATATGCGAGCAGGTGTTGTAAAAATAAATAAAAATAAAATAGAGAGAGTCCGGGAGAGTCACACTTGTGAGTCGCTGCCCCTTCACACCTGCATTATATGCTTTAGAAACTGTGCACCAGAACATTTTAACTCTGTAATTTTAATTGATAGGCAAATGGATTTTGTTTTGTATCCGATACTGTCTAAGATGTCAATTTGTGGTATGTCCAATTAAACTGGTGTTGAAAGGACATATTTATTCTTCTTCCCCCCCCTACACACCTCTGAACCTGGATGATCCCAGTTAGTCTTGGCTGACTGTCTCAAACAAAGACGCCCCAGGAAGATCTTGAATCAAGCACCCATGGTACCAGACCACCAGAAGGCCCCCCATTAGATAGTAATTCACGTGGAAGCTGTGGGAACACAATATCATTATCAAAGCAACAGACTTGCCAGCTTTTTTGTCGTGCCACAGTCTGGCGTGATGCACATTGTTTGGCTTTGAGGGAAACAAATGTGTGTTTTTCATGTTGGGAAACGGACTTCATCGGTCTTTTTCCAAAGGAAGTTTTGCGTTTAAGATCCAAGCAGCAGATCATATTCAAGTAATCGTTTTAAGAGTAGTTGATCTCCCTGATCCTTTACATCCTGGCTTTTTTTTTTTTGATCTGCAACACTGGTCCATCAAGTTTTGTGGTAATCATTTTAAACCACAATCAATCCCACTTGCTCCCATTTACGTAGCCCATGCAGCTGCTTACACATGTGGTATTAATACATGCATTTGTTTTTTATAAACAGTGGCTTTGTATCAGTCCGCATAAGTGAATTGACTCGACAAAGACCTGCTACATCAGTTTTATGCAGTCGCATACACTTTAATAGAACGTAGTCACACCTGTGAATGATTCACATTCACGAACAAAAAGTAGGAAAATTAAACAGTTCATCAGTGTACACTAGCACAGAATAACACACAGATATACACCATGTTTTTGAGTTTCTGCATGCTCCTCCAATTACTAACACTCTCCTGTGACAGCGCTCAAGCACGGCGGCTCACGCTGTGACATGCAGGAAAAATGTAGGTGATCAGGTGGGAAAGAGAGATGGAGAGAGAGAGAGAGAAGAGAGAGAGAGAGAGAGAGAGAGAGAGAGAGAGAGAGAAAAAGAAGCCAAACTAGTCCCTTTTAACTTTTTAAAGACTTTTCAGCATTTGTTCTGCACACTTACCTACGCAAACTCCAAGGGGCCACAGTGACTAGGGTCCCATTTCAGGCCCAGCGTGGAGCCGGAGAGCTCCTCAGCTGTAAAATGAGAGCGCCGGAGCGCAGTGTGAAAATGGATTAGCCTCGCTGAGATAAGGGGAGCCCTCAGCGAGCCATGCACGCCTTCAATGGGGAAAAAGAACTGCTGTACAAATTGTTTTTGGTACATTAAGTACCTGTTACTTTATTTCACAGATGGAAAACAATAACACAGGCTCCGGGGTTGGAACCACCGCTGCACTGAGGAATGTGAGAGGTTTGGCCCACCTTGCGCCTTTAGGGTCTGCCCCATTTTTTTTTCTTAATATGCAGAGTGATTTTCGTAAGGACTTCTGACTGAAAGAATTCAACAAACATATGATGATAAATGAGAAAGTGCCAGCTTGGCAGCCAGGTTACTGAGGGAAATCATACAGAATATCCTTGTTAATAAAAAATAAAATAATAAAAAAAAAGGCTGAATGTTCCAACTCAGCAAACAGGGCAGGGATTTTTCATTAATAGGCCCGCTGCTGCACCCGGGCCCCCCAAATTAAATGAGTGTGTCAGATCCTGGATGATTTATACATTTGGACTGATCTAACAGCTCTGTGGAACAGCTATGACACCCTGACAAGCCAACAATGGATATGAAAAATGAGCCAATACCACAGCACTAAATCTGAGACTTTCAAAGCTTAAAATGCACGCATACAATCCAAACCTCTAACATACTCACACGTATAATGAAAATAAAGTGGGGAGAAAAAAAATCCCCATAAGATTCTCTGCACAATTTTTGCTAAATCATTCAGTGTTTATATATGACTATATATGACTGGAGTGATGGAGACAAATTGGTCCGAGTGGAGAGTGGCAGTACTTTGCCTTTCTGATGTCTTTTTGTGGCTGCGTGGAGAGCACATCACTTTACAGCTAAATGACATATCAGGCCTATTGCCGGGCTTTGACTCGATAGGAAAATGTCAAATCAAGTTAACGCTAAGGTGCTTTTTCAAAACACCTCAATTCTCCTTCTGCTTCTATCAAATTTAAGCATGCAATCAATTCACTGTGTGTTTCTTTCCCTTTTCTTTCAGCTAGCTTTATTTAAAGAAAATGTTGCATGCCGCTCAGCAGCAGCAGCAGCAGAAAGCAGCCTCAACCTTTCCCCAGTGAACTAACGGTGGCAAAAGCTGTGTTTATAATTACGTTGTGTGGAAGGCTAGTGGCCTTGCTCACTTGTTAGATGAAGTGATAAAAACCAACATGATGGACTAAAGCATTTTTGCTTTTCTTAGTATTGTCCTTTTACCCTCTCATTCTCTGTCTGATGAAAAACTGCACTTGGTGTTCCTCAGAGCTCAGCAGATTTAGAGGAAACAATTACCAGTCCGTTGATCTCTGCTGCTCCAGTCCCGCCGATAAACACCCTAGCGCCCTGAGGTATGGTCCGAAAATGATACAGTTTTAAGCGGGTTAAATTTCATTGTTTCCTCCACCCCACCCCTCTCATTTCCCCCCTCCCCCATTCTCTCCTTCTGAGGTTTTTATATCACAAAAGTGTGAACACATTTTTTTTGTCGATGGGGGCAAAAAAAAAAAAAAAAAAAAAAAAGGAGAGAAACAATAAAGAATATGAAAGGCCCATCTTCACAGAACATTAGACATCGCAAAACAACCCAAAGCGATGATCGGATATATCAAAACTGACAAGTAAAAGTTGATTGCTGAGCGTCTATTGATTGAGCTATATTTCACTGGGAGAGCTTAGCCTCATAGTTGTCTTCACAGTGCACCAAACCCTGCTGCAGAGCCACACTTAATGGAGATGCCCCGCGTTAATACACAGCCATAATCAGTAGGCTACAGCTGGTAACTTTGATCATTATATACACATATAACAAGTAATGTCAGGTAGATGTTTTACCACTCAAAATGATCGTACAATACATCACACTTATGCATTATTTTTGGCATAGGTGAACCGATGCTGGCAGTGCTATGCAGAACTAAATGCTGCAAATGTGTTTATGGATTTCCACATGTGTATCTATTTGTGCAGTATGCAAAAGTATCTGACCAAAACATGTTCTACACCAAAAAAGAAAAAGGCTCCAAAAGAGATTTTTGTGTGTGACAAGTGTCTGAAATAGCAAAGTGTAGGATGTATGTGTACACCTATGTCTGGCAATAAATCCTTCATGAAGGTTATAATATTCAGTTATTTTTGTTGTTCTAAAAGTTGTTTTAGATGTTGATTCGACTGTACGATCATTTTAGAGGCTGCGGTTTGTGCTGCTGTTGAATTGTATTGCATTATACTGACAATTTTTTGTATCGTCTTGTCCATAACACTTATATCAACGTTGCTAGCTGTAGATCATTTAGTTTCAGTCTCAAACTGTGCTTTTGCAACAAACCTGATAGCTGCATCTTCATGCTGATATTTCATTTCCCCAAGCAAATAAAAATAAATCGGCCTATGCCAGCAACTGTAAAGCTGACTCATTAACATGCTATATCTTGTTTGCTTAATTTAGACAAAAACAGGAATGTAAAAAGACAAATTGTGCCGTTAGTTTCATATCCAGCATACAGACATGAGAGTGGTATCAACACTTTAATAAGCATATTTCTCAAAAATGTTGAACTATTGCTTTAAAGGGTTAGGGTGGAGGTTGGAAGGTGTTGGTCACAGTTTGGGTATAGAAATACAAGCTTGTATTTAAAAAAAAAAATAAGGTATTGGAAAAATACAATTTTATTCAAAAAGATATTTCGGTTACACTTTACCTGAAGGTATCTACATAAGAGAACGTGTCATGAACAATATAAACAAGTTGTAAACGTTCATGACATAACGCTTCTTTTATTTTTTTTTTTGTCATGACAAGGTATGGTTATGGTTAGGGTTAGGGTTAGAGTTAGCGTTAGGGTTAGGGTTAATGTGTCATGACTGTGTCACAACAGTGTCATGTGTTCATGACAGTGTCATGTCACTTTTATGTCGATACCTTCGAGTAAAGGGTTACCGATATTTCTAATAGTTGTGATATTCAGATGAAAAGGGAGGACACAGATAATGAAGCACAGACTGAAGCTACTGTGGTGGTGAAGGGTTAAAAGGTAAAGCAAGTGATTTATGGGTGCATGGTAAAAGTAGAGTTAGGTCATGAGAAAGGTGAGAGACTTGGGTGGTGAGAGCAGGCAGCGATGCACCTCTCCATGTGTTTTCCAGATTCTTTTAGACCATGTTAGTTATGATGAGCACGCAGTTCTGTGATCATCTGTAATGCGTGTCTTTATCCCCCCCCACGCAAGTAAAAGGGAGAGGCAGGGGAAAGAAGGGGATGAAAAATAGGAGAGATGCTGACAGGGAGCGAAGCACTTGAGCTGTAGAGAAGGCCGAGTGTACCGAGCACAGCCCGGGAGTGATTGAATGATCCCATTCTGGGCTCTTTGTTAGACACTAGGCAGCGATGTATGAAGATTGATACACAAGTGCTCGACTCGGTTTGCTGGATCATCAAACGGATTGATATTATACTCCAGCCAAGGATGAAGACAAAGTAAGTGTTATCATACTCAATACTGGGGCTTGTCAGAGGCGGGAAATCATCCGGTGTCACTGGTTATGGGAGCATCTCGCAGACTGTCATGAGAATTTATCTGGCAGATGTGTGGCGCTCTATGGCAGTCTGCAGCTGACGGTGGAGGCCCCGGCTGTACCGTAAAGATCGTAGCTAAAGATTGAATTACAGCATCGTGCTTTGGACTACATTTATTTCACTACTATCATGTGTTTCCGCCCCGGACGCTGTAAATCCCCCGGTCTTCTTATCAAGCGACCATTTATTGTCGTTCAAATAACATTATTCATGGCAATATCATTATTTAGATAACATACGCATTACAGCAAATGATTTGTTTATCAGTTGTACAACATGGGCTTCTTACATTACCCCTGAGGGGCCGTGGGATTGGTCAGTACAAAGGGAACGTAGATATATTTGTTAGGTGGTTCCATTGAGGGTGGTACACGCAGCTTTTTAACAACATTAAAGGATTGCTTCGTTAAATGTGAAATAATGTATTCATTGTAGTTGCCGTTTGTACAACACAATGGCCTCTGCCCTGGATTTTATACACAAACATTTGGATTTGGTTTGGAGTCGATTGAATTTCTTAACGCAGAGCATTTTACCTCACGAGCAACACTGCTAGCTTTTCTGAGATTCTGACTATGTTGGAGGTAAAAACATAACTTAAAACATGTTCCTTTTTCTAATAAACCAAAGAGAAAGCAGCTTTGAGCAGAAAAACAAAAAGGAAGCGATTGCAGTTTCAATTTGAGATCCTTCAAAGTGTGACATTAGTTTTGTACTTTAATCATCTGTCACTCCATCCCTTTTGCTAATCAGATAAATGTGTAGCCTCCACATATTTCTTGTAAGTGGAGATTCTTTAGATGTAGAAACTTGCCACATAAGCTGGACATTAGGTCCTGCATTTAAAAAAAGTTAACTACATTACATTTTATTTAGCTGACGCTTTTATCCAAAGCAACTTCAATAAGTGCATTCAACCATGAAGGTACAAACTAGGAACAGCAAGAAGCACATAGAAGAAGTGCATTAGCTTCAACTACGACAAACTACAAAGTGCCACGTGTAAGTGCATCATGTAAGTGCAATTTATTTGTTTTTATAACATCATCTTCGGGAGCGTGTCTATGTTCCCTCAGCCCTGTGTTCCCTTAGCCCTTAACCCCTAACCCTAACAGGGGGGAGGGGAGTGGGGTAAATTTAAGAGTAATAAGGGAACATATGGGCTGAGGGAACATAGGGATGACCCCTCATCTTCTCAGCCAAGGTGCAGTCAGAAGAAATGTGAACTAAAAGGAAAGAAGTATAGCAAAATCAACATAATGTACTCAGGGGCGTCGGACTGGGGTGAAAAAGGGGACTGAGTACCCAGAAGATGCTAGAGGGGCCCATAGAAAATGCCTTTCTACAGGGCCCAGACATTTTGTGCTACGCCCCTGAATGTACTTTAAAGAGGCTGTACTCCACACAAAAGTGGTCTGGGATTGCCTCCATACGACTCAGGCACCGTTTCCCAACTCGTCACTCATGGCCCTTGGCGTCAGATACCGACACGCAAGGCACTCACATCCACTAACATGGCCGGACCGGCTGTCAAAACAAAGAACAGAGAAGCTCAGACTACAACACCAACCCGTTCTCACTCCCAACTCGTCAAATACGGACGCTTGGTCAGTAGCTCTCAGCATAAGATCCCGACGCGAAAAGCCCCCTTTAGCGTCTGTATGGAACGCACTGGGCAAAGTGGGAGCTTGACTGCGGCGCTGTAAGATGACTTGACATGACTAGTATTAAAGGTCCCATGACATGGTGCTCTTTGGATGCTTTTATATAGACCTTAGTGGTCCCCTAATACTGTATCTGAGGTATCTTTCCCGAAATTCAGCCTTGGTTCAGCCACTAGAGCCAGTCCCACACTGAGCTTTCCTTAGTATGTGCCATTTCTGTGTCTGTAGCTATTGAGGAGGAGGGGTAGGAGGGGGGGCAAGGTTGGCCTTGACCAACTGCCACTTTGCTCTTTTGAAAGACATGATGTCTCTCTCTCTCATGGGTGGGCCAAATTCTCTGGGCTGGCAAAGCAGAGAAAGGGGAGGTAACCTTGCTCCTTATGACCTCATAAGGAGAAGATTCCAGATCGGCCCATCTGAGCTTTCATTTTCTCAAAGGCAGAGCAGGATACCCAGGGCTCAGTTTACACCTATCGCCATTTCTAGCCACTGGGGGACCATAGGCAGGTTGGGGGAACGAATATTAACGTTAAAAAAACTCATAAAGTGAAATGTTCATGCCATGGGACCTTTAAGAGCAACAACGGTAGCGAGTAGTATGAAAGGTGGTTGGTTGGGGTGGTGGATTTCACCCACTGGGGTTTGTGTCCCGTTCTTGTCCCACGTGTCAGTTAAACGTAAGTCTTGACCCAGAGCATCATAAAGTGAAACCAAGAGTCCCGACCAAGCGTGTTTAGATATGTCTCTAAAGGAGACGGCAAAAGCACATGACCAAGCGTCCGTATTTGACGCAATGAGAGACACAGAAGGCCGTGTGTGACTTCTGCTTAGGATGCCATTACTCCACTATATCTTTACATATTACATGTATGCTTCATTAATGTTCTGAATATTTAGTACAGCCATTTTAAGTATCGAAAGTAGAATTAATCATTATGTAGCGAAATAGTACCTGTCAGTGTTATGTTATCATACAATAATGGATTATTATTATTACTGCTAAATTAATGTGTAAATAGCATTTTAATGGTGCACCTGGCTGTGATGCAACACTTTTCATACTATTGGGTTGCTTAATCTGTAACAATGTATCATATTTTATAAGATGATGATATGGGTTCTGTGTAAAATGCGAATTTGTAAAGCAACTGCTAACTTTGAATTATTTGATCATTTGATTATATCTGCCTATGCTAATACCACCAGAAGCTTCCTGATGCTGTTTTCTTAAGAGTTGGAAACACGGGGCAATATAAGTTCTCTCTATGGAGTGGTTTTATGCACACTGTAAAGCTGTCAGTTACAGGTATGTACATACAGTGCCCTCGTCATGTCGCCAGGCTCTGTAAATGCCATGTATGGGAAACGCTGCAGGCCATGGCACTTATGGATATTTCACTTTACATTCATCCTTTTTTGTGCTCACTGGAAGCCGAAGGGCTGTCAAAAAGACTTACTGCTTTTCATCTTCATATTGAAATACCACAGGAGGTAGTCATCCTGCTGCTTGTATTATATCATTTATTTTGTTATGGTGTAAAGGCATCCCATTCAAGCACAAAGGGGGGACACACACACATACACACACTCACACACACACCAAGTGGGATGCTTGAGCCAAGAGGTGCTTGCTATGATTTGGCCTTGTTAAGCTGTTGACCCTGAAGAGAGAGAATTACCTCTGTTGGGAAGCAGGTGGTGCACGTATGTGTGTGTGTGTGTGTGTGTGTCCGTGCGTGTGCATGTGTGTGTGCATGCCTGTGTGTGTGTGTGTGTGTGTGTGTGCCTGTACCATATACGAATGTCTGGTGGTGATGAGAGCCGGAGAGGGGGGTTCACTAGCTTTGAGTTAAGGGCTCTATCAAGGGACAAACTTCTCCGGCACCACAAAGCCACATGATCCATCTCCCTTTTTAGCTGGTGTCAGGACCATTTTATGTGATGATGATTTGATGCCTGGGCACTGGGCCTTCCCCCCCGCCCCCCCCTTCTCAGCTGAGCTATGATAGTCAGAGCTGGGATCGCTGGGATCACTGAGCTGCTGGGCTCCAGCCATCACAAAACAGTAATGTGTCCGTCAGCTGTGGGAGCATACTGACAAATCCCCCTCCTAATGAATTTGCATATCCTACTTGGATTCCCAACTTCACACCCAACGATTCTTATCTTTAAAAGTGACATAACTACAATTTATTAATCAGCAGCTGAAGTGAATACCCTTTAACCCTTATAGCCCGTCGGCGGCTGTGGGAGGTCCTTGTTTCAATGATCCTGTTTAAATCCATCTAAAATAAAAAAATAAAAACATAACAGTAGGCATCCATTCTTTTTACAGCAGAAAGCTAAGGCTTATGTCTCTCACGCCATTATGTTGTATGCTCATGATGACGCGATAACGTGTCGTGAAATTGCGTGACACCATTCTATTGCAGATGAAGCTATCAAAACGCCTTTACACTCTGCTCTTAAAAATGAGCATACAGTATCTTAAAAATAACCAAACGCACGGAGTGTTAAGAACTATTTGGTTCATGTGTCTTCATTTAGAAATGTTTTAGATCAATATGTTTTGTGTTAATTTAGTAAAAGTTGATCTAATTGTTTCATTTATCACAGAATTTCAATAATTTTATTCATTATTATGGTTCATTGACTAACACAACATTTTAGCTTAGGTTGTACAGATTTTAGGAATATGAAGCATTTGAAGATACGCCAGGAAATGACATCCCAATTAGCAAAAATACCAATGTGGGCACTGGCCGACCGTTTCTATCGCAGAGTTCAAGGGTTAAAGGCCCAGAACAGGCCGATTAGCCCTCTAGTCAGGTGTAATTTAACTGTATGGCTGTGTCCAAAATCACTCCCAATTTACTACCTTGCACACTTTATTAACCCTGCACCATTTTATTTATTTATTTTAGTCTCCGTTTTTGGAATGGGAAAAGTCCCCATGATGGAACAAAAAAAGTAGAGTCCATGGAATGTACAGTGACCGACTTTCTGCTAACAGTCCCAAAATGCATCACACTTTTCACACGTGAAAATTGCAATTTTGAAATCAGTTATAATGTATAAATCAGTATAATGCGTGAAAATTGCAATTTTGACAGCAGTTTTAAAGGTATAATTCAGTATAATGCATTTTTGTATTTGGGTGAACTGACCATTTAAGTACTGTACCCCCCACCCCAAAAATCCACATCCCTAGCTGTGCCACCTAAGCTTTAAGTGCTGGCTATTATCATCATAAATGTTGTAAATCGACAGTACTGTCCAATTACATGCAGCTTTTAAACAGTGTCGGTGTGTTGTGTTTGTGATAGGCTGCGTAATAGTGTAATAACTCTGTCCCCTGTAAGACGGCCAGGGAGGCTGTGTTTAAATGAGACGGTTCTGCTACATTAGCTTCATAACACCATAATCCTTTCTCCATAAACCATTACATGCGCCGCAACATTTCTGATTTATGGGGGGTAGAGAATCAATGGGAAAAAATTAATGCTCGCAAAACGTCCCAGAGACAATATTGAGCAGATTTTAATTGTGATTTCGTTCAAGTGGCTGTTAGCCAGATGATGAATGGGAGCTAACCTTCCACTGGAGAGCACTGGAGAGAGTCTTTAATATGACAATTAAGTGTCTGTCCTTCAGATTTTATTGTATCTTCCTCTCTCTATCTTGTGGGCTACTCCGTCCTCCCTCCTCCTTTTCCTCTTTCTATCTCTCTCTCTCTTCACATCACTTCATCTGTACAGTGCAGCTTTTGCGCAGATTAAATTGGGACTCCAGTTTTCTCCATCTCAGAGCACTTACTTATGTTTTATGACACACACTAAGTCAATTTTATGTCGTTATTGATTTTTTTTTTTCCCTCCTTGCTTAAATCGACACAGACCATTTTGCCTTTTGCTCCCTGATCTTCCCACTCTTGTCTTGTGTTTGTGTGCTTTCCTCAGAGAAAAATCACTGTAGAGACTAATGTCAAATAAAGAGGTATGGCAGGTTAAACTCGGAAGGGCCACGGAAAACTTCACCTGCATTTAAGGTTTCAAATCTCTAACATTAGAAGAGATTGAGTTACCTTATCCTAATTCTAATAACATTTTTCCAACAAGTCCTCCTAAACTATACGACAATATAGGTTGTTTCTTCCTACCCTCTGATACAGGGGTCTTCAATGCTTTTTAAGCCAAGGACCCCTTAACTTAAAGAGAGACTGATCAAGGACCCCCTACTACATATTGTATAAAATTAAATTGCATATTTAACTGGGCCTACAATAACATGTGGGGAGGCCTAAAGCCTTTATACATACATTTTTTTGCATAGAATACTAAGCTAATTAAATAGCCTAACAATTGTTGGCACGATATTAAAAATCATGTTTTAATGTTAAACATACATGCGGCACAGTGAATCCTTAGGATGAACTTTATTTCTGGATGGTCTTGGTGACTACCTATAGGCCAGTTAGCCTATCATCAGTGGTGATTTATATTTGTCAATAATATTCTGGATTCATGTAAAGACTATATCATTTTTGAAAAAATTAACAATTTGGAGGCCCCCCTGCATTGACCCTGGTCCTGGACCCCCTTTTGAAGATCCCTGCTCTAATACAACCCACAGGAGTGTTTCATAAGTTAGCGCTCCTAGCAGTGGCAGGAAATATGACCCTCGTATCTAAACCAAAGAACATAACGGTCACAGTTTTACATTAACACGTTGTTAATGTTGTAGTTCATTTAGGTTTAGCCACAAAAACTACTTGGTTAAGTTAGAAAAAGATTGTGGTTTGGGTAAAAATTGGACATTACTTAACTTTCGGGTTACGCACGGAACGCGGAACGTGGTTGTTTGTGGTAGTTTGTTATGTAAAGTAAATAAATAAATAAAAAATGTGTGTTTACTCCTGGTGAAAGTCCTGTGTTTGTCTGACCCATCCACCACCGCATACTTTGTGACCCTACTTTCTGCTTTGCTCCCGACATAATTACTACGGCCGCTACAGGGCACCTCCATTATACAGTCCCTCCAGAAAAACGTGATTATGCGATCGCATAATTCAATGCATAATCAGCCAAAGTCCGCATATTTATGCAGGGGAGGCACTTTTTCAAATACGCAGCACTTTCGCCGCATAAATTGTCGATTTCCGCGCAAAATATGAGGTGCTTGCATGATTTCATAATCCCCGCATTTTTGTTGCAAAAAAGTCACAAATATCTTAGCAGAAAGTTGAAAAATGTTGCATTTACTTCAAACAAGAGCAGCCATTTTCCCCTGTTACCATGGGAATGTTATGAAGTGACGTAATTATGCGATGTGAATCGAAAAGCAGGGTGTTGGGGGAATCACTTTTTTTCTTTTTTTCATCAAACCGCAGTTTTTGCAAGTTCCATCGCATTTTTTAAGATAACATGCTGCATAATCAAGGATTTTTGACCGCAACAATCACAAAAAAACTTTGCATTTTTCAGGGGAGGACAATCTCAGGTTTTCAGATATTTTAGTGAAGGTGAATCCCCTACCAGCCCAATGTGTGGCCCCTCAGAGGGAACATAAACCTTTCCCTTCACTCGTAAAGCTCACACAGGGTTGGCGCCATGTACTTTCATAGAAAATAATTGATTTCATGAGTTGTTTTCATTAAGTTGTTCGAGGGGAAGAAAGAAACGGGGTTTGGAGGGATTTTGTTTTAATTTCACCTTGATCATTAAGAGTGACATTGCCTCTGGCACAATGCAAGCAGTCTTGTGTATTTATTCACAAGTGTCTCTGCAAACTGAGCCAGCAAGACAGTGAGTAAACAATTATAAAACTCAATTCAATAATGACAAAAAAAAGTATGAAAATTAAATAATTTTATTATAACAGTACATCTCTATTTACACACTGCTTGAAGCAGAACAGGGGGGTTGGGGAGGGGGAAGGGGGGGGGGGTTAAATGCAATAAGAGCTGGCTTGATCTCAATCAATTTGTCCCTGTCTGTTGGCAGGTACCCAGGCTTTGCTGTGTCCCAGTCCCCTGTGTTGGCTCCATCAGGACTCCCAGCAAAGAGCTAAGCAGCAGCATCAATGTGCCCATTTAGAGTGGGATCTGTGCAGATGCAGTAGGAAGGTCAGGCCATTGTGCGGTCCTCCTCCCTCTAGCCTTTCACTTCACCCTCTAGGACGCCGTCCACATCAAAGTTGTTATTGAGGCCCCCTCAATCGGAAATCCCGGTTTGGCAGGGAAGCGAGGTCTTTAAGAAAAGAATGAGGGCCTTGACCCAACATGGGCGACTAAATCAGCCCGCCGACAGCCCAGAGAAGGATTAATACTCATACGCCCTGTTTACACCTGGCGTTAACCAGGATCGCATATCTGGACTGAGTCTAGATTGTTTTTACACCTGAAGTCAGAATGCATGCATTTTTTTTTTTTATTACAAATCACAAACTGCCACAAATGTCACATTCTCTTGTAAGATTCGACACCTGTCTTTTTTTCTCATCCATGAATTCAATTTGTACCAACAGCCTGTTATCAATTTCCCTGAAACCTCTTTGAGGTGTGTTACATGATCAGTATATGATTTTTTTTTTTTTTTTTACAGCAATCATTTTTATTCACAATGTATTTTTTTTATATTATTCTAGTGGGCCCCCATGAACAGCTCAAACAAACCTACTTAACATTGTTTATTTATCCTTGATACTTCATGACTTTTCCCAATTTCATGAGAATTGCTTAGAAACTGAACTTTTGAACTGATGGTATTTTTATCTTGTTGCACTATTAAAAGCAGCTGCATGCTGCCAGAAGATGCGTGGACAACCCTGTTCAAATAAAAACATGTCATATTTTTTTTTTTTTGATGTAGTTACGAGGCTTTATGGTCATTTCTGTTTTGTTCATCGAATGTGGGAGCACAGTTTGTGTCAAAGAAAAGGTTTACCACTGTATTAGTGTTTTACATACGGTATTCTAAAAAGCTCAGAAGAAGAAAAAAAAATGAAAAAAATGGTGGATTTTGCAATTATCATTATCATTTTAAAACATACAGCAGTGGGGCCTCTTGGACTCTAAACAATGAGGAAGTTAGACCTATGTCAGCTAAACGTAAGCGGTTAAAACTTGTGTGTTTCATTTTTGTCAGCAAGAATGAAAAAGCAGAAAAATAACAGAATGGTGCGGCACCCTGCTGGTGAAAAACAAAACACTCACAGCCGCAGACCTAAGTAAGGGTGATGACATGTTCCTAAATTACAAATACGTCTGAACACATCCATTCAGTAGGTGGTTTCGGTGATTACATTTTTAAAGTGTCATGTGTTGGTTTTTTTCAGCTAGATTTGAAGCACTTTCTCTTCATCTGATTATGGGCCCATCAGCAAAGACAAGGATGCCACGGTTTTCTAGTTCACCATCTGAAACGGAAGAGGAAACCACATCATCTCTAACCGCAACAGCGAGGTAGAACACAGGAGGAAGGAAAGAGTGAGAAGGAGGGACGGGAAGGAGGTGGAGGCAGATTGAGGAGAAGGTGGCAGATAGCGGGACGTGTATGAGTTCTTTCCCTCTCTCTCTCTCTCTCTCTCTCTCTCTCTCTCTCTCTCTCTCTCTGCTCTCGGATCATGTGGAAAAAGCTTTTCAAATTATGATGTGGATTGACGTGCAGCAGCTGTCCCCTCTCCTGGGTCCTGTCCGTCACCTCGCCGGTCACCGCTGACAGCGCTATGATGGATTAGGAATTGTCATCCAGGACGCTTGTCACTTGTTTACAAGTCGGCCATCCCTCATCTCTCTCACCACAGGCCTTATAATCTGGCCGACGCTCCTCCAACCCCTCCCCTCCCCCAACCCCCCCGCTGCTAGACACGCTATACAAGACAACACCATACATTACAACTGCTTTTTTTTATTTATTTCTTCCTTTCCCCTAACCTCTCTCTCTCTCTCTCTCTCTCTCTCTCTCTCTCTCTCTCTCTCTCTCTCTCCTACATCCCTGGGCTGAACACAGTCAACACATTTAATGCATTAATATATGTGTTGTGTTCGCCAATCTCCCAGGGACGGGGGCGATGTCTTCTCCTGTCAACCTCTAGCCCCTGAGAACTGACTGGGTTTTATACAAACATCCCAGTGGGAGAGGGCGGGGGGGGGGAGGGCTCAGATCTAACCTGCATTCTGTTATTTGAAGAATGGAGCTTTGATTGAGCTGATGGTTTATATTCTCTATCACTGGAAGCTCTACTTTAGTGCTGCGATGGTTAAACGCAAATCTGTGTGATCTATAAACTGTAGTTTGTAAAAATCAGGTAATAATATATGCAGAATCACAATTCAATCTTGGTTTCCCCTCTTACATACAATACGATTCTGGTGTTCTAAGGTTTACCTGTTTAGCTGTTTCTCCTACTACCAAAATACTGCTAAAACCGTTAGTATTTACTACATTTATTGATTATGATTGTCGTTGCTTATTTACCAAGTGTAAGAAAAGAAAAAAGCTATTTCCACCTTCCCATATGTAAAGTTCAGCTTGGGCTCTGGCAACTTCTGATGAGCACTTTAAATTTATACATGACATTTTGCAGACCAAATTGTTGAATTCAGAAACAAACACAAAAAAATAAGACAAATTGATTAAAAACAAGTTGTAAGACTTTCGAAATGTATGTATTTCTTGGACGAATTCAGACCCTTCTTTACTCATTTAACGGTTTGTTGTGTATATTGATTTGAACAGGTTTTCGCAGCGTGAAGCGAAAACAGTCCACGACTATTTTCCAAAAGCTTTTCAGACCCAATGATGTTGAGCCTGCTCCTTAGAAATATGGAGGAAAGAAGCCCCGCAGAGCGTCCTCTGATCTCTCTCTACAGCATCTCCCAGTCTGTGGCCTGCTGTGGAGTTTATGCTCCCTCTGCAGGCACAGTCCAAACTGGAAGACGAGCTAACCAGCCTGCCTGTCTAGCTGGGACTCAGCCCTGCCAGCTGTGATCCTGCAGAGAGGATGAGTGGATGCCATGTACCCTGCACTGCTGAGGCCCTCCCCGTGCTCCCAGTGTGGCCCTTGAGAGAGGCCATAATCTTCTCCTATCTGCCTTAATGGTTCCCTGTGTGGATGCTGAGATGGCAGGCCCGGGAGTGGGGGCTGCATGCTGAAACATACCACGAGCATATTGTCGTTAAATTAAAAATTTCTGAACACTCCCTTGCTCGTGGCATAACCGCCGCCGTGAGAGCAATCATAATTGGCTCTGAAAACATGCATAATTGCCTTCAGCTGGCGTTCTTTTACAGTTGACATTGTTAAGGCGACTGCGGGGCGATTGGCGAATTGGATATGCCGCTTGCTTCACAATGGCAGTCGTAATTGAAATATGGTACGTGTGAGTGGAAGATTACATTAAAGCTCCTAGATAATCACCTGACAGGGGAGTCATTGAATCGACAATCTGCCGTGGAGTTTCGGAGAGCGGGGCCAGAGCGAACAGGCCGAGAGAGGGAGGGGGGTGGGGAGTGGGTTGCGGGTAAAGGAAGGCATCAGGCAGAATTAGAAGAAAGAAAAAAAAAAAAAGCTCTTGGCTGGCTCACTTATTCAGAGCAGTCCTGGATTGCCAGCCTGGCATTCCAGGGCTCTTTCTATCACCACATTTATACCCCGCTCCCTCCCACCCGCCCTATTCTCTCTTAGATGCTCACCCCTCCGCTGCTTTGAGTAGACCACTTCCCCTTTAAGAGCTAACAGATGGCTATCCATTGCTGTTACATTTTATCCATTTTCATTCATATTTTCATTTTTAATTGTGGCAAAAGGAAACCTTTCCAGTCCAAACTGGCACACAGGGCTGCCTACAATCGGTTGAAACAGAGCTCAGATTAATTTAGATTGTGTAATTTTTGTGATTTTTACTTCACCTGTGAGGCATCCTTTTATAAAAAAAAAGAAAAGAAAAGGAAGTATGTGATGGTAACATCGCATGATTCAACTTGCATATTAATGTTTTGATTTCTCTGAAACTTCCTCACACCATTCTTTGTGAAATGCCTTTCACTTCCTCACCCTAATAGACAGCAGGAAGGGAAGTGTTATTTCACAACACGCACGCAGACACACACACACACACACACACACAGCACATTACTGGAAAACTGACAGAGAATGCACTAAAGATGCTCCCATTCATCCTCTCCTCCATGCCCATTGCAGACTATGAGTGCTGTTGTTGTTGCAGAGGTAAAAAAACTTGCAGATGCCTCCTCTCTTTTATCTACTTCTCCTCTCACCATTATCTTATATTTGGGTATAAACACACGCTACCCGATAATATGCAATTAAAAACAAAGATCATTAAAAAGTTATTGGTGTCTGCCTAATTACTATAACTTTACCCCCCTTATAATGTATAATGAGCGTGCATGGGTATTGATTCGAAGCAAATCTCCCTTTCCTCCTGGAAAAAAAGCAGGTAGTTACTTTGTGTTAAATCATTAATATAGTAATGATTTTTCCAGAACACTCTCAATTAAGACCAGAGCAGAAAATGACCCAGGGGAGTTGAAGCTCACGCTCTCAAAAGTGTGATGTTCCAAATTTACCCTGGCCCCTCTCACCAGAGAATATGGAGAGGGCCGAGCCGTGTCTCTGAATCATTTAAAGTGGAGCTTGTTGATTAGGATGTGTGAGTATATGTGTTTCTGTGTTAAAGGTCTGCACCTTTAATGTAATACAGTATGTACTAATACACTGCACTGCATACGCAAGTGATGCAGTGGTGCGGTTTGACCTCCAGTAGGTGATAAAGAAAAGTCGGCCAGGATAAAAAATTCATGAAAAACATTCATTTTAAAAAGAAAGAAAGGCAAATAATTCCACTAATGTAGGTAATAAATTAACTAAAGCGAATAAAAAGAGTGTATCCTACAGACCCATCTGAAGGTTTAACAATCATTAATGTACCCATATCTAAAGAAAAAGCATTGGATTTAAAATGTTCTCACTAAACCCTGTAGTAGGTAGTGGCCAGTTTTGTAGTACTCAAGATCGTTCTTTTTGAAGGTTTCTGTTCTGTCTGAATTGATAGCATTTTTACTCAGCCTTGTCTCTGCCTCAGATAAAGAGGAATCAGGGTTTTATTTCCACACCTGCCTTTTAATTATTTCATCAAGGCATTTCTTATGATACACTTATGGCAATAAAGAGGTGAATGAAGAGAATCTTAATTTGTTTTCTGTGTCTTTTTCTTTATGGGAATGTGGATCTTTCAGATCAATTGGAGGAGTGCCTATGGTTAGCATTTTCCACATTTCATTGTGTCGTGCAGTGTCAGACTCACACTGTTCTGGTCTTGGCCTTGACTTGGTCTCGCCCGCCTTGGTTTTGAACCCTTCTCAACCCTTCAAAGTCTCAGTCTTGCCTTGGTCTCGATACACTCTGGTCTTGGTGATGACTTGGTCTCGGTTTAGGTGGTTTTGACTACAACACTGGCAGTGGGTCTGGGTCTTGGCAGAGTTGGGGTTATTCAGTGACCTCGGTAGCACATTCACAATACAATGGAAGACTACCTGTCCATTTTTGTAAACATGTAAAAAGTCCTGCTAGTAAGCCTGTTACCAGTACTATTTTGGCCATGTCTGCCATTGCAAGAAATGTCACCTCATTTGTGACGCATCACAAAGGAGAAAACGGTGCACACTCTGACGTTACAAGACAAAGACTCCGTTTTCCCTTTTTACACGACAACATACAAACAGCGTTTCAAATTGTACTTTAGTACAATACTTGAGTAAATGTACTTAGTTATATTCCACCACTGCTGTAAGCTAGGTTAGCATCGATTTGCACCACCCCGGGTTCATACTACCACTTATAAAATTTGCTTTGTCTGAACATGCTAGCAGCTCAGTGATGCTGTATACTTGTGTTTATAGCTGCGGTTTTTGGTAAATGCTAATGTCAGCATGCTCACAATGGCAATACTAACATACTGTTAATCTGGTAACGTTAACCATCTTATTTTATTGTGTTAGCATGCTAACATTTGCTAACTAGCACTAAACACAAACTACAGATGAGGCTGATGGGAATGCCATCAATCTAGCAGGTATAAGTGAAATGGTGAACTGATGAAAGGAATCATCACCAAAGGCTGTCCAATTCATCGGAAGGGAAACATGAATGTGTGCATCAAATTTCATGGCAATCCATGTTGAGACATTTCAATTATGCTAACCTCATTGTCATTCAAAGAAATGGCAGGTGATCTCCAAAGTCATCAGGATAAATTGTCTTGGAACCATAAATGTCTGTACAAAATGTGCCACTTCAGTGAGGAGATGTTGAAATATTTCATATTGTCATTCAAGTGAAAAATGTTGACCTGCCATTGGCGGTAGAAGAAAAGACAGTTAGCTGAGCTTATTTGTAGGTCTCAGTGTAAATCTCCTGGACATAATCACCCTCTTGATATAGCGGATGGTAAGGTAAGAGTCCACAAATTGAAAAAAAATGAAAGACTCTGTCATGGTTTGCAGGTTTGCATACATCAACTTGCTTGCCTTTGTAATTCAAATCCTGCTACTCTGCGATCTCTGACCCATCTTAGCCCCTCCCCCACTCGACTATCCCAAAATGCTCCAACAATTAGATCATTTGTCCGTCTATTATCTCAACACCTGCAAGAAAATCTGTCTCAATTTTCCCCTCTGCTTCTGATCTGGTCTCCCTCCCGTCTTCTTATGTGTCCCCACTGAGACGATAGTTTGGCCCCAAGCAGCTTCTGTGTCTGTCAGGAGGCTCCTGTGCGCTGCCATCCCACCATGCATCGTGCGCATGCCAAGAGTCTGTGCCAGTTCACACCCCTTTAACCCAGAATTCTTGTCGTGACCATGCCTTTTCTTTTCTTTGCACTCTTTTGAGGCCCATGTGCCAAACACACACAGGGCTCAAGTAGCGACACACACAAACATCTCTCTCTCCCTCCTTTCACTCAGACCCATAATATTCACTAAGTGAGGACCAGGAGGGGTTGGAACAAAGAGACCTTTGGGATTGGGCAGTGATTCGTTATAGTCTCCATAACCACAGTTTACAGCAACTTTCTTTTGAGATGCGTGACATTTGACTTCCTGTTCCTTAGATTTGGTCGTCTGGTACAGTGTGTCATCTTTGTTTGATTTTATCACACGTCAAGAGCCATTTTCACTCGGTTTAATGTCATCGCCTAGGTAACCAGCAGGTTTTTGGCAACCA
This sequence comes from Perca flavescens, assembly GCF_004354835.1. Taxonomy (NCBI): domain Eukaryota; kingdom Metazoa; phylum Chordata; class Actinopteri; order Perciformes; family Percidae; genus Perca; species Perca flavescens. Next base: position 29,582,872 of record NC_041336.1, read on the forward strand.
TGCAGTAACGGCCAATTTGTCAATGGAATGTGTGACGTATCAATATAAATTTGCCTAACCCCTCTGGGCCCCATTAGTGAGATAATTTTTCATATGCATATGAGAATGTTTGGTCTATTACTGTACTTTCTCACACTTCTTTTTTAACAGCCACTGAGCGATTAGACAATGGCGGAGGAGACGGTGCAGAAAGCTGATTTTGTGGGAGAAAGCAGTCGGGTTAGAGATGAATGAAGATGTTTGAACTCTGTTCTTACAGTAGGCATTTAAAGCCTCTTGGGGTGTGTTAGGATTTAGTGGTGGTAAGAACAAGTGTGAGAATTCAACCCGTTCTCACTCTGAACTCGTAAAATACGGACGTTTGGACAGTGGCTGTCAGCGTCTGAAGCGACGGAAAAGGCGACCTTCAGCGTGTTTGTATAACACACCGGGGAGAGCAGGCAGCTAAACGGGGTTTAGCGAGTAATATGTAAGGCCGAAATTCCGCGTAAGGAGGTTGGTTGGGGTGGCGAATGGGTCAAACACAGGACTTTCACCCAGGAGACCAGGGTTCGTGTCCCGCTTGTCACGTTTCCTAAAGTTGCATTCTTCTTTAACTGTCCCGTTATTCCCACGTGTCACGGAAGCATAAGCCCATCCATGACCTTTTTGTTTATCATTGTTTTTTGCCCCCAACGGTGCCTTCCAGGCAGCGCTGCCATGGTTATGGTTAGGGTTAAGGTTAAGGTTAGGGTTAGGTGCCTTGAAAGCAGCGGTCGCAGCGCTGCCTGGAAGGAGCAGTCGGGGGCAAAAAACACCATCGAGTGACCGTTTCCTAAACCCAACCGCCCCGTTCTTCCCGCGTGTCATGGAAACGTAAGCCCACCCACGACCTTTTCCTTAAAATAACTGCGTCAAAAGGGACGCTAACAGTCCCGACCAAGCACGTTTAGTTAAAGCGTGTTATATGACGCTAAAGGAGACTTTTAGCGTCAATAACAACGACAAAGGCACCTGACCAAGCGTCCGTATTTTACGAGATGGGAGTGAGAACCTGTTGGAGAATTATGGCGTGTTTAAAACGCAATGGTTAATGTTGTTGACAACTTCGATTAGTTTTAGGGATAGGTCATTTCTTTGGAGTAGTTTGGTCGGGAGTTCGGGAAACATTGTGGTTTGGGTTGAAATAGTCCCGCTTTGCTAGACCCTGCTCCACAGCGCTGCGGAGGAAGGTCTGGCTAGTCCAAACAGAATTCCAGGATGGGAGAAAAACGTGGTCTGGTTTATTGGCATTTCTTTAAACCAATCACAATCGTCTTGGGTGGTGCTAAACACCGGGCAGAGCAACGGTGCCACATCAACATAGCCTCGGGAAGGAACTTGTTTTGGTGGAACATGTGTACGTTCAGAAGTTGTTTTAGTCGTGCAACAGAAAACTCAGATTGGACAGATAGTCTAGCTAGCTGTCTGGATTTACCCTTCAGATATTTGAGGAGCAGTTAACCACAGTCCTCATAAATCTACCGGACAACACAAATAAAGTGTAAGGTGATGGACATCCGGCCAAAATGAGTGAAAACCGACAGAATTTCCGGCGGCATCGGAGCAATCCAAGAAAGTGGAACGTCGTGGATATAGACTAGGGTTGAAACTACTACTTCTGGTTAAAATGAGGAAAGTTAAACAAACACAGGATTTTCACTCAGGAGACTGGGATTTGTGTCCCATGCAAACCCAAAAGTCAACTGTCATTAAGGAATTAACTGAATTTTATGGACCTTATTCCATGACACAACGACGACCATGACGTCACGTTACATCGTCATTTGAGTAGTTTTAGGTCACTCATTTTAAGCCAGTCCCTGATGTATTACTAAGCCTAACCCAAACCCTAAACCCCTAACAATGTACTTTTGTTACCTTAACTTTCTCCATGGTCACATGAGCACATGGGCACTACATAGAAAAGTTGTAAGTGTTGTTTTAGGAGTGTTTGAAATAGACCTGTAATGTTGTTTAGGTACGAGGATGTGTTGTTTCCGTCATATGGCATCTAGAGAGCCTTGTCACTCAAGCATTATTATCAACATTGACATCCTTGTGGGGCACTTGCTGAAACAACTGATGCTGTTGTTCTTTTTTGGGGGACAGTCTCCTATTTAAACTCATTGAATTGCTATTGCAGAACAAATGCAGACCATAAATAATATAAAAACCTGGTGTGAGTTCATTGAAATGTTTAGGATTTCAACTTTAAAGAGTGAAAACTGACTTGAGGACAGAGCGCAGGCAGTAAAAATCCTAACTATACCAACAACATGGGACAAAGTCAAATAGGGGTCCTTGACCTGTAATGATTTTTAACTTGAGGGTCCGTGACATGAAAATGTTTGAGCTCCGCTGCTGTACATACTTATGATAGCTGAACAACAGTGTGTCACAGCATGGCATTTATGTTCATGTGACATTATCAAAATGCTTCAATGACAGCACACCAATTATGAATCCTGACGAGTCGAACATTTTGCACTTTCACGCTCGCTGACATGACCTTTTACTATGATCTTGCGTTCCTCGTCACCTCCTGTGCTGTCCCCCCACCCTTCCCTCTCTCTCTCTCTCTCTCTCTCTCTCTCTCTTCTATTCATAGCTCCATCTTTTCTGCTTCCATCCCAAGGTAAATCCCATTGGATGAATGCTTTGTTGTGGAGGCTTGTGAATGTTTCCGCCGCTGTTATTTATTGGCCGTTGACAGGGCCATGAATTCTGGGCCAAAGTGAAACTCATATTGTTATCAAAAGCATAAAATTCCTATCACTTTAGGTGTCCGAGCAGAGACAAGAAAATGAAACAGGTACTCATAAAGGTAGCGGGTGTCATAAATCAGCCCAAGAAGGGTGGACGCTTGATTAAATAAGGGGAATTAAGTATTTTTGCAAAAGCGGGAAATAACATTGATCTATGCCCCTGTCAGTGGCGAGGCTTCACACTATTGTGTATTGTTTTTTTTTTGTGCATCTTTATAGTATATCAATCTCCCTCTGACTGAATGATATGAGTGAGAGTAAACACAGCCTCCTTTTGCATGCCCCGGGGCTCTGTAGCTGGAAAACTAGGGACAGACTTATGCAGGATCTGAGTTTGCCATCTCCGTTTTCCTCAGCTTTGTTTACCAGGACATATGTGAAATGAGCTAATAGGACTACTGTTTTTCCTACAGCGCCATAGGCATCAAGAGGCAATTTAAGGTCAGTCAGGGGTGAGACACTGCACTAGTTTATACCAGGGTGCAATCAAATTTCATTGTGTTTTACGGAAAATCACTTTCGGGAAATCATTTCTATTTTTCTAGTTTCTAGTGTCGGTTATCTATTTTAAAAGAAGCCTTGTCGTTAGGAAAATGCAGTAAATCTTCACACTTCACAGTTCACACAACTAGAAAATTCTAACACAACAAGCAATACTTTACTTGTGGAGGCGGTTTTATTGCCACTTTGTATGATCTCTACAGAATCTGGACCAAGAGCAGCATGTTGATTGGTCTTGGGGAGTACTGCATTTGTGAAATAATTTATATAAAGCCTTTTGTAGGTTTGATAAAGTGATGTTGAGTGACATCAAGTTTGAAAAAGAAAAAAGGTGGAGGGATGTGGAGTTAGAAAGAGTTGAGCTTACCAGACCTCTGTGGCCCACTTCACAACCCTGCTTTAGGCCAGTGGCTCAATGCTACATTAGCAGCCACTAGCATAACACACACCTGAACCTCTGACCAAAGTATTGACAGCCAAGTTGCATTGTGGGTAATGTAGGCGGCCGTTTTTGGCAAGGAATAGGAATGAGTGGAATAAAAGACACAATGTCTCTGGTTCTGCTGCACCAATTTTGATCCTTATATATATATATATATATATATATATATATATATATATATATATATATATATATATATATATATATATATATATATATATAGGCCGATATATCAGAATATGTATAAAAAAGTGATTCTGAAAAAGTTATAGGAGTGCAATGCATAATATGTAGAGTATGCTTTTAAACACTTACATAAAACAGTCAAAAAAAGAGCTTACTCATGACTCCAAAACCTCCCTCCTGCATGGTTTCCTTGGAAAATTGCATCGGAAATGGTTGACAGCTAATGAAATTCAGAAGTGTGACTTATTGTCGATGACACATCTCTCTCAAAACTAATTCTGCAAAGCAACACATCTCTGTTCCAGGTTGCTCTTCCTAAATATATAATTTCAGTAACGTCCCCCACTATGATTTGGAGGTGTCTGCATGGCTGATAGGATCGGTGAACTCTGGAGAGTGGGGTGACGACCTTCCACCTCATCCATCACCCGCTGATGGACATGGGAAGCCGGTCCCTGACAGGTTGGGGGGGTGGAGGGTAGGCGGGGGTGGAGGGTACAAATGGGGTTAAGGATAGGCTGGAGAGGGATCTCGGTTTACCGCAGCGTGGTGGCTGAACGAACAGGGTGGGGGCCAGGATTGAGGTCAGCGATGTGATTTAGGTATTAGATGGACCACAGCTAGCCTGAATGAATGTTTGTGTGGGACGAAGATGGATTATCTGACTGTTTTTTGCATGTCTTACGTGTGACAAATAAACCAAAGTGCATTACGTCATTTGCCATTTTTTTTTTTTTAACAGTACAGGACATGACTAATTTTGGTACAGTTCTCCAGCTGATATTTGTGAAAGAGCCACCCAGACCTAAACAAATGATGAATCTGGAAATCAGGAGCAGTGTCACTCCATTGTCCAAATCTTACAGAGATGTAATGAGTCTCTGAGGGCCACTTGTTTCTTATACACCCACTGAAACCAGGACCAACGTCATCAATCTTCAGAGTGGCTGAAGTGAAGTTGACTTCTGTCTGAAGGTTGCTCCCCTCTGTTGATTTCTTCTCAGGAGCTCAGTGGGAAGCCCACGTTCCCGTCACACGCCGAGAGAGCGTGCCCACGAGAGAGAGAGAGAGAGCGAGAGAGAGAGCGCAGGGTGTGGTTGCACACTGTGCGGGCAATGACCGCCAAACCTCCAACTGACACGGCCAGTATTGAGTGAAACCACGGTGTGAAGCAGGGATGCAGTACACACACACACACACACACACACACACACACACACACACACACACACACACACACACACGTCAGTGTGGAATGGGTTCAGTGACTTTTGACCCCGCAGTCCAAACGCCTGTCAACACTATATACTACCATCGTTTTGTGCATGACTGTGTGATCATATGTTTCCCTCCGTCTGACCTAAATGCAGTCATGTCTAGACACTTCTTTCTTTCTGCTGCTGCATTGGTTATATGTTGCACTTTATGTCAAAAGTTTGCTTTTTTCAGGAAGTTAAAAAAGACTCCTTCCTCTCTCCTGTCAGACAGCAGCTTCATGCTTGGCATAGTGAAACCAGGAACAGGCTGCCCAGTTCACTTTCACTCATTAACCTGAGGTTTCACTGTTTATCCTTTCTACGTTGGTTTTGATTTCATTTTTTTTCATTATGTGTTGTGTTGCCGAAGCTGAGGTCTTTGCATACCGTGACGTAAATAAGGAGGCTATAATGTCTTAATGCCTAGATCTGACTAAATCTTATTCTGTAAATAAGGATAAGCTTTTGTTATAACCTGAAAAACAACAGGGATTGACACAGATACTGTATATTATAATCGTCTGGAAGATTTTTTCTGATTGATCCTGTTGTTTCTGACTTATTCTTCTCTACATCAAAATATTTACTGCATATGGCTTTATAATGTATGGGGGTGTGTGATCTGGTGGAACAACAAGCTGCCCTTGCTTGTCTTCTGCTGGCCAGGGCCTCAGTGGGATGGGCAGTTTGTGAAATGACAGGACATGCCAACAAATTGCATCACTTCTGCCTCTGTGGCCGAGGACAATGGGCCACCATATGCCGAAGTGGGGAAATGAATGGAGCTCATTTGTGCTGGCACCCTGAGCCCCCGCTCCCCCCGACCCTGCTGGGGCCTCTGTGGCACCGGGGCCGACACAGACAGACGAGCCCACCCTCTGCCACGCAGCCGTGCTGCTCTCCGCCACACAATCCCATAAGCCAACTCCGACAAATACATTGTTGGAGATGTTATGTGGTGTATAGGAAAATAATATATAAAAAATAAAAAAAGGAGAAATCACTTGAGTTATTTTGGTACCACGTTTTAACACACTTACTGCAGAATTATTGCTATTGTACTTTTTAGAAGTTTGTCTGATTATTTTGTTAGAAAAATTATATTAATATGGAGCATCACTTACGCTTCGTGTAAAATATTTCTTTCATGGATGAATATACAGGACGTTACTGTTTGTAAAAGTAGCCTGTGTGCCAGTTTGTGTTTATCAGTGTGTGTGTGTGTGTGTGTGTGTGTGTGTGTGCAGGCCTGGGATGATAGCAGATGATTAAGGAGTGGCTGCTCTGTTGACATGAGATACTAATGAGGATGAAATGAGAAGGTCAGGGCTCGTCTCCAGGAGGGGGACACCCCCCCCCCCTCCTCCTTCCCTCACCCCCCCCCCTTCTATCCCCGTACCCCCCTGGTTGCCTCCCTCCTCAGGATGGCTGGACGGCTAATCCTCCTCTTAATCGGCACAGACCAGTATACACACGTGTATACACAGACGCACACACACAGACACAAACACACAAACACACACACACATACACACATACACTGAGGCGCCTCTGATCAGGCACTGAGCATCTTCATAATGGAGGTAATTAGCAGCTCAACAAGCCTACCTCAGCATTATGATTACCGCCTCTTTTTTTTGAGCACACTCCAAACCTGACCAGCCTGGCCTCTGCTGTCAATCCATTCTGCCCTACACTGCCAATAAAGCAGACATCAAAACACTTATTATAGAGTAGGATTTATTCAATAGTTTTCTCATAATATTCTTCTTTATGAAAAGAAATATAAACTTTTTATTTTAGTCATTTTTTTATGAAGATTAAAGATCTTAAAGTCCCATTAGCGGCCACTGCAGTCTGTGCTGCTTTTTGATCCCAAACTGACTCAAGTGGTTTGACTCAAGTGAGCAACTGATGTTGACAGCCCAAAAAAAACTTTAAACATCCCCTTTTAAAAAGCCCAACACAAAGCCACATGCAATAATGAGTAATGCTCACGTGTTACTCTTATTCATTTTTTTTGGTTGGGGGGGGGGTATAGTTCTATCTAAAACTTAAAAGTTTGATTTGTGAATTTGAGATTCTTTGACATAGGGCGGTTTTCCTGGGGGGGGGTAACCATACTCACATAAGGTCAGGGATTCAATGTTCAACGTCAGCCGGCTGGCTAAAATACCAAAAAAGAAAAACAGCAGCTGTCAGTCATCAGCAAAATAATCACTGGCTCATGCAGCGACTGAGGAATGTAATGATAGGAGATCCAGACAAAAGGTAGGAGTGATGTGTGTCCAGCGATGCAGCGAAGCGACCTGTGTGAGTGCAGGGGGACTCTTATTAATGAAGGTGTGAGGGTCTCCATCAGCATAGTGAACTGCTGACCCCGACAAGGGGAAGGAAGTACTCGGCCAGCTGCATGCCATTTTTCATCTCTCTGATAGAAGTCAAAAAGAGAGGCAAGAGGGGAGGGGGGGGACAGAAGGGGACAGAGGAGAGAGAAAGGGGGCGGGTCCGATATTAAAAAGAAGTTGGCCCTGTGAAGTGTGGCGACGTGTTGGATGGAGGCCTCCTAAGCCGTGACCCCATGTGATTTGAAAGAGTGTCTAGCTCACCTCGTTAATCAAAGGCTGATGCGTATCACAGCGACCCCCCCACACACACACACACACACACCACCCAAAAGCCCACCTCAGACAGGTCCTTGTTGCACTTTGTCCTTTTTCCACAGGAGGTGCATGGGAAGATAACAATCGTCAGGTTGCCACACAGTTCAAGACAGGAAATAGTGGGGAAGGCTGATGTGTGTGTGTGTGTGTGTGTGTGTGCATGTTGATGAAAGGGGAAAACTGGGGTCAAGATTGTGGTCCATGTAAAGATGATGTTTCCAAATACTTTTATTTGACACATTTGCTTAATGATGCATTATAGGAACACTCATGAAAGAGGAACCTGATTTCACACATTAACGTCTGTAACGCGGGTCACCACCGCACATGTGAAATACGCTGTAAAAAGCCTATTGGGGCTCCAAATGGAGCTGCAGGAAATCTGATTCATTGCCTTAAGCGATGTCATTTGAGTCAGTGTCGGTTGGGGCTGAAGAATAAAAAGTTTGAAAATGAAGAAAAAAATCTGTGGGGTGGGAGTTAGAAAGAAAAAGGAAACTGTCTGTAATTATATCTCTTGTGTCACTCTGCCATGTTTTTAATTTGTAATACACAAAAAAAAATCCCGTGTAAATTACCTACCACACTTTGCTTAAACCGACGTTCTAATAATAGAACTCACGTGCAAATTGGAATTCAGGAGTAATGTGTTTTTTGGCACGCGATTTCCCGTCCTCCCGGGCATCTGATTATCCTCTTCCTCCTGCAATGAGACAGTGGTGGAATTTATGGAAGAAGGTTTCAAAAGCATTTTCAGTGCAATTAACAAGATTTGCTTCGTTTAATCAAGGATGTGACAAATTGTTGAATCTTCTGCAAAAAAAAGGTTGGGTTGTAATGATTTTTTTTTTTTTTTTTTTTTTTTTTTTTAACATATATTCCACTCAGGAAAAAAAAAGGATTCTCAAGTTTGTATGCTCCTCTTTACTGCAAATGGTACAAAATAGCTTCTAACTTCGTAAACATGCGGTGTATTAAGTCTTGCTCCAGTCCAGTGTGATTGCTCTAGCTTGCTCTGTTTGATCAGGAGGAGAGAGAGAGAGAGAGAGAGAGAGAGAGAGAGAGAGAGAGAGAGAGAGAGAGAGAGAGAGAGAGAGAGAGAGAGAGAGGAAAAATGAGCCTGCCAGTGGTTAATTGAGCATACAGATTCCTAATGTGTCAGGCGGTGGCCTCGCAGATGAGGGATGGCACTTTTTTACGATGCATCTTCCTTTGTTTCCTCTTTAAGGCTAATGAAGTCGGCCTTCCAGTCGCCACCTGGGCCAGACACTCAGACACCAGAGACACTCTCACATCCCATTCACAAAGTCCAACAGCGAGTCATCATCCCCCCCACCACCACCACCACACACAGCCTCAGCCTGCCCAAAGACAAATACACACACATCCAATGACACGCACTCAAACGCAGGCATGCTCGTACACATACTGTACATGAGTATGCACACGCGTACACATTAGCTGGACGTTTGTGATAAACTCACACTCTGGGACTGATGTTTACAGCATATTCATTATCAAAGCCGCAGACCTGTTTATTTTTACGGTCTCAAAACAGCAAGCATCTATTATCCAAAGATGTTTGTTATTTTTTTTTTGTCTTTCTCAGTTGTCTTTTTTTTTTTTTTTTTTTCTCCTACATGCCTTTAGGTCACCCACTAATGAGCTTAACACTGAGGAAAACGTGGAAGCGATTAGACGAGACTCGGCTGTTTGAACAACGGGGCGATCATATTGTACCTTATGATTACACACATTTATATCAACAGAAACAAGGGAGGAGGCAGCCGAGGAGGTTCACAGCTATATCTAGTTGGGTGACTTCACATGGGCTTTCCTGTGTGCGTGCGACCAGTGAATGATGTCCACTGTTGTTGGCATGCCTCGTACTCCCTTCCTTATCCTTGTTCTGCTTTAGCAAGGTGAGCTTTTAAAACCTCCTTCGGTGCCTCTCGTCTCTTCCGCTGTGGCAACTCGGGCCAAGTAGTTCTGGTCACCCAAACATGTTCAAGGTGCTCCGTGACCATATGTTTGCTCATTGGGGAGCGGAGCAGGGAAGGGCTGGACTCTCTGACCTTCACCCAGGTTGAGCAATGAATACTCCAGGCTCCGCTCGCTTGGGTTCATGCCAGGCGAACACAGTAGTCGGGCGACGCAGACACGCCAGCGGAGCCCAGCAAGCATTCGACGGCTGCAGACACACAGGAGGTGGCGACTTGTGAAGTTTATAGGAGAAAACCTAAATAGATTTCTGCTTGAGTTTGTCCAAACTAGTGTTTAATGCGTGGTAGAATTCTCTAAACCTGTACTCAATTTCAAATTCAATTTTATTCACAGTGTTTAAATCATAACAGAAGTTATCTCGGGACACTTCACAGGTAGAGTAGGTCTAGACCATACTTTATGGTTTACAGAGACCCAACAGTTCTCCCCAAGAGCAAGCATTTAGTGGCCAGGAAAACCTTATTTTTTAACAGGCAGAAACATCGGTTACATCCGTTGGCATTATGAGCTGTGGCAGTAGCAATACAAATATCTTTAGTCATCAGATAGTCATTTACTTGATGTTAGAAAAAGTTGGAATGACAAGGTTTTTTACACACAGCAGCACAACAGCAACATGCTCATAATATATATGGGTTGGAGCGCTATAAGTGGCCCAATTAGAGCAGACATTTTAGACTGATTCTATGCATAATAACAACAACAGAAACAGAAAGCTAGATGCTTTGGTGCCATATATATATATATATATATATATATATATATATATATATATATATATATATATATATATATATATATGTACTCACATTTTCCACATGCCACTAACATTTATTGTACAGCTGAACTCTTTCTCACTAGTTGAAATGAAATGCCGTGCATGGCACATGCTGTGCTGTACATTTCTTTTACTGTTAATCAAAATCCAACTTCCATTTTCAGTTGCTTCATTTTATGATATCGATTCCTTATTTTGTGATATTCACCTATGGCAATTTACATATGCCTCAAACAATAGCAACAGTTCCCTATTTTAGTTCTCTTGGGTTGTATGCAAAAGTGTTGCGGTTTAACAAGCACTCTGTGCCAGGATTCAAATAATTTGCATTGACTTTTAGTTTCCGTTTTAGCACTTTCACGGGCAGATTCAGGGCCAAAAATAAGTACATATAAATGTTTAAAACTGCAATAATCTATAGTATCTCATTCAAAGTTATGTTTAATATTTTAGATAGAAATATATCAGACAATATTAGCGACTAGGAACTGAGAAAACATGCCTCATTTTATAGATAGTGCATCCAATTTATTTATCTTTACATTTACCTGAAGAAAAATCCAAACATAATTCAGTATTACATTTTATTTATATTTTTATATGCATTGTACATTCAATGTACATACTTATTTTTTATTTTAGTTTCATCAGAAGCTTCAAAACCACTTTAGTTACATTCCATTGTTCCCCATTGGACTTCTCTTACATTATTTCAATTAATTGTTTAGTTTGAACCTATTTTAACACACACTGCCTGTTGAATTATACCATCTGCATGGGTGCAAAATAAGCAACAGATTAAACCTGCGCTGATAACTCAAAATGTCTGCTTAGTCGAGTCAACACGGGATCTTTATGGGGAGGGAAAGGGCTGAAGGAAAATGCCATTACTCTCCCGATAATTTAAACATGTGTTGGCATTTATCTTGGTGGTCCATGTCCGAACACTAATGACAGACTCTTGTTATTAGTGGACTGAATCAATGCCAAAGGCATGCCCACCCAAAAACTTTAATCCGTTAATGTTCCCCGCTCTCTAATTTGGTATTACGGAAAAATACACTAGATGCATAGGTGCAGTAGTTCTTCAAAGTAGTATAAATACAGAATAACACAACACATATTGGACATGGTTAGGTTTTTTTAGATCTCTCTCTCTCTCTCTCTCTCTCTCTCTCTCTCTCTCTCTAACATCAAACTTCACATCAAACTTCATTTTCGTGGGAAGATTAAATATTTCTGCTCGAGAACACCCTTTAAACTATGAAATGACTGGTGTCACACACAGACACCCCCTGTACACACACACACACACACACCACGCTTCCCCGATTTTGGATGGATAGATGGTTGGGAAGAGGAGGAAGGGAGGTGGGGGTGGGGGGGGGGGGGGGCTGAAATATATAATCTCCTGAAAAGAATGAGGCCCTCTGGGATTTTCTCAAAGTGGCCCCTCTTTGCACTGGGGCTGGGGGAGAGAGTGGGTGAGTGTTGGTGGTGTGGGTGTGAGGGGGGGACAAAAAACATGGCCACTCCACACTGTAACCTGAGCCAGAAGGGGGCCAATCTGTCAAATAATTAGCTGTTGCCCAGCACAAAGGTTTTATTTGCAGGAATTTCATCGAGGCAGGATTGAATAATATGTCTGTGTATTGTGCGGGGTCATGGGAACATCATCTCTTACTGGTGGGCCATAAAAGACGGCTAAATGATAATGAGAAAAGGCTCTGGTAATTCAATTCCTCAAGCGTTGGTTTCCATCTCCCCCCCCCTCCTCTCACTCAGTCTTTCTATCCTTTCTCTCTGCTCAGCTAATTGCGGAACTTTGTGTTGATGTTGAAGTGGCTTTATTCAGAGTGCAGGGAAAACACACGCTGGTGTACGATTTGAACTGCGCAAAAAGAAAATGTTTACACATAATCACATCTTTTGTCCTATTTTTTGTTATTTGGTATAAAATGCGTGAATGAACAGCAAAAACAGTTGCCTTTCCAAGGTCTGATGTTTTACTGTGCAATGTGGCAAAAGAATTAAATAAATAAATGAATAAAGCAGGTAAAAATGGGTACATAGGCAGGCACATACATACAATAAATTATTTTTTAACAGATAATTCTGAAGTTTTATTTAAATACCTTAATATTTTGCTGGCGTATTGATTGCGAAAACATAAATGAATGGATAATCAGTGATTTTTGCTTCTTTCTCCCAAACCCATATGGCTCAGTTGTCTTTTTGTACATTGACCCCTGACCTCTGAGAGCAGCCAACCAGGAAGTGGATAGTGTTAAAAGGGATTGATTGGCTTGTGGTCTCTAGATGATTGTTTATATCATTCCATACTGCAGGTTTGACCTGTGGTGACCCCTCTTCGGACCAATCCACTGAGAGCCATGACCTGCGTCCATTTGCAACAGCGCTAATTAGCTTTGACGGGCCTGAGTTTGCGTCGGGGTGGGGGGAGGAGGGTGTGTGGGGGGGGTTGTAAAAATGAAGCCCTGCAGTGCCCTGATTGAAGAAAGACGCGGCGAGGCCACTCCACTTCATGCCTTTCCACATCCTCCTGACTGAATGTCAAACACATTAAACTTAATGTACCAGCAAATCTTACTCAATTATTTGTATGTTGTTGAGGTGCGTGCACGTGTGTGTTTATGTGCGTGTCTGGTGGCCTGCTAAATAGTGTTCATATGTCAGTGTATGTTCAGCTGTCTGAGCACACTCAAGCATGCTGGTGTTTACATGTTAGAGGGAGAAAGAAGTGGGAGAGACAGAGTTTGCCGTTGCACTGGTATGTCTGTCCATGTGGGATGAGGTTACGCATCCTGCAAGCCATTGCACTGGGATGAGGAAAACTTGCTTTTAAGTAAAATAATTGGATTATTGCATCCTGTGATCGCGCTAATTATAATGAAAGCAAGCTTACAATTTTCCAATTATTATTCTATGCCGATTCTGTTCCTCTCTAATAAAGAGGAGCACTGATGCAAAACAAAATGCCAGGACTCCATTTCCTGCCTGTGCCTTACAGCTATTCGGAGATGAGGGACGTACACACCATCCAAATATATCGCCCCCAACACTCCACATAAAACATCTGACTACAGAACGTACACAGCTCCCAAAATTACACGTAATTGTATGCAAATTGTTGCCATGTACAGTACTCTTCCTCTGAATCAAATGCATATAGGCATTGAAAAACATAAGAAAAGTATTGATCTGCTTTTAAAATACACAGAGATCCAACTAAATCAAACTTAAGAGTGATATGGTTGAAAATGTACAAACCGCAATGTGTAAAATAAAAAGGACAGTACAGTATAGTTGTATATTCTCCACTGTGTCCTTGGTTACCACCGACATGAGTCACTCACTCTGAATCTGACAAATCATTGTATTAAATCTCCTCCCCTTACAGTATCTCCCGTTCTCTCCCTGCTCCTCCTCCTCCTCCTCCTCCACATGTCCGAGGACACACACACACACATGCACGCGCACGCACGCACACTCTCAGTATCAGTCACTCAAACGTCTCTCTGCCATGCCTGTCAGTCTTCCACCAAATTCCCTGGCTCACATTACATCTGACAGTATTTCATCTTGGATTTGAGGATAAGTGAGAGGATTTCAGTTCAAGCTCGGAGCTTAGTATGAAAACGCTGCTCAGTGTGAAAAGCTAAGGGTTTACACAATGTGGGATCCCCCCCACCCCAACCTTCTCTCTCTCTCTCTCTCTCTCTCTCTCTCTCTCTCTCTCTCTCTCTCTCTCTCTCTCTTCTTCCCTCTTTGCGGGGATTTGTTGATTTAGCTGCGAGTGGCTGCCTGACACAACATTGGCTAACTCCTCAAGGAGCTAACCCCATTGCATAGTTATTCTATCACTGGACTCCGAGGGGAACACAAAAAGGATGTGTTTTAATTAAGCAAAACCCAGGGGCTTCAGTATTACTATAACCACATGAAGGTGGAAACAGTGAGATGAGGATGGAGAGAAATTGTAATGTTTGAAGTAACACCTAGTTTATGTGAGGTGATTGGAAAATAATGCGTATTCTCATATCGACTGCTATGATTTGACACATATAGAATTTTGATGACCACAGGGATAGGGGATATTTTGTGCATACATTATATTGTAATTATGTCTGGATTCTTTTGAAAAAAACAAACAAGGGATAGTTATATTTTGAAGTGGGGTTGTATGGGGTACTTATCCATATTCAATAAATGGCGGTTAGAGCGGCACCAGTTTGGAGAAGCAGGATGGAGTACCGACACAGAAGTTAAGCAATGTACCCCTGTGAATGGGGGCAGCCGCCAAACATACCTAAAAAAAAAAAAAAGACTACCTAATTAAAAATCAAATTAAAAATAAAAAATCTATCTATTTAGAGTATTTTCACTGCTTTACTTCGCGGTTAGACAGCCCTTTCCGATGACAAACCGAAGCCGTCATGTACATCTATGCTCTCCTCAAAGCCAGCAGACTCTTTTGATAAAAACAGTAATTACCTTACAGAACATGGGAGTTGCTGGTCTACCGCTGCCTCCATTGGTTAGTTTCTTTGTGTTATTGTGTGACTTTGGTGAATTAAAACTAAAACCCTTTAATAAAACACTAACGTCAACTATCTTTGTTGGAGTCATAGTAAAGTCTCTAAAGAGCATTTGGACTTCTACTGTATGTTACATTACAGCAATGCTGAAAAACCCCAACTGGCCAAAATCTTATGTAAAAGTTAAATCAATTAAGCCAAAATGTATCAATGCAAATGTAATTTGAAACAACTCTAAAGGGACTTCATCTGAGCTAATGCAAAATCAGTGGTGCACAGAGGTCTGCATGTATGCAATGTTTGCAGTGTTAGAATTTAGAATGCGTGCTGTCAATCTGACAATGGTGATTTCCATTGGATCAGAGTACTGTCACGTTGCTGCCTGTCCTGCCAATCTTCCCAGTCCTTGTCACATGACCAATTCATGTTTCCATGATGACTATCCAAAATGCTGATACCATGAAACCAGCACTGGAATTGTTTTTATTTTATTTTTAAAGTGTCAGCTATTTTATTCCCTGACAAATAATTGCATCTTTAAGTTACATTTGCTACAAACTACAGTGCAAAGCTGTTAGGAAATAATTTACCATTAAACAAACTACAAAACGACAACAATAAACTATATATGTTTAACCTGTTCTTCTCCCCCTTTACATCTTCAGTAGGAATGGGGCTGAGTGCCACCGGACATGACTTTGTATGTTTTGGTCTTATTCAGTGTGATATGTTGGGACTATGACTGTAAACAGAACAGAAAAAGATAAATGTGTTAACTCCTCCGTTAATTTCCACGATTATTTAAAGCTGAAAGGACGTCTCCCTCTTTGTGATTTGTGCCCGAAAGCAGAATTTTTTCATGTCTGCTTGCTCAAATCAAGGAATATTCTAAATTTAAATATACCGGTATATTCAAATTGTAAAAGAACGTGGCTATCTGCCTTGCATGTTCTTCGTACTCTAAACCAGGGGTCTTCAATGTTTTTAAGCCAAGGACCCCTTAACTGAGAGACATGGAGCAGGGACCCCCTACTACGTATATAGTGTAAAATTAAGTTGCATATTAAACTGGGCCTACAATAACGTGTAGGGCAGCCTAAAGCCTTTATACATTTTTAGTGCAAAAAATACTGAGCTATAAATACAACAATTGTTGCACAATTTCATAAATCATGTGTTAATGTTAAACACACACAGTGAATCCTTAGGATTATCTGCATCTGTGGATGACCATCTTACCTATAGGCCAATAAGTCTATCATTAATGTTGTTTTTTTTCCACAAATAGGCTGATTTAAATTTACTAAGAGATTTGAATTTTTGGAAAAACGTTCAAAAAAAATTAACAATAATTTGGTGCGCCCACCCCTGCAGTAACTCTGAGAAACCCCTAGGCGTCCCGGACTTCTTGTTGAAGATTTCTGCTCTAAACGATGTTATGTCAGATTGAGCCCAGCCGGTCGTTGAACGGAGAATTCCCAGCAAGGGAGTAGCCGTGTAAATGATGTTTCAACCATGCGTTTGGCACAAAGCCAGAAGAAAACAAACATCCGAGGGGAAAAAGAAGTGTAATTTACACAAAGACACTGACGAAAATGTATAACTGGAGAGACAACAAGATTCGGGAACTTCTTTAGGTAAAGGCCAATGCCGAAATCGTGAAATCGTCAGACAAATTCAAGGAATAGCAAGAGACTAGTTTGTTTATGACCAAATTCCGAACTGGCTCTTTGACCTCGATGTAATCTGCGTCATGTCCTGCCTCCTGCACGCTCTGAGGGAGAGATGCCCACAGCCTATAAATTAAGTTTTACGAGACAGGACATTATTTTATTTGTTTATTTTGTAATGTGTAGGCATCAAGATCCTTTAAAATACAAGAGTAAGTTGAAGTAAATAAACCTTTGCCCTCTTATGGACATAATGTGTAAAATCTAAATACTCAAATAGTTCCAATCTATGCATTTTTGGATTAAAAAGCAGCTTTTGGCCTTTCAATTTTGGGCCTTGTCAGCAAAAACAATCCAGCAGAATTCCTGTGAAAACCAACCAGGCAACACACACAGGGTGAGACACAAGGCAATGGCTGACATAAAGCGCCAGTCTTCTTGGTTATAATCTCGTTTAGTCCTACATATAATTACAGTAATTATACTAATACCTTCAGAGTGCTGTGATATGATTTACTTTGTGTGGGTGGACTGATAGTGAATTGACCCGAGTGTCTTCTTGTGGATGTAGCGCATTCTGCTGCTGCATTCATGTCTAACAAACTCTAATAACAGGTGAAGGGTTAGAGTGGACCCTCCACCCCAACACACACAAATATCTAGCAGCATAGGTTAACCCTGGAAATAAAGAAATAAAGGCATTATATGGAGAACCTGAGAAGAATCTTGAATGCCAGTTGCCGGTAGGAAAGATGGATTGCCTGAATTGTCCACCAATCACCAAACAACACATTGGCTGCAGCATTGATTGATGAAGTATTTAAGTCGTCAATCTCACATCACCTGCTTTCCCAGCCCCTCCTTCCACACCCCCCCAACATGACTGCAGAAAAGCTATGCTGTGTCTGCAGATCGGATGAACCCTGACCGATGGAGAGCTGTGCAGTACTTTCAGCTTTTGAGATCAACATTTGTTTTTCAACAATAACATACAATTGTTCAGTGCTTGCGAGCAGATTGCACTGTACATTTGGTCACCACAGAGAGGTAAGGTGGCGGCCTTTCTTGGGACACGGCGCTTGGTTCAAACAGAGGTCTGGCATAAAGTCCCTGCTTGTGTTTCGGAGACAGAGCCTTCAGTGTTGCAGCCCCATCCCTCTGAAACACCCTCCTTGCAGATATCCAAAATGCTACATCTCTGGACATATTTAAAAAACTCCTGAAACACCACCTGTTTACCACAGCCTACAACCTCCTTTAGCAAACTGCGGCGTTATTCCACCACCGCCGCCCTCGGCACGCACTACTTTGCAATAGGCCCGAGTGTATATAACTCAGCCCAATATTATTGATTACAAATCATGATTAACAATAATTCTATTGCTAAAAATGGAACATTAGCCCTCACCTCTGACCTTATTTGCAGACCTCTTTGTACTCCATGATGTATTCAATATCATAATCATGCTTGAGTACTCTTGGTTTGAAAAAGAGGGGTTGGAAAATCAATGGGACTGCGGCCATAAGCAGAGAGAAAACATCACACCTGCAGATATTGTGTTGACAGTGCATCGGAGAGCAAACACAGAGCCGCTGTCGTCTTGGAGTTATGCTGAAGAGGCCATTGATCCGCCCGTTAAGCTATTCTCCTGCATCAGTCCATGCAGCAAACCCTCAGAGGAAAAGCGACCTCCCCCCACCCTGGCCATTGTTTCCCTCCACTAATATGATACCCCCCGAAGGTTCTCCACAGACCTCATTTCTAATCAATGCGTGTGGTTGGTGGGATCATCCTGTCTCTGCAAATTAATGACTTCACTTTTTTCTGTGGTTTCATTCCATCGATTTGTTTTATTAGCCCATTGATCTCCATGCACCCCCTCCCCTCAACCTACCCTCTACCTCACCCAGCCCCAACCCTCTGCTTCCTCTTTGCTTATCAATATCAGAGCTGATGGCATCAATTCTGCCCCCACAAAAAGTGCGTCCTTCATCGAACCATCACTTCGGGGATAGTCTACGCACATCCACGTTGTTCCACTTCCGGGATTGCTCCGGGGATGCCGGAAATTCCGCCGGATGTCACTTTTTTCGGCCAGATGTCCGTAATCTTCCGCTTTCTTTGTGTTGGAATTTCAAACTCCGGTGGATTTCTGAGGACTATGGTTAACTGCTCCTCAGATCTCTGCAGGGTAAATCCAGACAACTAGCTAGACTATCTGTCCAATCTGAGTTTTCTGTTGCACGACTAAAACAACCTTTGAACGTACACGCGTTCCACCAAAACAAGTTCCTTCCCGAGGCTATTTTGCAGCATCACCGTGGCTTGGTCCGGCGCTTAGCACCGCCCAAGACAATTGTGTTTGGTTTAAAGAAATGCCAATAAACCAGAGCACGTTTCTCTGCCATCCCAGAATGCTGCGTGGCCTAACCAGACCCTCCTTCACAGCGCTGTGGAGGAAGGTCTGGCAATAACAAAACAAAAACATACACAGGAGTAGGGATGGGTGCATCCTGATAGGACGAGACTAACTCCTGTTATCAAATATACCGAGATTTGGGCGATTTTGTTAGCAGAAAAATTATTTAAACAAGCTGATTTCCATTTTTTTTTTTTTTTTTAATGAACCGTTTAATGAACGGTTAAACCAAACATAGACGCTTACAAAACAAAGGCTTATAATTTTATTGTTCTCTGTAGGTCCAAAATATGAATATCTAGTTAGAAGTAATCTGGTTTTATTAGTTTAATACAACTGTCATGGTCTAAATCACAGAGACGCTCATCTGGTCAGGGCTCGGTGGTCTTATTAACAGCCATATCTAACTCTCTCCCCTATAATTCCCTTTGAGATCCGAACAAAAGGATAGGAAGTGCTTTACTCCGACAAGTCAGACTTCACTTCACAGGAGGAATTACAGCTTTTCATTTTCTGTCACTGGAGCGTTTTAGTGAGGTGCCCCACTAGCATAACGATGTTCTTTCTCTCTTGTTTTATGACTTGAACCATGCACAAAGAGTTGATTCACAGTAATTACACGTGAAAACACAAAAGCCGACGCGTATATGTGAACTCGCTGAGAGACAGCCGCAAAAGTACACACACCAGATATTCTAATGCTGAAAGAAATATATGGTCAGGGCCAGACACACTTACAGACTAAAACCCTGCAGTGGAACTAAAACACACAGGGAATCCCTAGAGGAAACCAAATTCAAATATGTGGTTGTTCAGGATAGCCTCATGTCCATCAATGCTTCTGTCTGAATCCATTATGTTAAACACTGTTTGTATTCTCTGGACGGCCGCAGTTAAACATTGTTCTCTCATAGCCACTGCTGTATTATTTCTGTCCTTCCTGAGCCATCAAATAGTGGCACATGTTGCTTAAGAAAACAAGCTAAAGTAATGCTGGAGCCTGTAAAATTACTGGCCCCACCCACCATCTCCTTTACTGATTCCTCCATCCTCTACCATAGTTATCTTGCTATCCAAGAGATATCGCTCATTAGCCTTTGAACACAAAGGATCAAAATAGTTAGATCAAAATGAATCTGAGGAATCATTAAAGTTTTTTTTTACCTACAATTTGACAGAAATCATGAAAAATAAATCCCCAGAGATGTCCAAGTGGCAACAACTTTAATTGTGAAACTTAAATGACATGCAGCCTGAAGAAGTAATACCAGAGGTGAGGGACTCGAGTCGCACAGACTCGAGTCACAATTTTAGGACTTTAAACTTCCTTCACTTACACTGATAAACAGCTCGACTTTGACTTGGTATTCAGTCTTGAGACTTGACTTAGACTTGAGACGGGTGTAATACGAAGTAATATTTACTTTTTCCTTAAGATATTGAGAAGTTACATTTTGTTTTTGAAACATGATTGTGTAATTTTTCGTGCAATGTCCACCAACACAGATTAGAAAGCAAATGTAAATTTGTAACCTACTTCAGATTGTATGACTTGACTTGTGACTTGCTTGACTTATAGCAGGATGTTATATTAATATTGGTCTTTCAGGTAGTGGGCAGGATTAGACTGACGTGACATGAGGGGGGAGTGGTTGTGTGCAGATTCAACCTGGATAGTAACAGGTGTGTGGGATTATTGCTATTTTGGAGAGCTCAGTGAAAAAGGCACAAAGGAACACGGTGGAGCACGTGTCGCTAAACGAAGAACACTACAAAAGACAGAGGACCGAAATACTTTCTTGTTTTCCCTACAAACTTTTATATATACACCCTTTTATAATCATAACTGAGACAACAAAGGAGGAGCGGGGCTGGCCCGGCATGGACAACGACGGAACAGAGCCACTTAAGCACCGGAGCGTTCCGAGGGGCAGTTGTCGTCTCCTGAACGCTAAACTATGCGGAGTCTAAAGTGAGTCAGTGACACTACGCAAACCCCTCCAGAAGTAGGAAAGCATTGCACTCACCCAGGTTGGCTAGTCACACACTCCCGTTGAATGCAACACGTAGGGAAAAGGAGGCAGAGGGATTTGTTTTTGTTACCAGCTAGGCTAACCTGTAATAGCGGTGGTCGTTGTGGTTTTAACGAGCCTGGTTAGTGTAGCAAGTTCGTAACACAGGGACTCGACTTGCAGCCCGGTCTCATGGCAGTTTGTGATATGTTCACGTTATTGAATCTATTAAGTCGTGGACAGGACATGTACATGCCGTTTTTTTCGTGTGGCGATTACGAATTTTAAAGCAATGTATTTCAATGGGAAGCATATTTTGTGATCACAGAATGATGACGGTAGCGAGTAGTATTGATAAGGCGAAAGTCCGCACAGGGAGGCTGGTCGGGGTGGTAGATGGGTCAAAAAACACAGGACTTTCAAACCGGAGACCGGAGACCGGGGATCGCGTTCCGCGTGTTGTAGTTCCTTTCCTCGTCATTCTCTTCCTAACCACAACCGTCCATTTGTTGTCGGCGTGTCCCGCGTGTGACGGTTCCTTTCCCAGTCCTTCTTTTCCTAACCACAACCCTACCGTTGTTGTGGCTTTTCATTTCCCCGTTGTGGCGTTTCATTTCCCCGTTGTTGTGTGCCACTGCGCCCGGGAATCGCGTCTAGCGAGTGGCGGCCCGTCCCGTTGTTGTGGCCGGCGTGTGGCGCCTCATTTACCCGTTGTTGCGTCCCCCAGAGCAGGTTTCGAAAATCGGGACCTGTAGGCCTACAAAATTTGTGGCGTGTACACGAAATAAACGTCAAAATCGTGACCTGTACACAAATTAATAAATCAAAATAACGTGACTATTTCACGACCTGGCGTGAGACCGGGTTGTGACTATTTCACGACCTGGCGTGAGACCGGGTTGTGACTCGACTTGCTTGATTTTCACCACAGTGACTTTAGACTTTCTTGCGATTTGATTGTTAAGACTTGAGACTCACTTGATCTGAGCAACACTACAGCTACATCAAGCCTGAAACATCCAATCCTGTGGATGTGGGATGTGTGCGCCTGCTTAATCTGGAGGATTCTTGAGTAAGATAACCTCCAAGTCTTGACAATGTCCATGTTCAAAGATGAGAAGAGAGGCTATCAAGCATCCTATTCCCCTACCATACTGCATGTTTATCCAGCTTGTGGGAATTCCTGTTCCTCAGGATGGATCTGGAGTCGTCATGACTGGTGATGTTCCCGTCCCACCCTGCCGGGCTCTGCCGTGGAAATCACACCCCACACAGAGAGACGATTACTCACTTTCCCTCGACTTAGACCTAACACTGCTGACCTGACAGTGTGTTTATATTTATAAATACCAGTAAGGTGAATCGTCATAAAATTATGCACAAGGAAACATGCAAATACAGTACATAGGCAGAATTTATATTTTAGCCGCTCAGTTATCTGACAGAGCGGATTACAACACTTGCCCACACACAATTTAAAGATTTCATTTTAAAAAGGGGCACTCCATTGATTTTACACCTACAGTTCAGTTTACTCTTCATGAGTAGTTCTACTCAGCCTGTAGAAATATTTGAATAATGTCTTCTGTAGACCTGGAAGGGGCTTCCCAAAGTTTGAAAAAATAACCAATGATGTCTTTATCTCAGCGTGGGCTCAAGAATTTAAATCTTCAACAGCAAGATTTTGTTACAAACTGGAGATGTAGGGTTTGAAAGAAGTGGGCATTTAGTAGGGAGGGGGTGTCTAAAGAATGACACAGTTGAGTTGCATTGTGGGAAATGTAGGATCAACTGTTTGTGTAGCTTGACCCATGCTACAAACTAAAATTAGTTTGTCTAAGCCTCCAGAGAAGCTCCACGCATGATAAAAACGCCAGGATACAACTTGTTCTCTCTCTCTTTATCTATATAAAGCAAATAACATAATATAACATAAAATATATATGTATATAATATATAAAAAACAAAGAAAACATATTTACATAGATCTAAATGGTAAGATATGTACAATACTTCCTACAAGCATTTCTAAAAACAGACCTCTAACCTCCATCATCTTGATACTATTATGTGTGATTTAAACCTGGGATTCAGGTCATAAAGATTTATCTCTGGGATAAATGTGGTAGAACATTCAGCAGGTATCTTAAGTTTAGATGTGTTTAGCTACATCCCTACATCTCTGTCCTGTCTTTACATCAATCCTTTCAGTGCTTCTGGCAGCAGTTTCCTGCTCTTTCATCTGGCTCCCTTGTGGTAGGACTATTAGCGCAGCCTGTATACCTGCAAATCTTTGGGAGGCAGCTGGCTTTGGACGCTCAGTGCCTGCACTGGCCCAGGGGCTGCTGGGACCTGGGAACGCTGGCACCAAATACCGATGGGTAATTAGACCTTCATTCAAGAGCAAATGTGGCAAGCATTAGACACACGGCTCTTTCCGGTTCAATTCATATCTCCATCCTGCCTTCCTTGCCCTTCTAACAATCACATCTTCACTTTTTCCACTTTTTCTCTTGTTTATGTTTTTTCCAGTCTTGGACAATTTAATCTCAGGCCAACAGCTTGACCCAACATTGTTTTGTTGTTTGTTTTAGATGTGGAAATTTGCGGTCTAACAGAGACACAAAAAGCTGCCAATCAGTAAGAAGAAAATTACTCCAATTTCAGTCATTTTGATAATCAAAGCCCGCTAGTTTGAATTTAAAATGACATTCGGGAAATCAGGATCATTCAAAGCAGCAATCCGAAGCCACTTGCCTTTTGAGGTTTAATTCGTCACCCCAAAAATACTTAACACTGGCAATGCAATATTGACCATATAATCATCTCTGCTCTTTTTGTGTTTAAAATGTAAGTAATAGTTTAGCCATAAAAGTAGAATCTTTTCTATTACTGTAGACAAGCGTAGGCTACTATACTGCAGTATAGTAGCCTACGCTCTTTAAAACATTCATTCAAAAATAATGCTGTTTTTTCATAATTTTTAGTTCTCACCAGAGTCTCAGGTACCCGAGTGTCTAGACATGATGTAAACTGAATATTTTTGTACGGTTCTGTTAATGTCACTTTGTGCCACTTTGTCTTTCTCAGCTGTGAGAAACATGACAGCGGCTGCTTCTCATGTAAGAGGAAAACTATGAGAGGCCCCTTCTAGTTTTGTGGTGAAAGGTGACATAACCCATAATTCCACTGAAACCACAATGTGCTTTTATCAGATGGTCTTCTCTGATACTGTGACGGTGGTTCACATGACACTAAGCAGTCACTATGACAAATGACTGAATTGCTGTAAATGCACAAAAGTGTGGAAGGCCAAAGTGTTCAGTATTAAATAAATGAGACACTATGAAATAAATAATATGAATTAAAGTGTAATATTGAACTACTACTTTGTGAAATAATTAAAAAGAACATTAAAACTCAGCTTTGTTTTCTCTCTCTAGCTCCTGTTGGCAAGAGAAACTTCTATGTTGGCAACCAACTAGCTAAACTGGTTTGTGAGCTCAAATTACTAAACAAACATGAGAAGTAAAGAGTTATTATATCTGCAGCACTTTAATGGTTGCTTTTAATATTATTCAACAGTTTATTCTCTCTGGTTTTTCTTGCCAACAACAGCTAGCAAGTTTAGCTAGCTGCCAGTCGGTGAGTCTGCTTGGCAACAGATGGCATGTGATTGGCTAAAAGCTGATGGGGCGGAGATTGCTCCAAAAGTAATATTGTGACAAAATGTCACATAAAATGAAAGTGGCACTGGAAAAAGTGGCATTTAAACAGACTCCCAATAAAGGGAATTTCAAAATGAAATTTCTGAAATGAAATCCTGAGCTTTAATAATATCTGAAATGATATCACAATCTGTTCATTTATTAATATTATTATTATTATTATTATTATTATTAATTATTATTATTAGTATATATTTAATTTCATTCATCCATGCGATTATTTCATGCTGTCCTATTTATTTATTTATGTAATGTTGCACATGTTGGGGCTCCATACAGAAGGGCATAAACATGGATATAAAATAGCTAAATTCTACTGATCATAAGGCGAAATATGCAATGGCCTCCTAAAGTCCTTGTAGGTATGTGAGGCTTGAACAGGCTGGCGCTCTGCTCTTTGCTGTGCAGTGAATTGAATCGGAAGCTGCTTTTAGCGGTCAGGGAAAAACACTGGGTCCAAATTAGCATAAACAGGAACACAAAAGAAAAAAGGGGAGAGGAACGAAACAGAAAATAGCGTTGTCAACAGGACTCCCCGGTGAGGAATTTCAATTTCATATATCTAATTATCCCTGTCAGATGGAAAGAAGTGACAAAAAGCTGTCTTTGTTCTCTCTCTTTATCTCCCGCATCTCTCTCAATTAATTTCAGCATACGAATATGACTAATTGTCTCTCTACCGCTCTGCAGCCACATAAATAATAATTTCGGTCCATGTTTGAGGGGGGTGGGATGTTCACGCATCAATTTATGATATTTGAACACAATGGATTGTGCATAATTCAGGTGATCGCGTTAGAAGGCCGATGCAACCTCTCTGTAGGCATCACCCTCTGCCCCACAGTCTTGTAGCCTGCATAATACCTCTATATTTTCCCTCTTTTGTAAACGAGAGCGTTATGTCTCGCATTTCTGTCACTGGGATTGTTTCTTTGTTTAGAATGATGATATTAGCATCATAATCAGACAGAAAGAGGTAGCAGTGATGAGTGATTTATGCATGGTTTGTGTGGAGAGACCAAAAAAAAAGTCACCATCTACTGCGCATTTTAATCAGATATGCGCATGTTAAAGTTTATTATTTTATTAATTCATGTGCTAACTAACTTGAAAAATCAAGTTTCCCCGAGTACACAGTGCTAAGCAATAAAACGTTCGATAGATTAGTTTATTTTCAGAGTTAGAATCCACAATACAGGGCGTTTACATTTGACAACAGAGACGTCCTATTGGCTTGAGGTTTTGAGTACTGTTGTCAAATTGCCCACCTCATGCCAAGGCCGATGAGGTGGTGGCGCATTTTGAGGAAGCTGGACAGGAAGGTTGTGGACTGCAAAAACTGGTGTGTTTAATATAAAAAATTCATAAAAAAAAAAAGAAAAATCATACTCAAACAGCAGGCACAAACTGAAGCCAGACAGATACAAAAAAAAATAATTAAACGGAGGCAAAATAACAAACAAATAAAATGGCAAGCACTCAAGAAGCTGCCCAATCCTTCATCCTTCTCCCCTTCTCCTGAAGCTCTTTAAAAGTCACTGGCCACCCACACAGGTGTTTTGAGTTTATGGTTGATTAGACCTCTTCCCGGACTGTGTGGGTATGGTTATCTTCCTGATGCTACCTTTACACGTGGCTGGTTATTTTCATAAACGGACATTTCAACCTCTCCGTTTTCAAGAATAACAGCTGTTAGTTTTCAGAAAAGTGTTTGTTTACACGTACCAGTGTATATATGCCGTCAATGCAGTCAAGAGCATGCCAAACCTGTAGATGGCAGTGTAAACGAGAAGCTCAAGCCCACGTTAGCCAATCAGAATACCGAAAATAGCAACAACAGCAACGAACCACTTCCTCTTTCTCCCTTTCGGCTGCCTAAACCTCCGTTTGTCTCAGTTTACATGCAAACGTGCAAACGAAGATTTCAAAAATCTCCACTCTGGCCGGAGTTTTTAGAAGGCGTTTTCAGAGGCAAATTCTCCGTTTGCGTGTAAACGAATGGTACAAACGAAGGGAAATGTCTCCGTTTGTAAAAATAACCATGTACGTGTAAACAGGGTCTGAGTCTCCTGTTAGCTTTGTTGCACAGGAAAAATGACCGCATCCTTATTGGTAGATTCAGATTTGTGACATAATATATTCCTGTCAATGGTCCGGCCCACTTAACCTGAGCATGGGTCTAATCAGCCACAATAACTGAAATCACCTGTGTGGGTGTTCAGAGGCTTTCACTCAGCCTCACCTAATTGGCAGCTACCACCTACCACGGTAAGCATAGGGTGAGCCAAACTGAAAGAAAAAAATAACACTTGGATGGAACACCATGACATGTAAATAAATTAGATATTGCTGACATTTTTCGATAGTACAACAGTACAATTATCCAAGTATGTGCCTAAACAATTTGAATTGCTAGTATTGAAAATGTAATTATAGCAGAATTGTGTTTTGACAGTTGCAGGATAGTATAGATTTCCTTCTGCACCAAAGGATACTTTGTCCTCATTGTCTGATTGTTTGTCATCTATAAAATATACCAAAATGGCTTTAATGGGTGACTTAAATTGGGATTGGCTAACTCCTGTATCTGATTTAATTAAAACATTTTGTGACTCAGCGAATTTGACCCAAATTATAGACTCGCTTACTAGGCCAAACCCTAAACATCCTGAAAAGTCTACGCTCCTTGATTTGTTTTTAACCGATGTGCCACAGAAATACAAAGCTACTGCTGTTTTTGCAAATGATATGAGTGATCACTGCGTTATTGCTGGTGTGAGAGATACCAGGATATCTAAGTGTAAACCGCATATTATAATTAAGCGAAATCTTAAGTCGTTCTGTGAATAAGCTTTTTTAATTGATCTTAATCTTCGTGACTGGACCAGGGTAAATTTGATCCCGGAGCCCGAGATAATGTTGCAATATTTTAACCCTTGTGTTATCTTCCCCATCGACCATGCAACTTTTTGTTTTTCTGGGTCAAAATGTAAAAAAATTCAGACGTTTTGGTAGTCTTTTTTTGACACTTGTCACTTTTTTTGAAATTTCGTTCTATATTTTTCTGCGCTTTGACATTTTTAAAATTTTTTCCCATGTTTTTGTCACTTTTCCTGACTTTTTTTTCACTTTTTTTCGATGTTTTTGTCAAGTTTTTCAACGTTCTATTATACATTTTTCTTTACATGCTATACAATTGAATAAAACACCCACATTCTATGAAAGTAGTGAACTGTTCATGTATTTAACTTGTGAAGAGCGTTGTAGGGAACCATCCACGTTATTTTGTTTTAAAATTTGGTTGAAAGAAACCCGCATTTGTGATATAGAAACTTTTTGAAAATGGGTCAGATTTGACCCAAGGACAAGAGGAGGGTTAAATCACTATTTTTGGACATTATAAACAAGCATGCTCTTCTTAGGAAATATAAGATTCAAGGGCGTTATAATCTGTGGTTTTCAGAGCAATTTTCTGATCTAATTCATGATCAAGATCTTGCTCGGTCAACGGTAAAGAAATCCAAAAATACCTCAGACTGGCAAAATTTTAGGCACCTCAGAAACAAATGTCTCTCAAATACGCAAAGCAAAATCAGATTTTTATGTAAATGAAATATGTGAACGTTCAGCTAACCCCTCTAAATTTTGGAAAGTTATAAAATCACTGTCTCCAGACTATAGGGATACTGTGCTGCCAAATGCATTAAAGTTGAATGATAAAATGATTACAGAAAAGAAAAGTATGCGATACCCTAAACCAGCACTTTATATCTTCTGGGTTGTTGTTTGAGCATGCAACACAACAACAGATGAGACAAAAATATTACTCTTTGTCTAGCCCTTGTGTTGACTTCGGGTCACATTGACCCGTTTTCAATTTTTGTTTTATATAAGAAAATATGGGACAGAAATAAGTGCCGAAAATGTGTAGAAGAAAAATTTAACAATTTAAAACATTGGAAAAAGCAAAAACTGTGAAAAAAAAGGCATAAAAAATGTCAGATAAGTGTTTTTTTTCAAGGTTAATGGGAAGACAACACTAGGGCTAGGGAAACGTATCGATTAAATACCATGAAATCCTCTGGTCCTGATGGGTTGGATCCATACTTTTTAAATATTGCTGTGGAACATATTGCAGAACCTTTGACACACGTTTTCAACCTGACTATTGAAACTGAATTAATACCTAGTGTATTGAAGTCAGCATATGTCACTCCTTTAATAAAGGGTGGTGACCGATCAAATCCAAATAATTATAGGCCAATATCTAAGGCTTTGTTTTAGCCAAGGTTTTAGAAGGGCTTATAAGTGACCAGTTGAAAGATTATTTAGCAAGGAATAACTAATAAATGATCTAAAAAACACAGCACTGTCACTGCCACTATGAAAGTGTTAAATGATTTCATAAGTGCTATTGATTCTAAAGAATATTGTGCTGCGCTGTTCTTAGATCTTTCAAAAGGTGTTTGACACAGTTGATCACTCTGTCCTGTCTCAGAGATTAGTGGATATTGGAATGTCTTCAAAAGCTGTCAAATGGTTTGGCAACTACTTGAGTGGCTGAACACAAAGTGTTCAGGTTGATGGTGTGTCCTCAAACTCATTACTTATACAAACTGGTGTCCCCCAGGGGTCCATTTTGGGTCCCATTTTATTTATTATTTATATAAATGACGTCAGAATGTAACAAAAGCAAAGTGTCATTTTTATGCGGATGACACAGTTTTGTATTGTTCTGCCTCATCCTTAACAAGTGCATCAGAAGACCTGCAATCTGCTTTTACCATTATTCAGAAGAATCTCCATAAATTGAGACTTAAAATGATGTGCTTCTCTAAATCAAGGAACACAGACGGTGCTTGTCAGATTGTTATACTAGATGACAAAGTAATTGAACAAGTATCAGTCTCTAAATATATTGGTTTCTTCTTAGAAGAAAGTTTGTCCTTCAAGCAGCATATAGTGTTTCTACTATAGAAACAAAGGCTGTTTCTCTTGTAGTGCGAGGAAAAACACTTATACAAGCAACATTGCTGTCAATGCTGGTTTATGGTGAAATTTTATACATGCATGCAAATTAATCTTCTCTGAAAATGCTGGACTCAGTATACCATGCAGCACTAAGATTTGCAACTAATTCAAGTTTCCATACTCAACACTGTAGCTTGTATAGTGTTGAGAGTGTTGGTTGGCCTTCTTTGCACAATCATAGGTTGGAGCATTGGTATATTTTTCTTTTTAGGCCCATACTGTGTAAACTGCCTCCTTAGTTATGTTCTCTCCTGACTCCTAAAGTCACCACCAGGAAATGTAATCTTCGATCATATGGGCAAATCATGTATGACATTCCCCAAACACGAACTGTCTTCGGTGAAAGTGCCTTTAAAGTTTTTGCACCCTCATCCTGGTATAAATTGCAGAATCATCGTAAATTCGACTACCTGCCAACAATGACAATTAAAATTAGGATAAAGGACTATTTGAGTACTAAATGCACATGTGCTGTTACGGAGCGCTAATGGTGATTATGTTGAGATGATGTTAAATTTGTTTTTTGTTTTTCCCTGTATATTTTAATATAGAACTATTCTACTGCTGTCTTGGCCAGGACTCCCTTGAGAAAGAGATTCTGAATCTCAATGGGATTATTTCCTGGTAAAATAAAGTAGTTTTGCAGCAATTGACATTTTTATATTATGTGGAGCACCCCACATAATATGAAAATGTCAATTGCTGCAAAACTATTTTACCCATGGTGGTACACCTTAGGAGTGCCCAGCCCCTCCCTGCTGAAAAGACATAATCAGGCAAACCTGCAGGCACTCTTCTTAATTGCGCTGGTGAGCAGCTGATCACATCACAGGCAGAACCATAGCAACATACCATGTCCCCATGAACCAAACAGGCATGTAATTTTACACAAGTTAAATGATAAATTATCAAATCAAATAAAACATACTGAAATTAAGAATTAAGCAGACACAAAACATTGCTAATTTTTGGAAAAGGGAGAAAAGCAGCCTTTTCACAAGTAAGTTAGCTGTCCAATAGAACACCATAAATAAAATAGAGCTTTTATCTGCGGCAGCAATCAACTCTGCTAAAGGCCATATTCAAAATTAATATTTACCTGACCTAAAGTGAACTAAAACAGGAATAGGGATGAAACTTCTACATTCAAACTATTTCCACTACATCACAGGCAATTCACTTTTTTAGGCATTTTATATTTCTCACAGCAAAGTTCAAACTACATGCAAAATATATGGTATGTTCTAATGTTAATTAACATAAATGGCATTTTTTGCCACCAAATAATAGACCTACACTCAAGTGGTTGGGTTGGGAACCGATATTGTTGCATTTAGCATTGCTTAAAATATGAACGTGTTTTGACTGTAGCTGAAGTTATACTTCAAAAACAGTCAATTTCCAGGGATTCAAGGAAAGTGTGCTTCTGCTCCCGGGACAAAAAAAAATTTAATTTTCTGGAAAAATATAAAAATAAAACTACTCAGTATAATTTATCACTTCACCTAAGGGATGCACAGAAAAAGTAATACAAGTTAAATAATGAGTAATGAATGAGATTTTGTGCCGCTCAGTGGCTGATCTTAACAAGATGTCAGTATGCGGTTTTGCATATACAAACCTCAATTCCAATGAAGTTGGGACATTGTGTAAAACTTAAATAAAAACAAATACACTACAAAGAAAAATACATTTAATGTTCAAACTGATTAAGTTTTTTTTAAGTTAATTTGATGCCTGCAACACGTTCCATAAAAGCCGGGACAGGGGTATGTTTACCACTGTGTTACATCACCTTTCCTTTTAATAACACTTAAGCGTTTGGGAACCGAGGACACTAATTGTTGAAAGAATAGGTGGAATTATTTCCCATTCTTGCTTAATATACGTCTTCAGTTGCTCAACAGTCCAGGGTCTCCGTTGTCGTATTTTGCGCTTCATAATGCGCCACACATTTTCAGTTGGAGAAGTCTGGACTGCAGGCGAGCCAGTCTAGTACCCGCACTCTTTCACTACAAAGCCACGCTGTTGTAACACGTGCATTGTGTTGGCATTGTCTTGCTGACATGAGCAGGTATGTCCCTGAAAAAGACGTTGCTTGGATGGCAGCATATGTTGCTCCAAAACCTGTATGTACTTTTCAGTATTAATGGTGCCTTCACAGATGTGCAAGTTACCCATGCCATGGGCACCAACACACCCCCATACCACCACAGATGCTGGCTTTGAACTTCTGGATGGTCCTTTTCCTCTTTGGCCTGGAGGACATGACGTCCATGATTTCACAACAAAAAGAAAACAACAAATTTGAAATGTGGACTCGTCAGACCATTGTCCAGAGTCTCTGAATCTTTTGAGGATATTATGGACTGTAGATGATGAAATCCCTAAATTCCTCGCAATTGTACGTTGAAAAATGTTCTTAAACTGTTGGACTGTTTGTTCACGCAGTTGTTCACAAAGTGGTGAACCTCGCCCCATCCTTGCTTGTGAAGGACTGAACCTTTTGGGGATGCTTCTTTTATACCCAATCATGACCAATTAGCCTGTAGTGGAAAGTTCCAAACAGGTGTTGTTTGGGAAAGTTGAGGAATGTTCAGTCTTTTTTTGCCCCTGTCCCAGATTTTTTTGAATGTGTTGCAGGCATATTTGCAAAAAAACAATAAAGTTTATCAGTTTGAACATTTAAATATTTTGTCTTTGTAGTGTATTCAATTTAATATAGGTTGAAAAAGATTTGCAACTCATTGTATTCTGTTTTTATTTACGTATTTATGAACTTATGAACACCGTCTGTTCTCTTGTAACTTGTATTTATCTTCTAGTCCTCAATTCAGAGATGGGACGTTCTGACAATTCATGAATTATCAGGTCGCTCCTGATTCTATCCTCACTTGTTTTATAGTAGCACAAGTTTGTATTGTAAAGTGTTTCTGCTCATTTTACTATTTGAATCTAAATTACGTGGCAAAGAAACACTCAGACTTTTAATCAAAACTTAGTTTTTTTCCCCTTTATATAAATTGGATTACCATGAAAGCATTGCAGTCTGGTTTACATTTAACTGACATCACAAGGTTGGTGACTCTGACAGTGATTTTATAATTAATTGGTGGCTCCAAGATACCTTGTCTTTTCCTGTGTCTGAAAAAAATAAATAAAACATTAAGTGAGGAGGAAGGCCAAACATGTGCACTCTTGCTGAAAAGATGTTTTATCACTTATTGACACTGGCCAAGTGTAAAGTGATGACTTCAAATCCTTAAAAAACAATCAGGAAAACCTAATCCTAATGAGCCAAACATCCAAATCTCATCTAAACAAAGCTAAAGTCGAGCCGTAGTACTCCAACCATAAAACATACTCACACACTCACAGAGAAGGAGGGGGGGATTGGTATTTTAACATTTCATTAGACACATTCCTTATCTGTGGACTCTTCACCAGTTGCCATATCATTTTAGCTGACCACAATTCATACCAACCTCTCTCTCACTCTGTCTTGTTTTATCATTTTGGCTATGATGACATTACTGTATTTGGATGTTGAATATATTTAATAAAGCAAGCACTCACTATCAACAACGGAACAGGCATACCAAGTCTCACGGTTTATGCTCATAAGTTGTTTTAATTTATAGAGGCACTTATTGGAGTTTTACTAATGTTTCTCTCACTGCACTGTAATTTGCATTTTTTCCACGTAGTTATTGCGGTGTGCACCAAATTGACCTCTGATGTATGAGAGCGCAAAGCGCTGCATAGGGAGCTGTCTGTCTGCTTGCCTGTCTGTCTGTCTGTCTGTCTGTCTGTCTATCTAGCGATCCTACTTTTTTACATTTGCTAAAATCTGTTTTGGAGGATTAGCTAGCTAACATAGAGAGGCTAAAGGCCAACGCAATAGGCTAATTGTTTAAATTTATACTAACCTAATCTAAAACATATTAACTACTAACCTAAAAAACATCTCACAATACACTAAGTTTGAATTCAAAACTTACAGTAAAAGAACCACAATTCAATGCGCCACACTTGCATGCAATTAACCACATTTCTCAGTAAGTAACATGATTGCTAAGTAACTATGATTGTGTTCAGCCATTCTGGTTCCTGGCTACTGTTGTTGAGCATGCTGTTCATCCCCAAACTCAACAATAATATAATATTGGACAATCTTGTAAAACCCTGGATAGTATTCAGTGATGTTTATTTAATTAAATTTCTCATACATCCAATATTGCTGTATTTCTAAATTTTTGTTTTTACAATATCTGTGCGTGGGAATCTGCAGTATGGTTACCGGAAGATTGTGGCTATAGTCAATAAAAAGGCTGCCGTTAATTGAGGGTCATGATGCATGAGCACGGAACATGGCCATTGGATATAAATCATAAGGTGTGGAATCATCCAATATGAGTGTAATTTGTTAGGATACTGGGCTGTGTTTTCAGTCTAAATGCTCTTAGTGCGCTGACACAGCAAGCATCCCATCTTACTGGTTACGCTGCAGTATAAACTTTCATATATTTGTATGTCCTCTGTGTTGTCTGTGTTATCTACTGTATGTCCTCGCAGGAACCATATCATGGATTCTCACACTACTACAGGTATGGTTGTGGTAGGGTAAGGATTATAAAATTGCACGTGATAGTGACCTCAATATCAGCCAAAACAACCTAAACCAATGTGTGTAAAATGCTCACATTTCCTTTGTTTCATACAGATGAAACATCTTGGGGTCAAATTGCCCCAAAACAACACCAATGCATACTAAATGCATAAAGTACATTGTTTTATTTGTACCTGTGGGAGAAATGTACTTTATGTGTTTTATTTATTCTTCTGTACAGCAC
The DNA here is from genome assembly GCF_004354835.1 of Perca flavescens. NCBI lineage: Eukaryota > Metazoa > Chordata > Actinopteri > Perciformes > Percidae > Perca > Perca flavescens. The sequence continues at coordinate 29,617,761 of NC_041336.1, forward strand.
TTTGGTCAACTTTGGTTGCTTTAAAGTGCTCTATAAATAAAGTTTGATTGAAAATATATTGTAATTTTAGTTTTATGATTACCTAATTGTCCCTATTAAATTAGCAAGTCATTCATTAAAAAGCAAAAAAATTATGACTGGCAGTTATTTAGAGACCTAGAAAGTCCTGAATTTGTCCTCCCCACGTGGACTTTCACAGACTTTGATATGATACGTCAAAGACAAACGTAATCCGGGAAAAAATTAGTTTCCTTAAAAGCATAATTAAGAATGTAGTTTTGTTGTATGGGAACATACTTTTTAGGAGACTGTGCTGGTGAATCTGTATGAACTGGCATTTTACAGGCTTGACATAAAACTTTAGTATATGTCCGATAAAAAGTTGCAACTAACAATTAAGTTTTTCTTCACTTTAAATTGGCATTGTCTTATTGTCTTCTTGAAGGAGAATAGGTGTCAAAGAAGAAATAGAAAATGAACTTAATGGATGAAATGACTGATTGGCAGAAGAACCACTTAGCTTGCCTACAGTTAGCCCTCTCTCTTCATGACTGTGCGATTTGCGGTTCAACATTCTGAATTGCTAAATGGTCACCCCCTCCTAATGACGTTTAACTCAACTTATAAGATGCCAGCGTATCTCTACCTGTGAGGAAACTGTGTTGAACTTATCCCCCAGCATGCAAAAGAAAGCAAGGAAGAGGCCATTTTTGTAATTGACACCTGTTGTATTCAGACCAGAAGATGGCTTTCAGTTGGCCGTGGTGAAACAGGCTCCATCGTATCAACAAACTGCAACCTGTCACTCAAATCCAGCTATATCATTTTGTCACAAAACTTTCCATACACACATTCATTTGCATTTTTCCATCAACCGTCAAGTGTTTGCAAAAACGCTAATAACAAAAGGAGAAACCAATTTATTTGAATGCGGTGTATAAATAGTTCCAGGACAAGGGCTGTTAAGTTTGAAATTAACATGTAAACAGTTGGAAAGTCTGCGCTGCAACCCCCCCCCCGTCCCCCCCCGTCCCCCGTCCCCTTCTCCTTAACCCCTACCTCTGGTTCCCTTTTAGCGCCTTGATAATTATACATAAAGCCCCACACAAAGACCGCCTTGTTCCTTTTAAATGGGCTACTTTTTATTGGAGACATATATTTCCAGGATTATATCAGCATTCAGTTGCAAATTTTCAGTTTTAATACTCCAATTGGGCCAGTCTATGAATAAGAGTATCATTTGAATGCAGGGAACACCTGGTGCTGAGGGCTGGGCTGTGAGGGGGCTTAGAGCTGACCCGGTGTCAGTGCCAAGGCTTTACTTGTTCCCAGCCTTACCATTCACACTCTCACTGCCGCAGCCTTCTCTCTGATACTGTAGACTGCCATGCACATGTAACGTTATGCTCCTGTCTTACAATTGCCAAGGAAGTAACATGATAAAGACAGTTTATAACTTTCAAGTCACACTAGTGCAATATTTTTATGCTATGATATGTAATCATTTAAGGGTCTGGCATTGTATTTAAACAGCTTAAAGCCTTTGAACTGATATCATAACGACATGTACTTCTTGATATACGAAAGAAATTCCAGGTAGCAGCTAAGAATGACTTTTATTTTTACAGTATTCACACAGACGTTCCGGACTGGTGCATGTCTATTCAACATTACAGTTTCACTGAGAAAGCACTTGTAAACACATTAATGAAGGGTAACTCTCTCATGGTTCTCTAAAATTCTTTTTGGTGCACTTGTTTCCGCTGCACTTGGTTTACACTGTCAGGCTAAAATGAAGAGAAGAGCTCAGGATTCACTACTGTAACCATGAAAAACAACAAAACTACAGAGGCTCTTTTTTCACATTGCTTTCTTGGCGGCATGACAACTGAGAGGGGATCGTGGGGGAGGTGGAGGGAATGAGCAGGACTATTTGGAGGAGGAGAGAGGAAGGGGTACAGGGTCTATTCGTATGCACCCCACACCCATTCAACACACAATCAGGCCTGTATTGCATTTTGCAAATTTATACCCAGGATGTTGGTTTAGAGTGTTTCCCTGAAAAAAAAAAAAAAAAAAAGAAGGATTTTCTTTTTTTCAAGTAAGTGTCTGCTTTCATGAGCAAGAGTGATTGAGGCACACAAACAAACCTTTGTTTCCTAGCTCACAGATGCAAGGCCCGAGCTGTGATTTACACCCACCCTGAGACACATTTCCACTTTTTTTAATACTTTGAGACTAACACTGTAAGAAATACGGTACTACTTTGAAAAAAAATATATTTATACAGTACTATATATTTACTACATGCAGATTGGGATTTAATTGAAAGGCAACTGTTTGTAGTATCACCATACTGAGTGCTATGCATTCTACACTACAAGTCCACCAGCCATTTAAACCAGCCTCTCTTTTTTCCTCAGAATATTTGCACAGCCTTATGTTTGCAGTAGCTGGAGACCTGCACTCATGACAAGAAAATCTATAGGCAGACACAAAGAGTCAAAGTCAAAGGCAAGAAACGCTGAAGCTAAGGGACGCCGACTTGGCTTTGCCGTGTTTGAGATGGTAGACGTTGGCGTGAACATTTATGATTTAGCTTTTACCCTTAAACGCATTCCATGGGTCTTTAGATATTCAGAACCATTTTCATCCCTATCTAATTACTTTGTACAAGTCCTTTTTGGGTGTCAAAATAAAAAAATAAAAAAACACATTGTTTTTCTAATATTCACCAGGTCTTTAGAGATCTGAAGTATGTAGACAGAGTGTCTGTTTTCATGATACGCAGGTGGCAGGTTGTGTTATGTTTTACTTCTCATTCTGTGTCACTAATCCTAGAAATGGATACAGACAAAAGTTTCTTTATGTTAGTTTACTTCCACAGTAACATGATGCCGCCGCAGTGCCATCGTGTCAAGTTCACACCACGATATCGGAGGGTTTTTATGATTGCAACTCTGGTAATGTGTCTAAAGCATCTGATGATGAGGATTATCATTTTGTTCCAAGTGATTAATCGGATAATTTAGAATCAGAATAACATGTGATTAGCACAATGAGTAGCACAGTTTAGCCTGAGTGCTCCCTATGTCTAGTATCAGATTGTCGCCTCTCTCTGTAGTCTCTTCCTTGGGGTTTCTAGTGTCTAGTGTTCCCAGTGGGCTGGATATTGTGTTTGATCTTTCTGTTACCTGTTGCCAGAAGCCTTAATTTTAATTTTAATAAATCTTCAAGATCTTCCTGCTGCCTCCTTGTCTCACCAGTCTGCGTTTTGAGTCCAAACCTGTGATTTCCAAGTCGTTTCTAAGAAGTTTTGAAAATGGCATTTTTTCGTCAATAAAAAGTAAGCAAGCTCAATCTGTTTTACCTAACAAACCGGTCTATCTAAAGACCCAAAGTACAGTATATAGCAAAGTTTGGCAAAACATTGATGCACTCAGACTGTCACTGTATGCCCTCTTATCATCGCTCATCAATATGTTTTTGTAAATGGTGCACCATAATTGCTGTTTGTATTCCACTGATGCAACTTTTTGCATAAACTCCGTGTGAGGCTGCTTTCCTGCGCTGGATTTGCATCTGACAACGTCTCGCATTTTGAGGTCCAAATGATAGGTTTGTAATATGTGCACTACATCGGGTCAATGCGTTATATTGGCTGAGCTGAGAACACAGTCGAGTTGGCAGGCCGCTGACAACTTGTTTACGCCAGTCCCAATTAATAATTAGTTTAATGATTTGAGCGCTTGACATGTGCCCCGGACAAATGCGGGCAGGAAAATGCACACACAGTGCTGTTTGCATAAATCTGCCATTTCAGCTCGGGTTGAGGGGGAACAGAGGGATAGAGGTGGGGGAATTATAGGACTCAGATGTGTGTGATTGGCGGTTCCCTTGGCTCCCAGGGTTAGAGAGTTCAGAGAAAAGCCGATTACTGCTCTCCCTCAGGTCAGGCCTTCATAAATAAACAAGGGGAGAGCCTGAGGCACGGTGTTTTAGTATGATTAGCATATCATACAGCCTATCGACAAGGCACTTATCATATTACAGTGCGGCCGTCCTCTGAGCACACAGAGGTTACGTGTACAGGGCTGCTGAGCATACATCTTTGTTCATTAGAAGGGTCCCCGGGGGAGAGAATAAATCATATCAGCACGTGGTTATGGCAGCGTAGCAGTTTGATTCGGTAATACACTGGATGTTAACCAGGGCCTTTAATAATCCGGAGGGGAGCTGACAGTTAGCTTCGCACTGAGCAGGAGGAAGGGAGATGAGTGGAAGTGATGGGGAGGTTTTACAGTAGTGGAGGAGTAAACTAAGTGTTATGGAAAAAAACTCCAGAGCAGCACAACTCATTTCACACGCGTGAAGAAGTTTCGGGAGACTGATGAATTACACAGAAGCATTTTAATGAACCCGCAATTGAGAAGAGAATTTAGGCGGGCAGTACAGTTTAACCACGATGTGCTATAGTGTCGCGTCGTCCCCAACTCTCTGAAGTCCCTGTCTTCCTGAATTAGTATTTAAACTCATACTGGAGGCGTTAGGGTTAGCTGAACCTTCAATGAAAACAAAGATATTGCGGGCGCCGTAAACACAGATGGCTTAACTAAAGCCTAGTTTTCACCAACCTCCAAAAGGACACAGTCCTGAAAGAAAACATTCCCTTATCATGCAGCTGCCTAGACTCCCTGAATCTGTAGAGACACAAACATATTTATACATGAAGAAGTTTGGTTATTAGAGACTGGCTGAATGTTCTCGTGCCATGAACTGTGACCTGTGAGTGACCTGATGTCCTCTAAGCTTTCCCTTTGTCTCATCATACCAACATCATGGTGTTTCTGGAAATTCCACCACACTAAGGCCGGTTACACACTGGAAGCGTCGCGCAAGCGTGTCAGCTGCCTAATTTTCATGCGAGACGCGAGCGTGTTGGAAGCGTTTATATGTCATTTAGACACAAATGCATTATAATAAATGACATGTTGATGTTTGAAAGCCTCTAGGTTTTGATATAAATGCAGATATATGAATGTAATTAAAAAAAAAAATTGATTTTCTAATATTGCACCTGTCAATCCAGCACGAAATATTCTGTAGCCTATTTTGCCGTCAATACTGCAGACGTTGTCTTTGCTGTAATCAAATCAGTATATATTTATGTTTAACATGGTATTTCATTTTATCAGTGGGAAACATACAAGGCTAGCAGCAGCAGTTCCGCGTCAGACACGTTTCTGGTGTGTAAAGACATAGAACAATCCACGCAGCTGACACGCAACAGAAATGCCACGCTCACGCCACGCCGGCAGTGTGTAACTGGCCTGAGAGGCAGAACTGTGGTACTTGAGATAAATCTATGGACCCCTTTTCTGACACCTTACACTTAGACGTCTTGGTCTCCTGCGTATTTGGACTCAAACTTGCCTTGGTCTCAGACACCTTTGAATCCTGACACAGCGAGCTAAATGTCTACCTGGTCCAATCCTCAACATTACCAATGATCCTATAATGACCTCAAAGCTTTATGATTTGGGGCGGCAGTACGTCAGTTCGCGGGGACTTGGCTTGGACCAAGTTTGGAGTGCTGACATGTAGCTGGAGAAAGATGCCAGTTCATCCCCTGAGCTACTACTGAGCAACCTACCTTTGAGCAAGGCATTGAACACCCAACTGCTCAAGGCAGGCCCCTTGCTCTGACATCTGTGTATAAATCCTGATTGTGAATGTTGTATTTCCAGCCAGTGTGAAATGAATCTCTCCCCTAGAGTGATCAATAAAGTATGCTTTCTTCTTCTTCTTCTTCTTCTTCTTCTGCCCACTTTGAATGAACTTTGATTTCGGCCTTGACTTTCAGTTTCACTCTTGGACTTGCTGATCGTGGTCCTGGCTACCTGCAAGGATGATCCAATGAACAGCGAAATGGAATAAAATAAGAGGAAAGGATGATAGAGTTTGGTACGGCGAACAGACAAAATAATGTTTCTTTGGATGATGAAATTAGCCCAGAAGGCATTATGACTGTCTTAAAACTGCATCCATGATGGAGTGGAAGTCACCCCGACTCTCAGACACGCTACTCAGATTTCAATTTGGGCAAGCCTTTTCTCCTCAGCTACACAAGCTCAACTCACAGACCAGGGGCCACAATTAGCAGCTAGCCACTCTCACCAGGGAGAAAGAGCAAATGACATCCGCACCTAAGCCCTCCTAAGCCAGGGGAGCCGGGGCACGGAGCAGCCTCAGTGCTCTCCACCCTCCATTCAAGCATGGCCTCTTTAGGTGGTCCACACACTGGAGAGGGATGGTATATTTTAACTGTTATCAGCACTGCTTAGCCTCCATCCAGGAGTCGGGAGTGCCGGGGATGACCCGCTGGGTGGATATACAGTAGGCTATAAGAGGTCACAATGCAAAAACTGGAATATTGGAAGGGTGTTTTTCATGTCTTGGCTTCACGGTGGTGGCACAAAGCTGGGATCAGTGTGGGTGCCATGTCACCTGGATAATCACATCCACCACTGGCATGGATCTTATGCCAAAGAGAGACGGACAGCAGACATCAGGAGCATTTAGTTTCAAACTTCATGAATAGTAAATAAATAGTCATAGCCTGAAGTGTTTTGTTTTTTTTGTAAAAACTAATACAATTCAATAAAAGTATTAGTTTGATCCTCCAGGGCTGTTGGGGAATTCCAATCTGTGTACCTGTCTGTCTGTAAACAGCACAGCACAATAATAGCATATTTTCACAAATCATCCCACTTCCTCCATGTGCATGTGTGTGTGTGTGAATGTGTGTGTGTATTCACGTTCCTTACTGATGCCATCCCCTCGCGCCCACCCACCAAATCCCCCCACCTCCACCCATGCAAATTAGAACTTCACACACGTTCAATTAAGGCCCTCTTGGCAGTTGTGTGAACAGTTTCATTAGAGGAGATAATATTGCAAAGTGAAATGATAAGCAATCATTATGATTAATGCTAAGACATTACATTGCTCGTTAATGAGGTGTAAATGATCTCATTATTTTTTGAAAGAGTACAGATTAGATTAAAGTGGAGTGGACAACGCTCCTCGGTGTTCAGACAAGTTAGTGTTAATTAGGCCCAATCTCCAGGAGCAAATGAGCCGCAACCCTTTGGTAAACAATTAGGCTTCCATAGCCCCGGGCTGGATGGACAAGGATAGGCAACTGAATGGATAGATCGCTGGAGAGATGGATGTTAAGGGAGCGTTAAAACTCTGATTCCAATTCATTGTTCTACAGCCACGCAGAATTAAGTAAATCATCTTTCTTGTGCTGAACAGTAGAGTTAGGCAAATATTTGAGCTTGATATTGGGCTTGTATTAAATATCAGATATCAGCCAGTTAGTATTGATATGCTATGATGCAGTTTCCTTCTTGACTACAGCTACATAACCTATATTTAATATTTAATATTAAGAATATGACATTAAAATGTTCCTTCTACTTCTCTTTTAAGAAATGTTACTATGCAACAGAAAATGTATTACTGAACAGAAGTGGAGCGTTCTTAAAGAGATGCTTAGCATACAATTGTAAGTGAACAATAAACAGTGAGGCTGATATTATGACATAATATTAAAAACAGTAGGAATACTGCACCTTTTCATGTGACTCCCCCGTGCATAGGTAGACAATTTGATTCCAGCGCAGGAATGGCGGACTCTGCCACTAACAGTACAAACTAATAGAGAGAGAGGTAATTAGAAAGTAAATACATTGAATGGCTATTGCTGAACAAATGCCGACTGTACATTTAGTTAAAAACAGGGTTTGATTTTCTTGAAAATCTTAAGGCTTGTAGCTTTAGAGGAATTTATTCGGTCTGGCTTTGGATGGGGTAGTTTAAGTGTTGGTAAGAAACATAAATACAATATATCAGCAGCCTAGTTATAGAAATATTCATATAGGTAAAAGCCCTTTATTCGAAACTGTTCACACAACTATCGACACAATCCATTCAAATGCAGTGGAAAATTGACAGGTATGAGAATCATGTCTGACTGCTACACAGATTTAAAAGAAGGGATTCCGTGCCCCCAGCCAGATTCTTAGATATGGAGGCCTTGCAGCTGCTCTCAACGTAACAGAGTGCACACTCTTTAGGTGCTGTGAATGACTGTAAGGAAATAACAGTGAAAAGGAGGGATGATTTTGAAGTGTATCAGTATTTCATGAAAAGAGTTCATGCTATTAAATGTCAAATGCAATTGTTATTGATTCAAACGTATACCTTTTTATTTGAATTAATCAGCAGTAAAATTCGTACATTCAACAAGACCCAAATTATTCTTGTGGGATTCATTGTCAAGTTTGAGTATTACAATAACGGTGAACATGAGGGAAAATGTATTAAAGTTGTTGTAAAGTTGTGGTAAGTGTAACGTTTTAAGAGAATAAAGAAAGAAAGAAAGAAAGAAATGTTTTAAACATTGTTAATTAAAATGATTATCCAGGAACAGGAGCACTTTCACAAAGACAGATCTTGATGTCTCAAAGGTTACAACAGTGTCTCTGTATCTCATCTAAAGGCTGACTGGAGCAGACACAGTGGGAAATGTCTGCCTCTGACAACATTGATTTTGCCATCCTGTCCTTTTGTCTGAAAGATATGCTTAGATTATGACAAGAAAAGCGATGCTGTAATCCCTCTGCCATAGGAGTTATGTTTTAGAGACATCAGGCCCTTATCGGTGATTGATAACGCTTAACTCAAAAACATATAGAAGCATTAGGTACATCAATATTTTGCCAGCAACTGAAGGTGACCCCTGGTTCCTGTGTTTGCAGTGTGTGCGCGGAGGGCTTTGATGGTAAATTTGTAAGGGTGGTTATGTGGGGAGGCTATTATGGATTTGCTATCTTGGCCTGAAGTGTTTGCGGCTGATTATGTGATTAAATCAATAATAATTTCTGTTTGGACTCCTTTGCTCCTCTGCTTCATCTTCTTTTTCCTGTGTAGTAGAGCGGAACGGTGGGTGGGGACTAGTGTACACAAATACAAATGCAGGCACAATCGCACGCACACACACACACACACACACACACACACACACACACACACACACACACACACACACACACACACAAACACACACACAAACAACTACACAAAGCGAAACAACTGTGCAGCAGATGGCATTAAGGGCACATTCCAGGGCCCAAAAAGTTGACATGATGGAATTCATCAATCAGAATAGGACATATCAAATGGCAAAATGCTAAAAATCGAAATGTTTCAACAGCTTGTGAACAGTTTTTGATTAATAAAGGTATGGCATGAAATATTTTTTTAGCACAAGACAAGTACAGTTAAAACACCCAGGACAAATTATTTTCAACCAAATTACACACCTAACTGATTTGGGACCCTCCTCGGTGATGCAATGCTCCAAATAACACTAAAGAAGACAGCCCGACGCCTTCCTCTACACCTCTGGTCCTGGTTTGGTGCCGACTTGTGCCAGCCACTCCTTAGCAACCGCTGTCGCTCCCCTCTCTGGTTCTGCCAGGTTTGTTGTTATGTCTAGACTGCAGGAAATGCAACATTACATTTGTTTACAACCAACAGGAACTAGAACCAGAAGCTGTTACGTGATTAAAGAGTGCTACCCTGAGAGAGTGTGTGTGTGCGTGTGTGTGTGGCTCAACCCCCTGGGTTTGGCAACGATCGACCCGATATAGGCATACCAAAATGGAGAACAAGAGCAGAACTGCTGTCCGTACCACTTAGATGAACAGATTGCGTTCAACGCAGCATTCTCGCTAAGATTCCAGGGACTGAAAGTAAGTTAGAAGGAGCCAAGTTTGTGTGCAGTATGTACTGTATTTCTGTTGGTGTGTGTTTGTGCATGTGACTAAGTATGTATAATATGCATTCAGTGGGTCTGGCAGCGTGTGTGCGTGCGTTTGTGTGTGTGTGTGTGTGTGTGTTTGTGTGTGGCTGAGTTAACTCACAATCCCTCTGCACCCTCTTAAATCTATACCCAATAAAAATCAGCGCCGTCTCGAAAAACAAAACCCGAGGAAACATCTGTAAAACATCGATTTTGCAGATTGCAAACTAACTGCATGGCTAATGAGAAAAGAAATCATTTTTGATTAATTAACCTAAAAATTGGAGAATCTAAGCTGCCACCAGGGAGATGACAAGTGCTGCAGGCCTGATCACACAGAAGGAGGACATATTGTAGAGCTGCTTCCAGGGAAGAGGTATGGCTAACCCTTTATTATAACCATCACTAATACATGCTACATTAGAAGTTATTTTATTCTCAACAAACATTGAAATGATAATTAATAATGTTCACTCATTTATTAGTAATGCTACAATTTATGTCATTTCAAAGTGTATTGTAGCACACATCATAACATCTTATACATTCAATTAAGCGTTTGCTAATAATTACCAAAGGATTTGTATCATGTGTTACCACACTTCACATAGCTGTACATACTGTCCACATCTGTCTATATGGTTCATTCAGAATAGCCATATTTATTTAGTTTTTTTATTATATATTTTGCACTAATACATACATACATACATAATACACTGCATATATCTATATTATTCTTACTACTAGTATAATGTCACTGCTACTACATTGCACATATCAGTACATGTTGTTCATACACTGTTCATATTACATAGCCATATTTATTCTGCTTTTATAACACTACAATATACTTCTTGTCCTGCCTATGCACCACCTGTCTATACTTTGTATATCACTTTGCACTTTTCTGTTTTTGGTACTTCTGTTTTACGCAAACTGCATTTCGTTGTCTTTGTACTTGTACTCTGCACAATGAGAATAAAGTTAAATCTAATCTAAATCATTTTAATAAACATTATTTTGATGATATTACAAAGTCGCAACTGATGATTACAATACCTTTTTAATGGTTTATAAATTCTTTGGAAAGCATTGATAAAACACTATTGTCAGTGCACAAATAATCAAAGATTTTATAGATCACCAAAACAGATTTATTGGGGGCCAAATGAATGTTACTTGATGCTTTATAAACCACTTATTAATCACTAACTATTTGTTATAAGCATTAGTTGCAACTTTATAATATAATATATATAATTTATTGGTGGTTTACAAAACAAATATTAACCATTGACAAAATACTATCCGCATTTTTAAACTGTTATTATTATAAATCATAATTTCATTGATTGTTAACATTAAAATAACTATTAATGCAAGTTTAATAACTACCAATTTACCATTTATTATTGATGGTTATTATTTGCTAAATTACTAAACTACTTTGTTCCTCCTGAATATTTTCAATGCTGTGAGCACAATAACTTCAAATTCCATTCAGCTTCATTGTATCATAGCAAATGAAATCAACATGATCTCCATGGCTACAGTAGGTCCAACTAACAGTCACGCTTAACTCTTTTGACTGGTGACCCTTTAAAATGACAACATTTCTACTTGCAAGCCATCTTAAATAATAATAATAATAATGTATACTTTATTAATCCCACAAGGGGAAATTAAATAGTTTTTACTCTGTTGTTATTACACACAGGCTTGAAATGCACACACATGCTGCGTACCAGTATACATGCACTAATGGAGAGATGTCAGAGTGAGGGAGCTGCCGAGGGGGTACGGTGCCTTGCCCAAGAGCACAGGAGTGCACAGGCACCTCTCCAGCTACAAGTCCACCACCATACTTTGGTCCGAGCTTGAACTTGACTTGGACTTGAACCAGTAACCCTCTTGTTCCCAAACCAACTCCCTACTGACTGAGCTACTAGTTGCATGTTTGTGTGTTATGAACAAGTTGAGGAAAAAGTACAAGAAATAATTTCTGTCAATTTCAGAAGCCCCGAGAGGCAATAATATTATCTGCTTTCCTACACGGGTAATTGTTTCACGTCGCCTTGCATTTATTGGGTGACCTTTTGGGAACCACTGCGCTACAGGTGAGTGAGAAAATAAGCTATTTTTTTTAAGTTTACATAAACTGACCTTTGAAATGTGGTTATTGCTTTTTGTAAATATCAGATTAATGTTAATTGGTGTGAAAACAACCAGACGTAAGGACAGCTTCTTTCCTCACTCATTATCACTGTCATGAATATTTAAATCAAACAGGTGAGGGCTAAAAATAACTCATAAAAGTACTTTTATATTACAGTGTTATATAAACACTGTAAACACTAATATTTCATTGTCACATGCAAGTCTTAGCCAACTCTAGATATTGTATATATTCTTTCTTTATACATGCACATCAACCCACTTCTGTAAGTTATTATCCATATAGTATCCATAACATTTTCACTTTAAAAATTTTCTTATGCCTCACTAAATATCTGAGGTCACCCAAACGGTACTTTACTATTATAGGACATTGTGACTATGTTTCTACATTTAGCACAGGGAGGGAACAGATATAACACGTCTGACCTCTCAAGCTTGTATCCCAAGACTGCGAATGGCCGGCCGGGAATTATGGGAATTATCAATAGGTTTGAAGTTTGTTTTTAACCAATCAGATGACGTAGCTGCAGCCATTCATTGTACACAGACGCAAAGGCATGCAGTTTGAACAAAAACACACACTTGTGCTCAAGAGCTCTATTCTGCTCTCACAACACACACACACACACACACACACACACACACACACACACACCAGAATTGGGTGGGGGGGGCAGCCAAGTTCTCTGCACTCACAACACAGCTGGTTCTCCAAGGTCAATAAGAAACTTGGAGGGTTTATTTGTTCATGTGTTTTATTTGCTTTCTAATACAGCCGAGGCTCTGATTTGACAGATCTACTTGAAAAGAATCATATCGCTTTAACGTCTAAAGAGCGTGGGAAATTTCCACTCACCAAAGACGTTTTTCTCTCCCCTTCCTCTATTTTATTCCATTAGTTTTTCATAATTCATTACCATCCAGACTATTTCCCCTGGTGTCTTAATCCCCCTGCCCCCACCCCCCTCAAGAAATACACAATGGCTGTACCCTAGCAGCTCACTAGGGTGATGCAGTAACAACCTCCTACCCTCTGATGGCTACACAGTTGGCCATTGTAAAGCTGTTTCGCCATGGATTTATAGCCATAGTCCTGGGTTTCCCAGAATGCAATGTCACTCTGTCCCGCCATCATCAATCTGCTGTCTCTGACCAAAGACGAAGAGGGGGGGAAATCACAGCTGAAAAGTAGCACAGAGTGATACTTCTTTATGCATGATCTCATTTTTATCAGCTGCCTGTCTGTCATAGGTAAAATGTGTTAACACAAAGAGCTTAATTTACTCAAGACAGTCTGGCTGTAGCCACATCCGACATCTTCTAGTTCCAGATTGGACAATTAACAAGGAGCTGGTTGAGTGCCAAATATGGCCATTGTAGCAAATGAATACACCTTTTGATGCCAAAGCTTTTCCAAAACATTTAATCTCCATTAAGCTATCAAATCTGTACCCGCGTAGCCCCTTTCAAACATTAATATTCCCTCATAGCATACACTTTCAATGTAAAGCGATGTAGGCAGAATTCTGCCAATGTCTAATAATCCAAATGCTGTGAGATTTGACATTATTGAATTAAATCAAATTATGTTTCCCTGCTGTAGATCAACTCTGCTAACTTGGTATTTTTTCCTAACACACATTCAACAACAGGCCGCTGACTGAGACTACACACTCCTATCTCCCCTCGCGTATAAACTGTCACCTTTCCGCATCACTTCCCATGATCTCAACATGCAGATATTGAACATCATAAATCAGCTTCATAAAGGACATCTGAGAGATTCTGTCTTTTTGAAGAAAAAAAAAGAAAGAGAGAAAGAAACCTAAATCCTCATGATTAATGTGCTCTCGAACCCTCTCATAGCCATGGTAACCGGGGCAGTTTGCCATGCCATTTAGAAGATCCAGGCGCTGACATAAGAGTAGCATTTTTTTCCAAGTCTCTCACTGATGCATCTCCTTTGTTCAAAGCAGTTGGAGTCTTGAAGAGTTTTCAGTCTCCGACCTTGTTTCAAGCAGGACACAAAACAAGATTCTGCTGAAGTTGTAACTTGATCATGTCATAAACAGCAAACATCTTTACATTCATTCAACTTTTCATACCTACTCTGCCATACGCAGAACACACTCCTCTCTCGGTCCTTGGATACTTTTTAATAATGTTTTCAGTGCGCAATCACAATGAAGGTCTTGTGTCATACTGCAGCCACAACAGATGAATCCTAAGTTCTTGTAAGAGAAGGACATCGGTATTGGATTTGACACCGCTAATTCTTCTTAATGATCGCATACAGAAACATAAAGACTTAGATTAAGATGTCCTCACAAGGCATTCCTGAGCTGAGGTTTTAGGGGGAAAGACCAAGAAGCTTTTCACTGCAGGGAAATGCTGTTGTAAGACGTAGGCAGGTCAAATGTTGACATGCAGAGGGGCAAAATGTCCCAATTTTTTTACCTTATTTTCCCATGGGGCTCAACACTTTTAATCAGCTCTATTTAGTTATGTAGCAGGGAACAACTTGGAGAAATATGGCAAAGACGCACAGTGCCATATATATATATATATATATATATATATATATATATATATATATATATATATATATATATATATATAAAAATCAATGGATAATAATGGATTAACTGGTAATAAACCTTCTTAAAAATACCAATGAATCAATGAAATTCTTTGTGGTGAATTCAAAAAAGTAAGAGCAGTATCATTTTTTTCTTTTATACACCCAATAAAATTGAATATTTATGCCTAACAAATGCATGCTTTCAGGTAAATAGGAGGACATATACACCCAATAAAGTAGGGCGTACGTATTTTAGACGTACATAAAATAAAATGGAGAATGGAATTACAGAGTGTAGAGGCAGAAGTAAATGACAAGTATGGACGTAAATAGGGGGAAAGGAACTCACTTACTGTGGCAGAGTTGCAATCATAAGTCTGCTGTTGATGCCTCGGTTCTGTCAGCTACCTGATGTGTGCCTCCTTTAATTTACTATGTCAATAACAGTACTGTGGAAAGCCAACCAGCATGATAGATGGAGACATTTTACATGGACATCCTTCCAAATTGTCAATTCTTTAAAGTAGAAAAGGGGAACAAAATAAAGTTAATAAAAAGTACCATTTCTAAATCGCCTTACATGTCTTTTCTGCTTCATAGCAACTGTTTTTTTTTTTTTTTTCATTATTTTGGGAGCTGGTGTTCACTCTGAGCCCTTTTTCTATTTATGAGGCATCAACATTCTCCTCAAGTAATTAGTCACCACACTCAAGGGTGAATGTAAATGCTGTTTGTTTTGTGCTGTACCTGCATAATTCTGTGGTTTGGGCAAAACACAATCAAATCGAAGATCAATCTTAAAACTTGAGCTTTAAAGTGCTAAATCTACAATTTTCTTTGCTAATGATAAGTTAGGCAGGAACGAGACAAAGGAAAAGCCAGTCATTCGTAAGTCAGATCTTGCAGATACCAACATACCCAGTCACAATTAAATAGACTGAAATTTGCCATGTCAGAAAGAAGTTTGAAAAGTTTGATTTACCTCCAATACAGGCAAGGACTTGGCTGTTTTCTTAGACAAAGGGTCTTGACAGGAGGCCACAAAGTTCAATGAAAGGAAGAGTGGAGAGGTGAGCATTGATTTAAAAGACAGTATTTCAAACTGCACCCCAGAGTACAGGGCAGGGCCCTCATACTGATGACACTAATTCTTCAGGGAAATTCATGTTAGTTGGTGTCTAGACATTTTATTAGGCTATTTGGCCAAAGCACCAAGGAACGGCTATCTCCCCATTTCAAAGACTCAGCTGACTACTTAGAGGCATGAAAGTTCTGGCACATTGAAATCTTTCATTCACACCAGCCTTCTTTCTGGATTAGGCCAATTTGTCTTAATTGATAATCAGAGGTATCCATCAATTTATATATTGATAAAATGAAGGCAAAGTCCCTAAAAGTAAATGTTTTTACCGGCATTATGTCAGCACAAGATCTGTTTTCATCTGCTGCTATTTTTCACGTCTCATGTGGAGCAGAAGCTTGCATAACAAATAAGTCATCACATGCTTCATGTTCGTCGTTATTTAGTCTGTTTCCATTGCACTTTGTCCCATTTGGTTCTTAAAAATACATTAACTTCTTTAACCCATCATCTACTGCACTGGCTCCCAACTTTTTGTGTGTGCAAACTTTCATTATAAAAAAACAATGTCTACTTGTGACCCTTTGTCACAGGGTGCATGTCTATGACTTGTGACCAGTTCAATCAAAGTGTTAAAGTTCACAGGCTTCAGTGGTCACAGATAAACAGTATTTCAAAAGAAAATGGAAAGATGAAAGAAAACAAAAGAAAAATGGCATTTTACTTTTCCAACAATAATGTAATCACTGCGACATTTTACGAACCAGTGACCTATGTCAACATAAGTCTTTTACAAACTGTTTTCTGAGGCTTTCACTAGGAAAATGTATGTGTGTATGTTATATTTAAAAGATTTTCAAAACGTGTATTACTATATTGGAGATTAGTGCAACTCCTGGACCAACGAACAGTTGTAAAGAAGTCATTAATGGTCCCATAGTGTGAAAAGAGAAATTTCCTTTTTTGGATTATGAAGCAGGTCCAGGTGCTATATGAATACTGTAAAAGTATCAAAGCGCTCTATCCACAGAGAAATGCACACAGGCCGTATTCAGAAACAATGCCTTATATATATATATATATATATATATATATATATATATATATGTGTTTTTGTGTGTGTGTGTGTGTGTAGAAAGTGCCACTAAAGTGCCATAACAGTCATTCCCTGGCTGCAATGATGGTGCAGAGACTCTGAGAGTGCATATGCGGAAGACCCAGAAACACTGACCAATCAGAGCAGACTGGACTGTTTAATTAGGGGGGGTTTAAAAGATACAGCCGCTTAAACATGGCATTTCACACAGAGGGTAACTACAGGTCTATTCAGACACACAGTATGAGAATCAAATTTGTTTTTTGAACTTTAAAGCATCTAAACATGTTCTAGTAGAAACCCAAAATACAAGTGTGAACCTGAAAATGAGCCTGATATGGGACCTTTAAGTCCAAAATAAGAACTATACACATTTATATATTTTATAAAATTTGCTGTTGTTACTTCAGAAAACAGTGTTATTAACAGAAAACAAAACACTACATAGTGTACAAAGTATTCAAACTATAAGTTGTATATCAGTGTTATGTTACAGCTAAGGGCTTGAAAAAAAGACATTCATTCAAGAAAAAAGTCAACATGTTTGCTTTAAACAGAGAAACTGCCCCACTAAATGCATTTGCTATCATTTAATTTGTATATATACAAAGACAGACTTCCAGACACACACACACACACACACACACACACACACACACACACACACACACACACACACACACACTCAAGTTGATTAGCAGGGCTCCTGTGAGTGTGTGTCACGTTTTAGTGGAAAATTACAGCTCTTTCAACAATTCCTCAGTCGGAATCCCACTCTAAAGTGGATTTTATCTGCAAATCACAATTATTTTGTTCATGCTCTGTTTTAATGGGCACACCCGCTGGGCTGAAGAAGACACTTCTCTATTCATAAATGTATTACTGCCGGGAAATCATTAACTTATTGTTAGCGGCGTGACTGATGGCTTATTGACATGACAACATTCAACCAACACTTTTGTCTTTGAGCCGTACATCCATATCACTAAAAACAATGTCATCTATTTCCATTTCCACCACTCCCTTGTGTGTTTGAGCTTAGTGGAAGGCTTAGTTTCAGTAACTGGGGGGGAAAAAAAGAAGAAAAAAAAAGTGCCCAGCAAGAGATAAGTGAAGGCTGGGTTTCTGGAAAGACTGGAGAGGTTTTCTTAATGACGAGGAATAAGAAAAACAAAAGCACCAAATGCCTCAGTAAATGGGGCAGGAGGGTGTGAGGTGACGTTAGACAGAAATCTCCGTTTGCTGCAAATGACAGACTACTTCTGTTTGCGTCAACTTAGAAGAGCATAGCGATAAAAGCCTAAAGAGTGGCAAAA
Source organism: Perca flavescens (assembly GCF_004354835.1). Classification (NCBI taxonomy): domain Eukaryota; kingdom Metazoa; phylum Chordata; class Actinopteri; order Perciformes; family Percidae; genus Perca; species Perca flavescens. The sequence continues at coordinate 29,635,890 of NC_041336.1, forward strand.
CAGAGCAGAGACGATGAATTGCCATGTGTGTATTATCTGAGAAGTGAAGCGCCGTCTGATATTTATGGCTGGAGATGCAGGAGAGTCATAGAGTCAGACAGTTTGCACAGATGGTGGCCATCCTTGGTCAACATTCAAATAAAAAACCGAAATGAGCGTCTCCCTCTGTGTCCACCTATTTCTCTCTCAGTGAATGCAGACACAGATAAAAGGAGGGGGTGTAAAAGTGTTTAAGTAGGCACGAGTTGTAAAGGAGAAAAAAGCAGAATCGCTATTCACTGCTTGTGCAATCCTTTCTGCCTTGTTGAACTTTATTAAATTCTGTCGTTTTCTCCTTCCCGTCTGGCTCCTTTTGTCAGCTTCTTCTCATGCGTAACTCTTTTTTTTTTTTTTTTTTTTTTTTTTACAGAGGTTTTGTGGAGGTCATTCAGGCTAAAAGAATGTGTCGGTGATAATCATACAACAGTGTACCAATAAGAATCCCACTGAGATCAATCATTGTCAAAAATATAGAGTGGGGAGTTTAAAAGACGACTGCTTATTTTTGACAAAATGTCTGACTTAGTGAGGGTTTCTATATCCTAAAAATGTGCCAAGGTCTGTGTTCACACTGCAGGATATCATGCTGGAATCTGTCCACTCATATCGGATATTAGGAGCGCTTGTTCGTACTGCACCTGATGCCAATATGAATTCACAACAGTGGCCACAATCATATTGAAAACAAATGTTCCTCTTTTAAATGTTTTCATCATATTTCAGCTATATGGAGTCACTTTTTGATTGAATTGGAACTTTATCAAAATAAAATCAAAGTCTCTCTGGTCTCTCTTTCTTCATTCTTGAATGTACTGTGGCGAGCGACTGAGAGTGAGCTGTACCTAGCATCCCGTTGGCGGTGTAACAGTTTATAGGGATCCCGTCTAAATACACTACGCAGTGTGTACAGAACAGACAACTAATAAATATGTCCCGCAGATCTCAAGAGCTCACACTCAACTCTGCACTTCCTTGGGTGCTCAGCCATACACTCGCCACGTGTGAAGCCCATTGGAATGAACCATTGTCGACAAAAACCGAATGACAGAAACACACACAGACAGAGACTCCTTCCATTTCAGTTGGTAAAAATCAGCTAAAAATACAATAAAATATCGAATTGGTGTCCAACACAACAACACACATATGATGTCATTATACTAATTTCAAAGTGGACTAAAAATACTAAAAACTAAAGACTAAAAAAGATGTTTTGACCTGAATGCCACAGGTAAGAGTTGAAGATATGTGATATGAATACATGCACATCAAGACACTTCCACAACAAAATGTCAAAAAAGTCACATCCTGGCAGTGTATACAGGACAGGGAATCTTAACAATCCTGTCTCCTTTAAAGGTGCTGCACTCAAAATACTTGAAAAGAAAGTGGACTTGGATTGCCTCCACAAGGCTCCACATGCTCTGAATATCGAGTACAGTCCCTAATACATTTTATTTATATACTTATTTGCAAGAACAATTAAGTTTTGGGAGAAATTTAATTCCCCCTGAATTAAGTTTTGTATCAATATAAGTAGGAAACATGGGTTCAAGGACACTGAGGCACTAAGGAGGGTAACGTTTAAAAAGCCTTTATTATATTTCTTGGCTAAATCATTAAAACAAGGCAATGCGTTTCGGCCGTTGAGGCCTTCATCAAGGCAAGTATTGAATGCATTTGAACTGTATCTTATAGCCTATTGGCCAGTAGTCACATGGACAGTAGGAGAAGAGGCACATGATTGTTGTGGAAAGGTAGTCACATGACAGACCATATTCAGCAGTAAATGAATCAGCAATGGACCTTTTTCACAGCAGACATTTTGACTTGTCATAGTAGGAAAAGCACAGCTGAAATTGATAACCTTAACGATGGCTCAATTCCATCAAGTGTCCCAGTAAGCTGTTTCAGTGAGTCAGCATGCTCAATACCAGGACCTCTCCTAAGTGGAATGCAGCCATCATTAATGGTTTTGAATACACCTGTGCTTTTCCTACTATGACATGTCAACATGTCTGCCGTGAAAAAGGTCTACAGTCAGACAATATAAAGACAAAAATAGCAATAAACAAGGAAAGGAAAAAAAAGAGCAAAAGATACATACCAAACATTTAAACCTCTTTCAACACTTCCTACACAGCCGAGCAACACTCCATGCAGACTGCATTGTCAATAAGTAGGAAACATTTTTAGTGAACGTGTTGAGTCACAAAAAAAATAGTTTTTATTAATGCTTTAGCAGCAAGCTACTGCAAGCGTAAACAAAATCTTTTTTTTATACTTATGTTTAAAGGTCTCATGACATGCTGCTTTTTGGATGCTTTTATATAGACCTTAGTGGTCCCCTAATACTGTATCTGAAGTCTCTTTCTTGAAATTCAGCCTTGGTGCAGAATTACAGCCACTAGAGCCAGTCCCACAATGAGCTTTCCTCTCTCTCCTAATGAGTAGGAGAGAGGGGGGGCAAGGTGGAGAGTGGGGGTGTGGCCTTGACCAACTGCCACTTTGCTTGTTTGAAAGCCATGATGTTTTTCTTTCATGGGCGGGCCAAATTCTCTGGGCGGGCAAAGCAGAGAAAGGGGAGGTAACCTTGATCCTTAAGGAGCAAGATTCCAGATCGGCCCATCTGAGCTTTCATTTTCTCAAAGGCAGAGCAGGATACCCAGGGCTCGGTTTACACCTATCGCCATTTCTAGTCACTGGGGTACCATAGGCAGGCTGGGGGAACTCATATTAATGTTAAAAAAACCTCAAAGTGAAATTTCCATGCCATGGGACCTTTAATCACTGAGAGCACTTAGTTTAAGTTATGAAAAAACCCTGGGTTATTAGATATTTAAAAAAAAAGTGACTTGAAGTTTGAAACATGTATCTTCTTCATCTTACCAAAGTGCCTAAACCTACTACATGTAGGACTTAGGAAGTGAATCCCGCTCCCCAGTGTTGCAGCATCTACCCTCACCACCTCTTTGTACATACTGTATGTATATTGCTTGATGTACAAAAACATAGAACTTTCTCCACAGGAAGTAGCTTTTTGAACATATGGTTCATGAGAACAGGCTGGAAGAAAAACGTCGGCATTCAATTATATTTCTGTCAAAACTTATCTGAGAAAAAAGAGATTATAAATTTATAAGGTAACAACTAACAAGGTTGAATCTCAAACATTTTCACATGATAGCTCCAAAAAAGACACATATTAGAACAAAGATCACCAAGGTTTTGTGTAAAGGCCCAGACACGTTGATCAGACGGCCGACCCTCGGCAGAAAAGGCAGTCGGACTGATCAGTCTCCCTGAGTTGGTCAAAAAAGTGCCTCAGAACACACCAAAGTGACATGACGTATCTGTATTGTCACCCAAAAATGAAAACCGGCAGCTGATTGGACGAACGTGTCACGTGGGTCTGGTTTCTCCGGAAATTCAAAGACAGACTGTCATGACGGCTTGTTCGGAATACAATCTCATATTGTACTAAAATAGTTCACCAAAACGTGTTTCTGAAAACATTTTGGAAATAGGCCGTGCAGTTGCTAAATCTGACTTCATTTCAGATCGACAAAAGTCAGTTTAAAAGATTTTCGTGAGATTTTGAGAGACTCTAGTCACGCTAGTTTCCGGGTTAGCACTCTACCAATCAGACGGGTCATTTGAGTCCGACTGCCGGCAGTGCCCGCCCCGCCGATTATACATGTCAAATCGGCCAAAATGAAGGACAATGGCACAGAACACACCAAACAGACTCGAGTCACTGACCTCGGAAGACTGTCCGACGGCCGATTATCGGCTCGGTGTGTCTGGACCTTAAGGATGTATGTTAAGAGACAGTGGAATCATATGTAGTGAATTAACCCTTGTGTTGTCCTTGAGAACATTTGGGTTTCTTTCAACCAAATTGCCCAAAAGTATTACTATCATTGACGTTTGGGTGTTTTATTCAATTTTATAGCATTATTCTGACTAAACTTTGACAGTCCATGATTATCTATAAACAACCTCTGATCTTAGCTATTAAGTCAAAATAATTAACTAAAATAAATAACTTTCTGGTTTTCTTTAACTCAAAAATTAGACATCATTTCATATAGGCTAAATGAGGTTTACTGACCATACTGTAAATTCCAAAATGAGTGTAAAAAATGGTGGTAATAAGTTGGTGGTAGTGTTCACTAGTGGTAGTGGGAAAAAAGTGTGCTACATGCTACAAAACTGTTGAAAAGCGACAAAAATGTTGAAAAGAAATACGTGACAAAATCAAAAGTGTCAATGTTCAATTTTGACATGGGAGGACAACACAAGGGTTAAATGACAATGTCGTCCAGGATGTCTATGTGAATCACAGCGGCTCTGCCGTCTTTCTTTTCTTTCTTTGTTTTCCGTCTAAGAGACAAGTATGGTCTGGAAGTATGTCTTTAGTCTGGCCATTCATTACGGCAGATAGGAAAGCCAGGCTAATGGATATGAAAGTCCAATCAAAGTGGCCAGGAAAGGGAGATTAGGGATGAGTCACCATATTCCTTCTTCTTGACAACCATGTCATGCCTCGCAGCCTCTCCAGAGACATTGCTGATTGATGCTTATCTTTCATCAGTCCAGCTTTAATCTGACATTCCACGTGCTTTATAATCATATCAGCAGAAAATCTATATCACATCAGCCTCTGTTTCCCTGTTCCCCCACCTGTGGAGCAGAATATACTTTGAAAGAAAAATAAAAACTGAAAAAAGCTGACAGTAGTGAGAGGCACGTCTTTATCTATTGATCACATTGTGAAGATAGAAAAAAATAATATATATATATATATATATATATATATATAAAAGATTGAGAGGAGATGAAGACGGAGGGTAAGGAAAAACAAACAGTTTTAATGACATTGCAAGAAGTGTTAAAACAAACAAACAGTGGAGCGAGACAAAGTGCAATCACTGACCTTTGTTCAAAGAAGCCATCTAATCTGTTTCCACTTTACTTAATTAGAAAAAAGCAGAGGGATTTTTAATGTGCACAGTGTTAATGGGAAACAGCTCACAGGTGCTAATTAAAAAGGAAGAAAAAAAAAACTGATCTCTTTGGTAACTTTGAGTCCATTAATCTATATATTCATCCATCACAAACTTAGCAAACTTATCTCTGATTATATGCGCACTATTTTTAATGCCAAATAATAACCCAAATGTTATGAAATCTCATGTTTGCCAATACATGAGGCTACTCAGTAGGAATAAATGTTATGTAAACACACAGTTATTGTGAGCTATGCATTACAGGGTCTGGCCTTTGTCAAACCTGGGAGCTCGGTAATATAAGCTCTTTCTCTCCATGGCTGATGGCGTTTCCCCACTGAAGGCTACAGCTTTGTGAAGACAGACAGTGATTAACCACTGCTTTACAGCTTTTCACAGAGGTACCATGTGTGCCCTTGAGGTGGCTAATACATTCATTTCCTCTTTCACTTTGACTGTTAAAAGAAGCCGGCACTGAGCTGCCAAAACAGCGTTTCATGTCATATAATCCAGCAAGCATTTGATGGACAGCAGAAGGTGGCCAACTTTAATATGGACTAAAAATCATGAAAATGGCACAAAGTTATATAATGCAATGCTAAAAATATCAGGTTAATGTTAGAACATGTTCATTGTAAAACCGCTTTCTAAACTGTTGTCAACTGAAAGTTTTAAAGAAAATGTTTGAATGTGTACGTTCACACACACACACACACACACACACACAATTATTTAAAGTACGTCTATAATCTTCTGTTTTATAGTTAAAAGCTGTAGTTTGTGCTACACTTTACATTTATCTGACAGATGTAAAACTAGTTACTTTGCAGATAAAATTTTTTAATAGACTACTATATTACTAATAATGTTAGAAAACATAATGCCTTTAAAATAGTTAGAAAAGCAAGTAGGTCTGCCCTGACCAGCAACAACATTGCAATTCTGCTTACATATTAATGTGTCAGAAATAATAATAATACAATATAATAATGTGCATGGATACTTCTGTGTGTACTTAAAGGCCCTGAACACTTAACTTTCTCAATTAGCTTCATACTATGAGTGATTGGAACATTATTTTTGGCCATTGATTTTGGTTATTTTACATCACAAATTTCTGTATTGTTGTCACTGGCCTTCACACTGGTCAGAATTTTGCTGTTTGATAGTTTGGTCGGCTGTCAATCAAATGTGATCAAACCACGCCCACACAGTCCCTCCCGATAAAACTGAGTATGTGCTTTTCAGGATCTTACTGTAATAAATAATATTTGAAGATTTTAAAGATAAAACTAGACTTTGATAGTTTCTTATCTAGTCATGAATATTTAATATTAGAGTGAAATTACAAGATTTTACATTTTGAATCCAGGACTTTTACTTGTAATGCAGTATTTTTTACATTGCAATATTGTTGCTTTCAATATGTGCAGCATCTGAATATGTCTTCTACCACTGTATATTTAAATATTGATGCAAGTTGTCCGAATGTTTTGATTTTAAATCATATCGTTCACTATTTCTTAAAATATGTCAATTTAAAACAACAAACAAAACAATTATGTGGTTTTACTTTCCTTAAAAAACTCATAATAGCTCAAAATAATGTTCTTTTTGCATAAATGTGTTACAATAGATTTGTTTCCTTAACATTCACAACAAAAACACACAGTTAGCTTCCAACGGGACATAGGACCCGGTAGCTGATGAGCTCAACACCATGCTATGCAACCTTAACCACATTAAAGCCCCCTCTTGCATGGACAGTGTGTGGTCTGCCTTTCGGGGAACAGCAGGGGATGCAGGAAACAAATTAGCTTTCTTGACCTTGGCCCAAGTTTCCCTTCCAGCCCTCACCCCTCCTCCTCCCCCTCCTCCTCCTCCTCCTCCTCCTCCCTGGCCTTCATCTGGCCACTTCAAGGGTCAGCTGGATGACAACACGCCTCTGTTGTCCTCCACAGTGGGGATATATTCAGATGAGAAGCTCATATAGGCCTGACATGCATTGTGGGAAACAAGGTTAAGGAGTTCAGTTTATATATGAGGTCAACTGGATGTGGTCAAAATGATTACCGGTCGTACAATGACGTGCTTATGATGCAGAGCATACAAAATAAAAAGGGGTATAAAACGAAATATGTCATGTTTTTTCGGCAGTGGTGGAAAAAGTATTCAGATCCTTTACTTAAAGGTGCAGTAAGCGATGCTGAGCAAAGATTGTTGATATCTGTACTCAACTGCCAAACAAATACAGCCCCTTCAGAAGCTCCGCCCGATTGGGTGAAATAGTGTTTTGTGGCTCGTGCACTCATTTCTGTTTGTTTTCCATTTACACAGCCAGGGCTGTGTATTAACACCGGATTTTTTTTTTTTTTTTTTCAGTGCTCACAGAAAATAGAGCTAAGTGGCAGTGAGAAGATATTCGCTGAATTTGACAAAAAGTGTATTGGATTAACATCCCTTACTATGCCTTTGAGGAAAAGTACTAATGCCACACTGTAAAAATACTCCATTACCGGTAAAGCAGGATTTATGCTTCTGCGGAGGCTACACACGGTAGCCTGCTGCGGAGGTGGGCGTGGTCTGCAATCAGCCGCAGTGGAGACAGGTGTGGGGATAGCTCATGAGATTAGTGCCAGGTGAGTTCATTGTCTCAGCTGATTCTTGTTGGACTGATTACTCTCTCCCTTTATTTGCAGTAGCATACTGACTCTTCCCCACACCACAGAGAAAGGACATATGACTGTGAGATATTGTTTTCTTTGTTTTTTTTGTTAAAAAAGTGGAGAGCAATGGGCTGTGCGCCTGACCGTAGCCCACGGTTTGTGGTTGTGAAGTCTTGTTAAAAGCGTGTGAGCAGTAAGAATGAATTCTGTTGCTTTTGAATTGTCCGTTTCGGCAGTGGATTTGTGCTGACGGTAACCCACGGTGGCAGCGAGACCTGCTACACTTACGGAAGTGGCCTGAAGTTTCTACTTGTGCGTGCGTTGGTGTGAGCGTCGATCTCTTTAAGAGAACAGCAGGACCGGCATGTGCGTGTCCGTGGGGAGTGTGTGGTGGAGCGAGTGAGAGCAGGGTGCGAACTACGGGGGAGCTAGGGGGAGCTCGGCTCCCCTTAATAAGACATGGTCTCCCCTGAAAACAGGATTTGTGAAATGTTGGGGGGGTCTCTAAAAATATTGACTGTGTCATTTTGACGTGCAATTTCAGTTTTGTGTAATGTGATCAACGTGGATTATTATGTGTAAAACTCCAAAAATATCATTCATTCATGCATGATGGCGATTTACACCTAATTCACTTCAATAAAGATAACTATACATGCTATTCTTGTTATGAGCATCAAGGCATGGTGGCGCTGCAGTGCAAATTCAACTCATGTTTAGTAGGCTACATGTTAACTCAAAGATTCATGGAAAAAATATAAACGTTGGAGGCCATTAATCGGCGCGCAAAGTCCTTGAAATCCATTCTGCAGTAAGCATCATATAGCCATGGCAAGAAGAAAACAAGGCAGTTTAATTCATTTTGGTTTTACTAAGAAATTGTGTAGCAATGACGTTAATAGCACGACTAATTCACCTGTTGCAAGCCCTGTTAGCACATCTCCCACCGGGGTGACCATGCAAGAAGACGCTAAAGAAATAATGTCCTCTCTGGCTGAAGGTGATCCTAACCCCTCTTGCTCCTCTCTCTCCCATTTAAATTGGAACAGCCAGCAGTGGAGAGACTGGAAGAGCCCATATAAATGGCTGTTTGTTAAGGATGGAAGCTTGGGGTGAGTTGCTAAGGTCTAATTGAACGGAGGAATTATGGTATTCTTTGGTAGCCTGAGTAACTTTAACCGTTGTTCATGTGAAATCTCAAAGACAGCCTGATGCTTTGTTTATAGACTATTTTTGTGGCTGGATGTTTGACCTATCTATTCCTGTCGATAAAGTATAATAGGGTAAATCCCGTAGTGCATACACTTGTAGCTGTTAGCTCGAAGGCCACGGTATAGTTCGAAAACTGAGTGAGAGAGTGACGTCCATTAGCCGCGGAGCGAGTACCGACTCTAGAGGCATAGTGGGAGAAACAAAGTGTCTCCCTTGTGCTTTCTGACCACGGTGGGAAATCTGTGGAAGGAAAAGTTAAAGGTCCTATGACATGCTGCTTTTTGGATGCTTTTATACAGGCCTTAGTGGTCCCCTAATACTGTATCTAAAGTCTCTTTCCCAAAATTCATCCTTGGTGCAGAATTACAGCCACTACGAGCCAGTGCCACAATGAGCTTTCCTTAAGACGTGCCATTTCTGTGTCTTTAGCTGTAAATGCTATTAAAGAGAAAGGTGGGGCAAGGTGGGGGTGTGGCCTTGACCAACTGCCATGCTTCACTTGTTTGCATGCCATGATGTCTCTCTCTTTCTCATGGGCGGGCCAAATTCTCTGGGCAGGCAAAGCAGAGAAAGGGGAGGTAACATTTCCCCTTATGATGTCATATAGGGAAGATTCCAGACTGGCCCATCTGAACTTACTTTTTCTCAAAGGAGGACCAGGATACCCAGGGCGTGGTTTACACCTATCGCCATTTCTAGCCACTGGGGGATCATAGGCAGGCTAGGGGAACTCATTAGTGTTAAACCTCAAAGTGAAATTTTCAGGCCATGGGACCTTTTTTTAAAGTGCCCATATTATGGAAAAAAATCACTTTTTCTGGGATTTGGGGTGTTATTTTGTGTCTCTGGTGCTTCCATACGCATACCAACTTTGAAAAAAATCCATCCATGCTGTTTTGAGTGAGATACGGGTTTCTGAATGTGTCCTGCCTTCAGTCTCCTGGTGAGCTGTTCAAAATCTGCACGGCTTTTTATGTCATTAGCTGAAACGAGCTGGCTAACCGCAACCGTTAGCATGCTAGCGCTAACATGCTAATGCTAGCATGCTACCTCGTTCTCAATGGCAAAGCACTGCTACAACACACAAGTTCACCATAATCTACAAAGGAACTACTTACATGTGCACCCTCGTTTAGAAGTCTCCCAGCTAATCCTGTCTTGTAACTGACTGAAGTTGGAGAAAGAGTCTTTCTTAAGTAAAAGTATGTATCATGAAAATGTACTTTAAGTATTAAAAGTATTGCTGTCAAACGATTAAATCGTGATTAATCGCATTACTGTCATAGTTCGCAATAAATCGCACATTTTTATCTATTCTAAATGTCCCTTGATTTCTTTTTGTCTCATTAATTTTTTTTTCCTCATTTTCATGCTTTATCGACATGGAAAAGGCTTGGTTTGTGCAAATGTTTTTTTTGTATTGAAAACAACATTGGCATATACTGTAGAGTTCAATTTAACACTAACATTTTCACTTGGACCCATTTAACTATGGCTGCAGTAAGTTTGTTCTTAGTTGTGGTATCCATGTGCTTCTGTCTGAAGTCATCCATAGATGCCTGGCTTTGACGAGTGGGCGGAGAATTCGCATCAGCTGTGTGCTTGGCCATCAAGTGGTATTTCAGGCTGGACGTGCTGCGATGATAGCTCAGTTCACAACGACAAAACACACAGATCACTTTGGTCTCGTCATCCACTCAAAACATAACGTTAGCCTAGTACTCTTTGGCCGGCTCGCAAGCCCAAACAAATGTGTGCGGTGTGCCTGTTTTGTTTCCGGTCTAGCTAGATCCGTTGTAGTGTTGTAGTTTTTCTAACGTCACTAGTTGTTGCAACAGCATGTGAAACAAACTACGAAGTTTGCTAGGCCAAAAAGAACATTAATCTTGCGATAAAAACATGTACCCCGTTAAAATGGGTTTGCGTTAACGCGTTTAACTGACAGCACTAAATAAAACATCTTATTTTATGAAGTACATGTTTTGTGTGCAAAAATCTTAATTTGTATGGTAACAAAACATGTCAGATGAATGTAGTGGAGTAAAAAGTACAATATTTCTCACTTAAATGTAACGGAGTAGAAGTAGAAAGTGGCATGAAAAGACAAGTAAAGTACAAGTAACTCAAATTTTTACTTAAGTACAGTACTTGAGTAAACATGTATTAAAGCTGTTATATACTAGACACGTCCAAGGTGGCGCGCAACATCGTGACGTCAAAATGATGTAAAATCCGGCCGGCGCGTCCGATTTATGGCACGCGAGCCGAGGTCGCGCACGGCTCTTTTTTTTTCCAGCGGCGCGCGACAAAGCGGAAATAGGAGCCCTGAACGAGTTCGCCGATAACCGGATGTCAGGACTCTCACAGTGACCGCAAGTCTCTCTGGTAAACTTACTGTGTTAAGATGAGCTCTTTTATGGTGAATGAAAGGCTTGATCCAGCCAAGTAGGTCACTGAATCAAATCGAAGCATTGACGGCAATGCCGCTGCCAGTTCTGCCGTTGTTTACCTTTGTCTTCTTCTTCTAGTCCGTAGAAAGAGCAACGTCGGTAGCCTTTGCTCATTAGCGCCACCTCTGTTCAGGAGAAGACTGCAGCTAGTGTCGCGACCACCAGCGCAGGTATAAATAGTCACCGCGATTTCATGACGTCACATATGAAAGCGCCTGCTCAGCTGCGGTTACTGTAAAACACGCTTTAGTTACATTCCACTGCTGCTGTTGGGTCTCTACAGTCTGAGCCAAATGAAACAAGCAAGGCTTGATATAAGGCGCTAAATGAAGACCGCTAAACTTCAGCATGGGATGAAACGGGGAAATCCCTTGAAGAAGGAACGTTTCCTGACAACATGAAGCAGGCACACTCTTTTCCACCCTCAGTCTGCAAGGTCAAGATTGCTGTCACACTGCCACTGTGCATGAGAAGTAGATTTTTCTAACATTTTAACACGTTTAAAATCTCCAAAAATGAAAGACCTTTGGCTATAAGAGTGAAAGGAATCCTTTCAACGATAGATGTTGGCTTGTAACACCAACAGGCAAATCTAATTCTCCCAGTTCACGCGAAAGCACGTCTATGTGCATCAGTGTTCAGCCTGAGAGCGAAAATAACCTGGGGTGTCCGGGGGTAGGGAAGTAGCAGACACTATATTAATGCTCATGCTCTTCATTGATCTATGAGGACTCCTTAATCTTGTGGGCAGCATCCTCCTACATATATTTCATAATGTCATACATTGTGCATCGATAACACCGGTACGGGCCTATGTTTTTGCATGCTGGCTCACAGCATTTATTGATCCCAGAGTGAAATAAACATGTCTTTAACACATGGGCCTGTCACTCCTTGCAGATATAACAAAATTGTCAAGCCAAGGTCCCCGGTATTACACACTCTGACGATGACAGGAATCGATAGTCAACATGACAAGATATCACCTGCAAACTTAATAACTGTCCGGATGGAAAATGGGGCGGTTAAAAAAGGCACTTGTGTGTAGTTAAAGGAAAGCAAACGCATGCTTGAGATGCATGTTTATTGCTCACCTTCCTTAAACTCTCTGCGCTGGGGATTATATTTATTTGCTGTATGATTCAACTGGTGTTCTGGGAATGGATGACAAAAAATACATACAGTAAAATGACTCAGGGGCATGGCTTTGGCAGTGTATCAAATTGACCATATCCTTATGACTAAACGGTAGCTTAAGCCAGAGCAATTTCCTCTGTATTTTCTGCAGGAAGGCATGTAAAAATGATTATAGGTGTGAGCTTTGAGTAACGTTTAGGCAGTATGGGTTTTCAAGAGCCAAAGCTAGTGGATACTGGCTTTTATTTCATTTTATTTGCACTGATGCTGCCAACAGCTATTTTGTTTTTACAATTTTTGAGCTATATTCACTTTTTTTTCCATGTCAAAATATGGGATAAGCCCTGGATTGATTGTTAGACTTGCCTCTTCTATCCCATTTGAACTTCTCTTGTTGATAAAACATGCTAATTTTTCATTGTTTACTTTAATTTGTATTCTATGGATTTTGACACATTTCATACATTTATTCATTACCAATGTGTTAATTGTCCTAGTTTTTTTTAGGCTTGGCTCTCCTTTTTCAATTGGTTGTTGCAGCCTGTGACTGTAGTGTAAAGATATTGCTGTTTTGACTGTATATTGAGAGTTTGATGCCTGACGAACGTCCATGACCAAAATAGTGTATCTGTAATAAACTCAGATACAACATTTTTCTTTTGCGTGATTTAATTATCCTATATCAACCGGTCTATCGGGTGTGAACTGGAAAACCCCTAGCATGCCAAAGCATGACAAATATGAAAAACATTCCCCCTTAAGTAAAAGAAAAGTCCTAATTTAAACCTTCACTGCAACTCTCAACTGGAACCAGGAACAGGAAATTAAACTGTTGAATGAAAAGTGTGCAAAAATATCACATTTAAGGCAGGCTTATATGTGAATGAAATGACTGATATCAGATTATCAGCCCAGTATGTTTTAAACCTAAGAGTGTAAACTGATCAACTGGCAGTTAAAGTGTGTGTGTGTGTGTGTGTGTGTGTGTGTGTGTGTGTGTGTGTGTGTGTGTGTGTGTGTGTGTGTGTGTGTGTGTGTGTGTGTGTGTGTGTGTGAGATCACATGGCAGGCAGTCTCAGTCCAGACAGTAGGAAGTGAAAGTGCATGGTATTCCGCTGTACAGTGCAATCACTCTTCTCGTTTTACTCGCAAAGCAGCAGGAGATATTTGAAGACCAAGGACAGAGGACGAGCCCCGGTTTTAATGATGTAACAAGACGACAAGGAATTAGAAAGTGTGAGCATGCACTTTTAGTTTAAGATCCGGCATGTGGAATGACAAGAAGCAAGAGGAGTTTCCTAGAACAACCACCAGTTATAATGAGAGAAGATGGGATATAAATACATGAGCAAATATTCATTATATGAAGGAAAAAAATCTTTTTATTTAACTAAACGGTTAAATAAAAATATTTTTTTTTCTTCATATAATGAAGAAAAAAGCACTACTTTTTTAATCAATTGGGCATCATTTTTGTGATAAGATGCAGACATGAAAATATGTTTTTCTAAAACAATAATGAATGTTTATAATTTTAATTTGAAAGAACACGACCTAAATATAGCCAATGTCAACAAATAAAGTTGTTCCTAATTGTTGAAAATGTTTGTGTTATAAAAATACTAAGAGCTTGACACTGTGCTCACTGTTAGAAACCCTATTTTGTTTCTTCTGCAGTTTAATGAGCTGAACCTTGGAAATATTTTGGAGAGAAAAAAAAGGGGAGACAAACTACCAGTGATTTTTTATTTTTATTTTGTCATGGTGTCTGACATCAAGGGAGGGAGAGAAGGGCAAACATGAGGTTTGACGAATACAGTGGCAGATGTGAAAGTGTGCAAAATAAAACGAAAGGGGGATCGCTATTTGTGTGCAATGAAGAAAGACATAAAAAACCGCCTCGCACTGAGATAGTGGCTCTAAATGAAATACCTGGAGATTGCATGTTGCTTTGCATTTGCAGGGGTATTCAATTTTAATTAGGGTTTTGGAGACATCTTTTATCAGACTGTCACTAATATCTCTCTCTCTCTCTCTCTCTCTCTCTCTCTCTCTCTCTCTCTCTCTCTCTCTGTCTCTCTCTCACCCCCCCCCCCCCACCCTCTCTCTCAAACACACACAAACACATACTCATCATTTGGAAATGCAAATACACAGCAACAAGAAATAAAAAAAATTAAGAAATAAAAAGATTTATGTAATAGTACGACAATTCGTCTGATGCGCACATAATCAAAAAGCAATGAATTGGGGGACAAAACCACCGCCCCATTTCATATTGAAGAAAAAAACCATTACCTCTACTTTTTAATTGCATTTTCTTTGGGGCAAACGTGATAATTAATTTTGCTCAGGGAGACGCACATGAACCAGTAACAAGAATATACAAAAAATGGTAAATAGTATTCTTGCCTTCAGTCCCAGAATCTAAATTCCAACATGCTAACTATATAAAAGCATATTGTGGGACAGGATGAAAGGAAATAATACATCTCCCTCTGCTGCATTGTTCAGGGACAAATAGGCTAGCTGTTTTTTTTTTTTTTTTTTTTTTTTTTTTTCTCAGTAGACGTCATGATTTAAAATTGAACGCCATAAAAAAGGGAGAGGAAATGCCAAAGTTGTAGTGAATTTATTTGTAAATTAAAAGTTGGAAGATTAATTTTACCTCCAAATCTTCAGAAACACAAACAAAATATACTTTAGAAAAGCATTAGAACTCATAATCATTTTCTTCAGAGGAAGGAATTTTCTCATATTTAGTATGATGATTAAATTGACATCAACTTTATTCGACAGTGGGATTTATGCCTTAATCCATCGATATGGTTAAAACTATTTACATGCAATTTTATACTTATTAAATACAAAAAAGTACAAACAGCTATTAACCCACACTAAAGTGCATTTTTTTTTTTAAAAGTGTCAACGTTGCCGTAAAACAAAGGCAGCTTCTAGCTATAAAATGCCACCCCTCCCCTCCCCCCCCCCCCCGGCCATTGTTTCTATCTGTGTGTGGTGTGGTGTGGTGGTTAGCCTGTCTCCCTCTCTTCATTCCTAGCCCTCTTCCATTGTTAGTCACCTTGTTTATTGGCTGGAGCAGCCGTGGCGTACTGGACATCATCTGAAACTACAAACGACAGGATGCAATAAGCTGGAGAATAGCAGCAATTTGAGGAAAGTTCTCCATTCACCAGAGCTCCCTAACTCTGTCTTCTTATCCTGGGCAGAAAATAAAAAAATCAATACGGGCTCACAGGGCTTGATAAAAGTGCTGGACAGGGAGAGAAGCAACGCTGGATATAGTAAATTAAAGTGATCAAAATTTTCCAGTCGACTCAGCCCACAGCCTACGTAAACTAACAACCCTGTCTCCACAACTGTCCATCATCCTCCTCCACCCACCATCTTTATTCTCTCCTTTAACTTTATTTCAACCTTTCCGTTTCATTGTTTTTCCATGCCATGAATGTTTCTTGTTTTTATTTTTCAATTGTATAAAATTGACATGACCGAAAATGGTTCATTATTTTTCTAGTTTTCATAGTTGAAATACTTGGGGCAAATGAGAAAATCTGGGTGTTTTTTTTTTTTTTTTTTTTTTTTTTTTTTCTTTTCTGTAGATAACTGCAACAAGAATTTCTCTTCTTGGAGGTGCAATGGGTAGCAAGGCAAGATTAGCTGCTATTCATCATTTATGCTACTACTGCACACGTGTTGTCTGCTTTGCTCACTGACCTGGACACAGGTTTAAGAGCTATAGTGTATGTAACATTTAAAGCATCCTTGCCAAAAACTGTGATACTTAACCTGGTTTAATTGGATTTGTGGCAACTTATGGGAAGCACAAGCTGCACACACATTGACTCGTTATAAAGGTTATATGCCGACAGTGTTAGCAAACACTTGCCTATTTACAAATCCAGTAGACATCGCAACATTAGCATACTTTAGGGATTGTGTTATAATACATTCTTCTCTCACCCTTTAGCTCTGTTTTGGTCTCCACCAACACCTGAGGGAAATACATGTCTCTTTAGCTGCTAAATGCTCAACTACATTCACCAGCTAGTTGCCAACTTTGTCCATCTGAGATTCGGTGCTGAAGGTAGTATACGGTGGGTTTGTCCTTGCCTTTTTTGCTGAAAACAACAGCCTGCTACTGCTGGGAACGATGTTGAGAGAAGTGAGACTCAATCAAACAATAATTGCTGTGGTCCAGAAAACCGAAAACAATAAGCTGAAAGAAGCTAAACTAAAACAAGCTAAAGATCTGTAGAAAGGTCTAGGAGAGACTATCACGACTGGCTGGGCGTGCCTACTCAGTATGCCTTGCAGAAAGCCCCAACCATACTAAACCTCTGCTTGACGCTAATGTTAGCCTAGCTGCGATGCTAACCGGCACTATGAACTGGTACTGGAACTGGAACTTGAACGTCAGGTCCAGGAGGAGAGCCGCTCAGCCAAGATACCGTAGGGCCAAGCAGCAGAGTAAGTTTTACGAAAATAATTGGGGATTGTGTAATTTGTGAAGGTTTTACATGCTGCCCAGACAACACTTCCTCATACCTAAAGAACAGAATAGGTTGATACACAAAGACTCCCAAAACGGCACATACAACCATTCTATTTACTGCCACACTGTAGCAGTTTAATCATGCGATCGTAATCATGTGACAATTCTATTTACCATTAACGGGCGCATTTTTACTCAACGTAAGTGACGTTGTGAAATGGAAGTACGAAAGTTTAGGCAACAAAATACTTTGGGATTGGCTTAAAGTGAGTCACATAAAACTACTGACAGGAGGACGCAACATGACGGACATCATTGTGTCACAGACTAAGGTCCGTTAAACCGAATGACCGTTGACTTTTGGTTTCACATAGGCGTCAAACCCTCTTTAGGTAAAAGTCCTGTGTTTTTCTGACCCACCCACCACCCTAACCTATTCCCTCATCCTGATACTGGCGAGCTTATACTTCACCTGACTTCCCAGTTTACCCTGGCAATAGTTACTACAGTCGCGAGAGGTCGCCGCCTAACAAGAAACGTCATGTCGGTCATTTAGAGCAGCTTGCATAATCAACCCATATGGTCGTTTTCTGGGTGAGGACTAGCTAGCTAATAAAACAAATTGAAAGTTTAAACCACACAAACACTAATTCAATTACAGTAATGCCGGTAGCAGCTGACTCCCTCTGCTAACACACACTCCATGCCAGCCCTGCACCGGGCCCCCCTTGGCAACTTGTCCACATAACAGTAAGAAGGGATTAATAGGGACTGGCCAATCCAGTCCAGTCTCATGGTGTGTGAGCTTTACCACACAGCTAAGATAATATGCCAGCAACAATAACTGCAATTGGATGGCTGTGTGCTCTAGTGAGTGGGAACATCCGTTGTCTTTTCATCATCTTATTTTATATTGAGATTATGATATTAGTTGAGGATTTCCACTGCAATTTACTTCTTTAATATAATTACATCTGCACTATATCGTTGGTGGCTGGGGCATCAACTGACTTATCACTAGAACTGTGTTGTTTTTTTTAATGTGATAACTAATTAGATATAGGTCACCGGGGCTAACGTCGTGCAAATACCAACCCCAACTGACAACCAAGCTGCCTCAACTGACCTACCTCCAGTGTGTGTTTTCGTGTCTTCCTGTTCCGTGTGTGTGTGTGTGTCAGAGATCGGCTCAGAAGAAACACCAACCACTCATGCCAGCACTGGATGTGGCCTTATATCCTGTTAACCCGGTTTTGACAGCCTTGGGACACTTAAATCCAGCCGTAACCCTGAGTAACACACACATGTCCTTTTAGCTCACATCACAGCTTAACTGTTTTAGTGACCAGGAACCCTCTGTGGCCAAAAGCCAAAAGCCTGCATAGTCCACTCATTCTCCTTTTCAAATTGTGCGTATGGTGCAACATAATACTAATGTAGAAAAGCAAAAGTACAGGTTGAGGTTTCCTGAGATGCAAAAATAACGGGAAAGTGGCTCAATTTAGGGGGCTCTACATCAGGTTGTGTATGCATACTTACACTATGGTTACTTACAAGTTAACATACCTTGAGGTCAAACTTTTGACTACCTGTCTCCTAAAAGTTACGTTCCCATACCATAAAACCGCATTCTCAATCATGTTTCAAGAAGACGTATTTTGTCCCAGATACGGTTAGTCTTTGTACTGTGTCCCAAATATGTTTCTAATCAAAGGCCGCGAAAGTCTGCGTAAGGAGGAGGTCGGGGGGATGCATGAGTCAAACAAACACAGGACGTTCATGTGTGTGTTGACTTGTTTATGTACTTAACTTACATAAGTAACTTAAATAACGTAACAAATTTGAACCCAAACCATGATCTTATTTTAAATCTAATCTAATTATCCATCTGTTTTATTAATCTTGTGTTAGCCTGTCTGTTTCTATATTTATCTATTTTAATCTCTTTATAAAGGAAAAGGATTCCAATTACAAATGCCACAAGAGTCAATCCAATTGAAAAACAGTTGGCAGTCCTGCGTTGCACGTAAAACCCTAAGAAAAGATTACAGAGGGGGCCATCGCGTGCATATTCGAGATGCGATGACTTAAATGCATCACTCTGAAACTATTTGCCTAAGTGTTTCTGTCAGAGTTGCAAAGCAGCCAATTAATTGCAGGTCTTTACTGTATGCTGCGGAGTAGTTCAGAGAATCAGCCATAAAGCCCCTGAAGCCGAGCAACAGTGTAGAAACCTGTAACCATGCTGGAGTGTAAAGATTAGGATTATTACGTTCACGATGAAGGAAAAACAGCCTGCACCGCATATTGTGTTACACTGTAAAGCAAACCTAACACATTTTTAAATGATTGACTTATTCCAAAATCAATACGAGCTTTGTTTGCTGTAATATTTCTTGCTTGTAATCCAACACATGATGTAAGTCTGTGATCGTCCGTACGCACGGTTTGCAGCAGGTGCTTCTGAAGCTAAGCTCATCCCCACAAAGCGGGATCGATGAGCACGTTGCCATGTAAACACACACATCCATACCTCCACCCCCCATGCAATACACACACACACAAACACACACACACACACACACACACACACACACACACACACACACACACAGACCAAGCTTGATTTTGAAGGGCCCTTAATCACAACTAAGCAATTGACTGATCAATGACAGATATGAGCAACAACTGTAGAATGCAAACAGGACTGCATTAGCTTTTATCCGTTTTTCTTTACTTCGGCCCCTTTTTATCACAGATTATATTTCTCTCAGTGTTAACAGGTTCCAAGCCCCCACTGAGGTATTAATTAAAATCTAAATACTAAATATTGATTGATACTTTATCAGGGCATAGCAGTTGGTCTGCAGGCTATTGATCCAGCCTGTGATTTATTATCATATTTAAAGAAAAATCATTTTGCGTGATTATACGAGGTAATGGATTTTTAGCGAGGGGTGTAATTCTTTTTTCTTATTCTTTTGTATCGCGTTTGTTATGTAGAAGGTGGAGCAGATTTCTCAATTGCATTCGGAGATCACTGATATCCTTGGTACTGCACCCCCTCGAGCCCCCTTCGGGGCTAAAGCTTGTGTAAGAGAACGATCCCCACTCTTGTCATTGGGAATAATGGGTATTGGGATTACCTCTTTAATCACAACAAAGATTAACAGATGGCATGAGAACAGTTATTAGCAAACATCTTGCACTCATCAAATCAATAAGATGATTTGTAATCAGGCTGTCGGTGCAAGTGAAAAGGGAGCCGGGGCCGTTCCCAGTGAAAGATCCTGGCAATCAGAAGCTACTGTGTAGCAATTACCTCTCCACAAAATAGGTGCTCTTCCTCTGCTGGCTGGCAGTCCTCCAAAACACACGCCAGACCGATAGCAACATAGGGCATTAACACGGCAAAACACAAAACACTGCATGGGTAACCTTGTATTTGATCAGGTGTTAGGTTGCTCCGTGATTTCATTTCACTTTGTGCCTTTTAATTTGGCGGATCTTTCCGTGTACTTGAGGGGAAAAAATCCAAATGTTTACACATGCTGTCTCTCACTACAAAAGACCGTATAGCTCATTAGCGGCTTACCATAAATAAGTCAGTATAAGGACAAAGAAGGAAGAGCATAGAAACTATACAGAGAAGGGTTCACTGTGGAAATATTTCACCGTGGAGACAGAGACAGAAATAGAGTCTGAAGGACTGTAGACACACCGGTGCATCCAGGACTGTAAATGGAGGAATGTAAAATCGGTGTGAAAGCCAAAGCTAACTAATGGCAATAAAGACCTTGTTTCTCCATCTTTGAAAGTTTTGTTAATCATATAACCAAAATTCTTCTAACAAGAAGTTGATTAACACACAAGCACACTAAATGATCTTTTTGAGTGGATGCAGGTATCTATTACAATCTGAAAATGGTCCTGTGGTCCATGATTCTTTCATGTTTATTTTTAAAATCTGTGCATTTTATTTTCTCAGCATTTAATATTGTATGATTATATTCCATATGCTACACTCAAATTCTACAGCACTTTTTTTTTGATTATTGAGCCGAACATAGTAATTCCAGGCCTACAAAACATGATCATGCACAACCTGGTCACACACGTTATCATTGATTTCATAACAAATGTCCGTTTATTTTTTTTTTGGTTTCATTTAGGGGCAAAGCAAGACAGTTTTTACTTACACCATCTGAGCTGCAGGAACCCGACTGAAGGTACCAGTTTTACTCTAATTGCTGCTCTTAAAGCTCGCAGGCCTTTTGCAATTGACCTCACCTTGTTGGTTTTGTGCGTCTTTGTGGTGGGTTAAACTGATGCTCTAGCAGATAGTGTTGACTGAAAATAAAAATGCATTTAAATGCAGAAACACACATTTTAGACCTTAGCGAGATGTTGCATTGGTAAAACAGGCTTTAAATATCTGAGGAACCTTGTGAACATTGTTGTTTGGGTGTTTTTTTTATTTCCTGTCTTCTTTCTCATTTTCGATGGCATCAAGCATCCCATCCCATGCTCATACATGCACACACATGCCCCCCTGCTTACACACACACACCCTCTCACACTTCTAACGGCAGTGCAAAGGACATGCAACGGTAGCTGCTTAAAGTACATTTATAAGCATGCTAACTTTGACTAGCTTTGAATCATGATGCAACATACAATATCTATCCATACCCCCTCTCTTTGACACACACACACACACACACACACACACACACACACACACACACACACACAAGCATAAACACACACCTTTACACTGTCAGTGAGACTGTGTATATCTGCACTTAACAGGATTAAGCAAGGCCAATAGTGCCAAAACAATGACAGTATGAAGTAACTGATGCTGTTTAAAAATTCAAAGGCCTCTATTGAACAGACAATGTGGCACATATG
Organism: Perca flavescens; assembly: GCF_004354835.1. Classification (NCBI taxonomy): domain Eukaryota; kingdom Metazoa; phylum Chordata; class Actinopteri; order Perciformes; family Percidae; genus Perca; species Perca flavescens. The sequence continues at coordinate 29,657,836 of NC_041336.1, forward strand.
TCACTGGGCCACAGATCCCTGCAGCCCACTGGTCTGGCTGCTGGCTGCTCCCATGCACATACACATAGCCGCCCCCCCCCCCCCCCCCCCCACCCTTCAGAAACACATTTGCAAGACCACCATGCAAATGCAGGGGAGGTTCTCTGACTCGCAGCTACACTGACATAAGCGATCAGCATGCGTCCACCAACAGTACAGTTTTAAATCTAAAATTACTCGAAAGCACATTTCACCTGTGCTTACTTTCTAAACACAAACACACAGAAATACATACATCCACAACTTGCAATCACATAATTGCCGAAAGAGGCGAGTCTCCTCCCACACACACACACACACACACACACACACACACACACACACACACACACACACAGAGCTAATATCTTTCCAAGGTGAAACCTGACAAGGAATTCCAATGAGATGAAGTGCCATCAGTGCGACTTTAGCCCGGTTCTGCTCATTGTTTCTTGGAAATGGCATTACAGCCACAGATGAGCGAGGCCTTTGAGCAGTAAAAACCTCTTCCCTTGCGAGGGCCAAATTGATATGTGAGATATTTGATACAGGGCCTCCAATTCGAACATGAACATGTAACAATGTTATTACCCGTATCTAGGAGGGTTAGGCCAAGACATTTGGTCTGCAAGTATCTGAGGTTTTATTAAGTATCTGATATCCGTAGACAGTGTACTTCACTAAAATCTGTTAATTTTTTTATTTATTACATTCAGATTTTCTCTGCCATAGATTAAGGGTTGTTTTTTATTTAGGAGCTGCTAACGTTATAACAATTTCAGAATTTTTGGGATTCATTTAACAGTTTTAGAGTCCCAGGAAAAACAGAATTCTGGACTATAAGAGCAATAATTGGAGTCTAAATGTTGATCCACGATACAGTGAATCAGATATCTTGTATCTCCATATTTCATAAATAATTGCAATTGGTCACCCTTTACATCCGTATGTGGGTTTCATAACTATTTAAGCAGTGACGAGGCAATTTCGTCTAAAATTAGCCTTTTTTTTCATTTCCTATCAAAACAGTTTTAGACATACAAAGTTTTCACTAAATATGGCTATTTCCACACTAACTCCATATCATGTTCGCTTTAATCACATGATGGCAGAGCTTTGCATATTTGCCTCTATATTAAGCAGTGTTTCAGTCCGGCAGACCATCACAGGGTTTTGTTTGTGGACTCTTCTCATGAAGCACCAGCCTTGGCAACGTGTCAGCCAACATTTGATGCGCTGCCTCTCACTCTGAATTTGACACACAGTCCTTTGGTGGCAGCAATGGGCATTTTGTCATCTCCTCTCGAGTGCCAACTCCATGTCCAATTACTTACTAATTTAATTACAGTAGCAGAAGAAATGAGTTGATTCAATTCATTTCAATTAAGCCTGATTGGACCAGTCAGATCACATTTTACTCATCTCAGGTACGAGCTGCCTGTCACATTTTATCTCAGCTTGCCTCATTTGACGCAAGATAAGCAGCTCACGATATGATAACTGAAAATATATGGTCTAGTTCACCGACGTCTGATGTAAAAACAGTTCACGCATCACACCGATTCAAATTCCTCCTAATCTCAGACTCTGTGATAAATGTGAGAGTAAAACACTCCACTTTCAGAGCAGGATCACAGCCAGTTGCCACTTAGTAGAGCCCCAGCTACAATAGTCATTACTTATGCATGATGTCCACAATTATGTATCAAATTGTGTTTGTGTGTGTGTGTGTGTGTGTGTGTGTGTGTGTGTGTGTGTGTGTGTGTGTTAAACATATCCAACTAATGGATGTGTAGCACAGAGCAAAGCTCGAAAACATGTCAGGAAAGAAAAACACACTCTTATATCATATCATTCTGACAACCGTCGGCTGTAGTTTCACTCAGTGTCTAATAATACACACACACACACACACACACACACACTTAGAGTGGCTCCCTCCTGAATAGTTTTACCAACACTTGAATAATAAGATGCTTTACACTAAGAAGTAACCGATGCCACTTTAATCTGCATAAGATGCTTTTATTATATTAGGATAAACCCCCAAAGTCACTTGAAGAATACCATAGGAGTATTATAGTAATAAACTACTACAGTATAATAAAAAAAAATGAATCTGAACTGACCAACACTTTACTGAAGACCCTAACAAGCATGTGCCACCATAATCATAAAAGAATGCTGTGTAATACAGGACAAAGCCTCAAATTCAATAAAACAATATTTTATAATTATAGGAATATTACAATGATGGATTAGCATAGAATAAAATATATGTGATTATTTTACACTCACTAGCAAGTCTCGATAAAATATCTGTAGGAATATATTATATTACAAAATCATGCTTGAGGCATAAAATGCATAATAACGTCACTATAAATCAATGAATTTGGCCCATTAATCTAAAGGATTTCCACAATGAAACCATCAAAAGTATCAACTTCACTAAATGTAATATTGATTGCCACAGACACAATACAGTATGTGAGTATTATAAAGTCACAAGAGAGACAGCAATGCCAATATATTTAATAATAGAGTCACTATGAGGCCATTAATTAGTTTCAACAGGAAGATTTTAGAAATATATAGTGACTTGTCTTCACAGATACAGTTTTTACATCATCCAATAGCAGAAAGGGGTTAGCAGTCACCTCTGATTGGTGCAGACAAAACATCAGCAGTATGCCATAGGCTGCCATATGCTCCTACATAAGCCTGCGGTGTGTGTACAATTCGTGTTGGCACCAGTTGCGGCGGCGCAAAGGCGTCTGATTGGACACTGACGCAGACGCACGGTACGCAGTTTTTCACACTGCGTTACTTTAGCGGTCTAATCGCATGCTTTACAATCCAAGCAACATATCTAAAATATTCTTAGATCCGCATATTATATTTAAAGATACGTGATGGATAACTTTAAACCTGAGACACTATGCTTGGATTACAAAAACGCACAGCGACAAAAAAATATAATAATGTTAAATTCAAACCGCGAGCGTCATTTACCTCTTGGTGTCTTCCTCACGGCCCGGCCTGCCGGTACGGTATCCGCAGTGAAAGACAGATAAGCTCCCGGCAGACTGCAGAGAGAAAAACAGAGAGAGAGAGCGAGAGAAAAGGAGAGGAGTTCTCACAGAAGTCAGCCGGTGCAGTTTGTAATGCAGAGAGGCCCAGTATAGAAGCCAAGTAGCCCCTTTCTTACCTTGCGACACAGATCCAGAGGGGGTGAAATGGGTAAAAATGGTTGTTTGGGTGATTACACGTTTTTCCTCTCCCTCCCTCCCTCTCTCCTTCCTTATTCCTCCATCCCTCGCCCCCCACTGCTCTTCCACCAGCAGCGCTCTCCCCTCTCTCATTGAATAGAGAGAGTGGCCCCCGTTGGAATAGCCTCTATCTGGCTCCAGCTATTCTTTAAGGTGAAAGGATACCTCTGGGGCGCATCCGGTGTCAGCTGCATCATAAAACAAACAATGCATTTTTTTTTTTTTTTTTTTTTTTTACTTTTCCACTTCACAGTCAATTAAAGAGCTATTCTTTTTGGTATGGTATGCTACTGTATGTGTCTTTTTCCAAATCAGTCATTTAATCAATCAATTTAATCCACTGTCATATCAGCTCTAAACAAGTATGGGATCGGTGTGGAGGCCAAATTGCAGGTTGTGTAGTTTAAAATCAGACAAAACCGTTCTGTCAATCAAAAAAACAAAAATAAATCACTGCAAATTGATTACTTTCCCAGAGGTCCAAGCTGTTCCCAGTGGATCCTCCTCTCTCTCTCTCTCTCTCTCTCTCTCTCTCTCTCTCTCTCTCTCTCTCTCTCTCTCTCTCTCTCTCTCTCTCTCTCCCTCTCTCTGTGTGTGTATACCGGATTAAATGGCACCTCGTCTTAAATGGCACCTAGCCTCGTTTCCCCTCTCCTTTCATCATCAGCAAAATAAAGATTAGGCCTACAGAGGAGATTGTAAAGGCTCGCCTTTAGAGGCGCGGGGGATCTTCATTCCTCCGCCTTTGTGATGATATTGATGATGATGATGGCCAAGTGGACAGTTTGATTTTTGTGTGGCGAGCTAGTTATAAAGAATCAATATTATATCAAGCGGGTAACTTTGGTGATAAAGGACTTCAGCCACTCTGGCTATTCATCATAAGTCTGTAGCAAGCAGATAGGTCAAAAGAAATTATATTGCTCTAAAGAGTGTGTCTCCTTATCTCTCAGTGCCAGGGGAGTGGAGGACACGCCGATCGATACAGTAGCTGCCGTATACTCCGTGCAATTATCAATAGCTGATTTTGTCTTCCTGGGGCTGCATCTATTAATACCAGATAATAACAGCCTTTTGGACATAACTTCTAAGGGGATGATGGAAGGAGAAAGAGAGGAAAGAGAAGGAGAAGGTGGGGGGAAAAAGAAAGTTTGTTCACAGGACGACCTTGTTGTCAACAGATTCGTCTCTCATATGAGCTGCACACAGGGGAATGGACAAGTCAAACAGACAAGAGAGAGAGGGGGAGGTGGAGGCACTAACTGAGCCCCAACCCCCCACCCCAACTGAAAAAAAAAAAAGCTCAGGATCCAATGTTACATTAAAATGGTTTCTAATTTATTTCGAAATGCATGCATTGGAACAACGAAACAAACATGAAAACCATGGGATCATATGGCCAGCATCCTCGTCAGTAACTTACAATAATACAGCCGATAATTATGTGACGTAAAGAGACCTGTTTCATGACAAATTATGACGTTTGTTATACGAACAAATAACTGAATTCCATATTCCATTTTTTTCTTTTCATACGTTGTTCATAAATCATGTTTATCAATAGCACTGATTCACGTGTTTTCCTCCTTCCTCCCTAATCCTTTCAATCCTCTTCCCCATTAATGTGACCCCATGCTTCCGGAGATCTTAATGCAAATAGAAATTTGCAAAGTAAAGGGTTGCTGTGTGTATTCAGCACCACAATGAGCTGACATCAGTGTTCACAACATCCTGTCTGCCTTTCAAGTGTTTTTATTTTAAGCATGAAGAAGAGAGAGGAAAAAGCGATCCTACAAAGCATAACAAATGTGAATATATTATAGGCCATACAGTCTTACAAGACGCTATGAAATA